>NW_026571473.1:11389564-11419564 GCF_026225935.1 Boleophthalmus pectinirostris
AAAAATTTGTCTGAGGGCCGCATTTGGCCCACGGGTCATAGTTTTGGACATGCCTGTGCTAGGTGATATCAGTCCGCTGCTGCCAAGCTTTCTATCAGGCAAGGCAAGTTTATTTGTATAGCACAATTTGTACACAAAGTAATTCAAAGTGCTTTACAGAATAAGAACTACATCAGGAAGTACAACTCGCTGCTGCTGCTCAGACATAAAACCTTCAAATGCAAGGTTGGTTTTACTTCTAAAATTATTCTATCAACACAGACATTCACATTGACAGTCTGGTGTAATAATAGATTTGCTTCAGGTGCTTTGTGGAGTGGGTAAGACTGTTTTTAGTGGCAGGCTAACTATGGCCATTGACATGCACTAGCCTAGCACCAGTGACCTCTGCAAATACAAGGACTGGATGGAATATTTCAAAAAGTGTCTCCACACATCTCCAACACTCTGGCTCACTAGGAAATGAGGTCCTGTGTCCAAAATTCCAGACTGTTCCTTTAAATCTGAGCTTTATTTTTACTCACTTTGACCAGATTTTTAATTTTTTTTTGAGTTTCCAGATGATCTTAAAACTTGGCAGCGTTCACTAATATGTGCTTTGTGTTTGTATGGTAACTGGTGAACATTACACCAACACACATACATGTAGAACCCCCCCCAGCGCGATGATGTCTCTGCAAAGTATCAATGAAGTAGGGTTGAATTCGTGCTGTGGAGGTGGGCAGTGTTGTGTATTGGGTCACGGACAGTCTCATGTAGTGTCATTGATCTGCCCCCAGAGCAGACATGTTAAACAGAGCATTGATCACAGCGGAGGTCTGCGATGTGTCCTCTGATCACTACTCCACCGCCAGCTCACCTCCCGTTTGTTTGTTTGTGAGCCGTTTCAAAGAGCATACATGAATGTGAATAACAATGTGAAAATACGGTCATGTAAATTGTACTGAATCAATGTGGACATAAGAATAAAGCCTGGGGTTTATGGACTTAATGAAGTAAGGTCTGTGTTACAAATAATGTGATTTAAGAAAGATGTAAGAGTCAGCAAGATATTACACCAGTAACATGCAACGCTGGCGAAAATGGTCTTAATAACATTGACAGTAAACAGTGGAATAATAAACGATCAAATTGTAATTAAACTAGGTCCCTGCCAACACTTTATCTCACAACAAGGCCACGGATATATTTATAATGTGATTTTAGGAGTGAGCAACATGGTGGCAGAGTAGTTAGCACTTAACAGTCAGAGTTCTGGGTTTGATTCAAGGATTGAGTAGGCTCAGTGTTTTCATGTTCTTTGCGTAGACTTGTCCCAGTGTGAATCTGATGCTTTTAGATGCCTTTATATCAAAATTAGGCACGTTTTAGAACAGTGGTGGTTCTAGGATTTTGCTGAAACAGGGGCCATTAAGGGACCACATGTTACATTCAAGAGACAAGCACAAGGTACATCCAAGCACACAAATGATTAATTCAGTACGGTGCAAATACAAGCATAGACAGTACAAAAAAGAGCTCTCCACAGAATTGTTTCCTCCCCCATTAAGTTGTACTGATGCAATAGGTCTACTGCCACCAAGAGTTTAAAGGTGGAATCGTATCAGTGATCATTGAATTCTTCGGTTGTTCTTCTTGTCAGTTGATTGACAGAACAGGGGCACTTCAGGGGGAAATCAGGTTAGAGGTGTGTGGCCCCTTCCCTAAAACCACCTCTGTTTCACAACCTTTTAAAATGGGGTTAAAAAGGGTTAAGTAAAAGTTTAGTAGTAGGACCAAAACATAGTCTCTCCTCACCCCTCCTCAAAGGCTCCTTCCATTTTTTCAGTGACTTTCTTTACACCTGCAAGTTCACTGAAGGTTCTGTATAAACCAAAAGTGTCTCCTGTGAGCTTTAAGTCATGTTCTAATGTTGTTACCTCATGAGAAACATACCTGGAGTTGTGTTGTGTGAGTAATCCTTTATTATTAGTTGTCTACATCTCTAAAGCTCAAAATGCTCTGTTCCACCTTGTGATGTCACGAAGTCATAGTTTCAAGCTAACAGCTCCTTTTACTTTTGCTCAGTAGAGAGAGGACATCATCCATATGATTCAAGTCAAGGTGTATGGAGTTTAAAAACCTGTTTTACCACATGACATGAGTGTAGGGCTGCTCAATTATGGAAAAAATAATTATGAGGATTATTTTGGTCAATATTGAAATCACGATTATTCAAATGATTATTTTTTGGTTACACAATGAATTTATTCAGAATTTCTCTCTCTCTCTTAAAAAAAACAAATAAAACAAAACACTTTGTTATTGATAATTTACACAAAACTTTCAAACTGAAAATAAATACAGGCTGCAGCTACGTACCTGTATAAAATACCTGTACCTGTACCTGTATAAAACATAAAATGAATCAAATATATATTCTATAAGGCATAGAAAAACATAAATGTATCCCAAATAAACTATATATCCAGCTGTTCTCCAATCTCTATGTTCAAAAAATAAAATAAATATACTTATTTATTAGGGATGTAACAATAATCAAAATATCGTGATATCGTATCATCAAAAGTCTCATAATAATATCGTGGGCTGTCACAATATATCGAATTACAAGTTCCTTTGCTTAAATTCATTGTTTGATAGTAGCAACAGCTTATGAACATCGGAAACTACATATCCCATGATTCATTTCAGTGCAGACAACATAAAGAAATATGTTTTTTACTAGAATTTTTGGGATTATGACAGAAATAATTCACACCAAAATCTTGTCAAGATATTTTAAAAGCAGAAACATGAACCATCTATATAAGCCTCGCGCAAAATATCGCAATAAATATCGTACAAGATGCATATTGTGATAATATCGTACAGAGAGATTTGGATATCGTTACATCCCTATTATTTATATAAAAATAAACTTTAACCTTTAAAATTGTTTCAGCTTGATTATATGAATTTGATTAGATTAACTGCACAGCTTTACATGAGTGTTTTCTGTTTGAAAGAAGAACTCAGTCTGAATATGCAGGGTTAACACAAGTGCGTGAATGAAACAAAACACAACTCCAGGTCTGTTTGTGACGAGGAAACAACATTATAACTAAGTCCTTCAGTCTACAGTTTACTTTCCTTCAGTCTCTCTGCTCCTCAGCTCTGGAACACTCTCCCTCCTGACCTCTGCAACACTGACTCACTCCCACATTTCAACTCCAAACTCAAAACCCGCCTGTTCAGACTGGCCTATTCACTCTACCACACCACCAGACCATAGCTACACCGTCTCATTTTAACTGTATGCTTTTAATTGCATTTGTTTTGTATTTGTGTGTCCAGAAAGGTGCCTAATAAATAAAATGTATTATTGTAAACCTTTAAACCTTTAAACTGTGCTCTGTTTCTTTTCATCACTTACTTGCACTTGTCACACTGCACCTGCCACCCCTTCATCTAATAAATATGTTTTATTATTGGCCTTGTTGTGAATTGACAGAAAAAGTCTTGCTGTGTATAACTATTACCTGATTTTCTCACTAAAAAACAAACACAGTAAAAATATGCAGAAGCCTGAGGGCAAATATTCATCAGCTTGTATTTGACGTCAAGCGCCCTTTTCCCATTATCATCACATTCACCCGCTCCTTTGCCGTCTCCCCGTTCCTATCCACGGAGCGCCTTTGTAAACCGTACAGCAAGGTAAAAAAAAACAACACACAGCGATAATAGAGTGGCCCTGTGATGTCCTGTGAAGTGTATATTTAGGCAGACTAATCTTAACAGACTTGCCGAACTTAAATGCTCCCCGATGAACCGCTAAAAACCCCTATTCAAAAACACTGTCAGCTTAATAGCCGCTGCCATCCGCTGATAACCGCCAAGGTGTCTGCCGTTCCGAATAGCTCTCCGGATAAAAGCGCACCTTCTTTTGTGCAGAGCCAGTGTGCCACGTATTCCACTGTTTGGGTTTTCTTTTCCTTGAGCCAAATTGACATTCAGCAGCTCAAAGAATACTTTTTGACACACCCAAGCCTGCAACTTCTTTGTTTTGCTTCACTAAACTGGAGCTTGTCAGCGCGGCCCCTTTGTCCTTGAGCAAAGTTGTGTAGCTGTATTTATTTATTTGTTTGTTGACTTACTTCAGATGTGAGTGAGGTTTCGCGGCTCACTGTGGAAGAGGGAGATTGAGAGAGACATCGGCAAAATGGCGGGGCCCAATGAGTCTGTCAAACTTCATCTGTGCTGGATGGAGGACTGCGAGCGCTTTCGAAAAGATAATGCGGAACACACACAAACACACATACAAACACAAGAAATACTGGCCTTATTATATTGTAACCTCTTTGGATTTAATTACTGATGTTAATCTAAAACAATTTTTGTAAGATAATCTATTTAAAAGCCCAATGTCTTCACTGTTTTCTGATCTTTGGCTACGTTTATAGGATGACGGTCTGAACAGAAGACGCAAAAGAAGGATCGCATCTTCACTTTTTATTTTGCGTTTAGTTGAGCGTTTTCAGGAGGAAATATGCATACATACGGTGACGCAAAAGTGTGTGGAATTCGACTGGGTATGCGTGCCAGGCGGCTACTTGGTGATGTCAGGTGGTGATGTATGTGATGTAAACGCGTACCTGACCTGACCAGAGTTTTTCGTCTTGGGCAGTGTAGACAGAAACACTACGGTGGAGCGTATTCAACTTTTCCACTCTGGACGGTGGCTTCAGATTTTTGTGTTTTTAAGCCCCCAACAAAAGGCACTTCCGATCAAATATTTTGACGTTTTTACTCGCAAGCATTCTCATGTAAACAGGCCCTATGTTATAATGTCGTTTGCTCATCAGAAACATACCTGCAGTTGGCGAGGAGAAAATTCAGTTTGTCGACTGGACAAAAGTTAGATACTCACTAACTTTTGTCCAGTCTACAAACTGAATTTTGTTGGATTCTACCTGGACGACTGAGGGATTCTTCACACATACCTGGAGTTGTATTTTGTTTCATTCACAAACCCGCTTATTTTAGTTCTTGTCTCAAACTAAAACACTGTTCCACCCTGTGATGTCATGTGGTAATACAGAAAGTGCTCCACTGTGTTTTCAATTTCACCTTCACTGGAACAATTTGGATCATTTCAGTCCTAGAATTACCACTCTGTACTGAATAAAATGTCAGGAGTAGCTGTTAATTTGAATACTGCAGTTTCATGACATCACAAGGTGGCACAGAGCATTTTGAGTTTTGGAGAAAGCGTTACTCAAACATGCGTGAATGAAACAAAACAACTCCAGGTATGTTTTTGATGATATAACAGCGTTCCAACATGGCTCAAAGCTTTTTGGACCTTAAAGTAAAGGTTCATTTAACATAAATATTTAAAGGTGACATAATTATGGATCAGCATTGATGGCTGAATGGTTAGTGCCTCGCAGCAAAAAAATCATGGGTTTGATTCTTGCGTGTTTTTCCTGTGTCTGTGTATGTTTCTAACTTGACCTTGAGGAGCACCTTGTTATGTACTGAAAGGACTCATTGATTCACTCCGGTCTGTAATGCCTTTTTTAAACCTAACTATGCAACCAATGTCTGAATGAGTGTTCTTGTTACTCTATTTTCCCCTATCAACCTCAAACATGCAGAATAACAAACCCACTACTTTGAACAGGTGGCTGCGTTGCCACTGAGACTTTAGTTTAAAGTAGAGGACATACAGTAATTCCCTACAGGGACAATAAGATAGAGTGTATAAATAGTCTGTATTCATGATATGTAAACACACTTTGGAACACTACACGTAACAGTTAAACCATTACATTCTGTTTTATTTACATCTTACAACTTTTTCCTTTTCTGCAAATCAGGCTGCGCTAAACAAACCGAGGTCACCAGTCACCGATGAGGAGGCAGATGAAAGAAGACATGCTGGCGAGACAAAATGGTGGAGCCCAAAGAATCTGTCAAACTCTATCGAGGCTAGTCAAATGGAAGTAGATGGGCCCAAACTGTTAGCGGGTCAGAGAATGGGGTTTGGGCATCAAAACAAGCCCTGACTGGAATGCCACAGCAGCACCACGCCAGCGCTGATGCCAGTCTATTTGTCTGAGAGTCAAGGGCGCTCTGCAACCCTGGCAGAAACACTACATAGACCGCTGCTTCTCTCCGGATGCGGACTATTATGTGACTGAGAGATACAGGCGTCCTATCATTTGGCTGGTTTCATCTCCAACGGGATACAGCTGAGGTGGTTTAGGTAATGCACGTGTGTTTATGTTCTGGTGACATTATGTTTAATAGCAGCTCTTTGTCATAATGGCAGGTGCAGCATCATTGCTCCACTCTGGCAGACTGGGACAGCACGGTGTTTTGTCAGTGGAGATGAAAGCTGAGTTTTGTTATAAAAAAAAAAAAGTGAAAACACAGATCAGTAATTTTTAACTTATGCTAACTTTTCTGGTCAGAGATTTGCCACCTGCTTATTTGCATGCTGAAGTTAATAGTATGACATTAAACAAATGAGTATAAAAATGAATTGTGATTTTGTTGCTCAAAGGTTTGTAGTCTGGAGAAACGGTCACGTAGAATATTATATTATCTTTAGTATGATGTGCACACTACAAAAACCAAACAGCACATCTTTATAAGAAAGGGTAAAACGGGATAAGAAGCTATGTACGTATATGTTTTATGAATTCTTTCCAAAAACACACAGAGTCTGGGCAGGTCCAAAATAAGTGAGAGGTGGTTTCATTTTTCAGTTTGCAAAATGCACAGTTTGTGTCCATTGTCCTTCTAAGATGATTCTTTAGTGGATAACGGTGATGTAGAAGTTTGTCGCAGATTCCTCTTTGCTTATTGGTGATGAGATATTTGTGAGGTAATGTCCAGACATTTTTCCATGGAATATTGTCAGTAGAATCGGGCTCTGTCTGGGAGGTGCACTTGTGGTGATAGTTGCTCTTTTTCCGAGGAGACTCATTATAAGGCAAGTTTAATTGACGATGAAGCCAAGTAAGTTCCTTTTGAAAAGTTTTTCAAAGTTTGGTGCACAGCATCTTCACTCACACCTGCTCAAGCCGCCATCTTCAGGTGCTGGCCCTGTCCTGCTGCTTCCACAGTTTAGGCTCCTGGCACCACTAGTATCAGAATAAATGTATATTGTTTATTAAAATAAAATGATAAATATTGGTAGGGACTATTTTGTCTTCCCCAAATATTGGTTATGACATGTCCTCACCGTCCCGATGCAAACCTACGCCCTTGGACAGGAAGTCAAACTCAAAACTAGAAACAACCAGACAAATGTCAAAATAAAACATCAACGGTACACAATGCTAAAGGAAAAAGCTACACCAAAATGAGCAAAAACGACTACAAAACGTGAAGCATGACAGGAACACAGTTTTATTGTCAAAGTCTTACATGCCAAGATCTGTTTACTGTACCTAGTTGTACGACCAGCTTGTGTCCGTGGAGATTCTGGACATTCTAGGCAAAGGAATGAAATTATGAAAGAAAGAAAATTGAAAAATGAGTACAGAAAGTATATTGTGTGCTAGTTCTGTAATACTAATTTGATCATATTTTAAAAGCATAGATTGTGCATATGGAAATCTGAGAAACATTGAAGAATTTAGAAACATGGTTATTGCAGATTTGCTTCCCATCCAGATCTAAATATTTTTTAGCATGACACTTGACCTAGCCGAAAGTAATACAGCATTGAGCAGGCTAAACATTTTTCATAATAGGTTTGTTCAACATAAAAAAAAATGTAATGTGACTTGATACAATCTGTATTTTGCATTACTATATTTTTACATTTCATTTTTACTTGTACACATATATTTGTATAATTATGCCTGATTTGACAATTTTTTTGCAACTTATTTGAAATATATTATTACCATATATATTTTTGTCCTTTTTTATTGTATATTTTATTGTATATTACTACTGTGCCCAAATAATTACCCTTGTGGATCAATGAAGTTTGTCTAAGTCTAAGTCAAAGCACTAAACTAAATAAACTAAACAGAATGTGATCCATAAAGCTTGTACAAGGTCAAAACCGACATGAGTCCCAGTGACACTTAAGCCTGCAGTTCAGAACCAGCAGCTGTTCCAGATTTGGGCAGAAAAGTGAAGAAAGTGTCCCACAGCGGTGACGACGTCTGCAGGAGGACGGCGTCACATTTGGAGCTGATGGCAACAGGCTCGTCTCCCATCAAAAGCATCAGGAAGCGTGACCCCGGATTTATCAAAGGACACAAACAACAGAAGCCAGACGGAGGATATCAAAGAAAGCTGTCCCCAAGGACCACTGCCCGGACAGCACCAGCCTGAACACACAAAGATTTAGCTGCACTGCTCCACAATATCCACAATAGGATCAATGCATTGAAAAGAGGTACTTGCAATTCATGTATGCAGTCCAAAGCCAGTTAAAGGACTTCTTGGAAACAACATAAAATGACATTAAAAGGTTCTTTGTAAATATATACATATGGTTGGGTGTATTTTTATTTTATTTTTATTTTTTTTGCAATATGGGTAACAATTCATGTGTGTTGTATCTATAGCAGTAATAGTGGTTGTGCATAGGAGGAGATGTAGTAGTAGTAGTAGTAGCAGTAGTAGTAGTAGTAGTAGTAGCAGTAGTGGTGTCATTGCGCTAAGTGGCCAGCAGGGGGCAGGATTTGAGTCCTTGAGAGCACGCTTTCTAAGAAGTCAGACGCTAGAGACTCACAGAATACAAAAACAAATCTTAAATAGAGGTGGGAATAGAATCTATGACTAATTGATTGAGTGAGTGATAGAAAGCAAGAAAGAAAGATGGATATAAGAATATACAAAATTACGCAGTGCTGCAAAGTCAATAAATGATGGTATGGTAAGGAGTCCAAGTAAATAATACATAAATAGGCCTTCTTTTACGCACGGTTTACGCACTGCTTTTCAGAACGAGAAAAAGTAAGTATATGTATAGTTTGTGTCTTCATCAATTATAGCCTATAGAGTTCTTACTTATTCTTCGATCATTGCCATTAGTGTGGGTCAATTAAAACAGGGTTATGAATAATTAAGTTGTTGTTGATAAAGATGTTTACCTCAGTTAGCCTTGGTGCGACGACGTCTTATTATTAATAGTTTGCAGTTAACCTTAACACGGCGCAGGGATGAAAGGGCACATGCCGTAGTAATGTGTCACTGTGTGGTCTTGGGGAGTCTGGATGTAAGACGAGACAGAGGAGGTGGGCAGGGCAGGTAACGTGTTTAAAGACTTCTGGAGACTACTGAGCTACTTTTACTTCGAGTAGGATTTGGGCAATGTGGACTTTAGCGAGAGGGTCCAGGGATACGCGCTGTGACAGCATCGTGGTTCATTTGTCTCTCCAGGGAACCAGCAGCTGAGCACGAGGACTGAGAACAACTGCGGTATGCGAAATTTCCATCCCGTAAATACTTCATGTGCTTTAGACTGGGTTCTATAGAATGAAGAGGCTAATGTTTATAACTTTAAAAACTACTACTTTATAAACTATATGTAAATCCTACATGTCTACAGCGTGCTGGTTACAGCATGAAAGAGAAGCCTTAATTGTTTATTTATCTCTCTCTTTTTTTTTAAACTATCCATCCATCCATCCATTTTCTTCCGCTTATCCGGGGCCGGGGTCTGGGAGTCCCTGCTTAGACTGCTGCCCCAGATTTTTTTAAACTAATACATAAAAAAACGGATGCGTTTTACCAAAAAAAAAAAAAAAAAAAAAAAAAAAAGTGTGAACCAGGTTCAGTGGAATCTTTCATGTGTATTTTCTTCTGAGCACTCAAAGCTAATTTAACTTCGAATCCGTGCGTAAAAATTGATGTTTGACTTTATGCGTCAGGGAGCTAAAGAGGCATATTCTTCACAGATGTCCTCTCATCCGGAAGGAGGCCCGCAGCTGGAAATAACCGCAAAACATCACGTCCTGAAATCTCAAGACGCTCTCGACTTGACGAGCGATGACGCACGGTGCAGCCCTGGGACCACTTCGGAGGTTAAAGCGGAGAACAGCGAAGCCCCGTGCCCGCAGCAGGAGACACATAAGCCGCGCGCCATGACCCGGAGCCCAAAGTGCGCACGGTGCCGAAACCACGGTGTCGTGTCGTGCTTAAAGGGTCACAAGCGCTTCTGCCGCTGGAGGGACTGCCGCTGCGCGTGCTGCCTGCTCGTGGTGGAGAGACAGAGGGTCATGGCCGCGCAGGTCGCGCTCAGACGGCAACAAGCGGCAGAAGTGGCGAGGGCGCACGGACAGGTCAGTGAAGAGGAATAAAACCATCATGCAGCGTCTCACTTAGTTTTTACATTAAAAAAACATGTTTGGGAACAAAGCAATCTATGCCTTTTTGTACATGTTAAACTTAATTATAGACCAGAAACGTTTACTCCCCCCCCCCCCCCCCCCCCCTAAACTAAGGACTAATATTGGTGTTTGTCTCAAATAATGATTATCTTAGATTTGATTTGGAACCACTTTTAGTCAATCTGAAAATCATCAGTCGCTAATTAGGGAATAAGGGAAAACTAGGAATTAATGTTTTCTAAAAGCAAAAACGTCTTTGGCATTTTGGTAGATTTGGCGAAGTATCTTTTAGATTTGATATTTTAGAGATAATTTAAGCGCTACTTTCTATCCATTTATGTTTTTGTAAATATTTATGCTTCTATGTGTCTTGTGTCTCAGGGTAAGCGGGTGAGCCGGTGTGCGGCCCCCGCGCGGAGGAGCGCCTATCAGCGCTACAGCCGAGCGGCCGAACCGAGCAGCCCCGTGACCAAGAGCATCCTGCAGGGTAAAGCTTCATACGTAACATCTCCCTTCTCACAGTGCTCCTCAGACAGACACACTCTGAAGGAAAGTTGCTCCTGATCACTGATAAATAGATCTGATGAAGCTCAAGATCAGCGGTGTTTCAAACAAACAGACGGGGAGCAATAATGAATCATTTAATAATGATACATTTATTTTATTATCAGCTACAGTCAGTCTAACTGCCCATGAAAACTGAAACAAACAATTCAACACATGCAGAAATTTCCAGGCAAGACAACACAAAAGTGGACTAGCCTAAGCATGTACTAAGTTCAGTATTATTCTTATATTTAGTCTACATATTTTGTGTGATTCTTCCACTTATATAAAACGTCTTTATAAAGATTCTTCAATCATATTTTATTGCAGTGGGGCAGTGGATGGTTCTTTCCCAAGCACAGACTAGTGACCCTGGGCAAGACACTTTACATTACACACATTTGTCCTTGTCTAGTTTAACAATAAGAAGAGCAATACTGGGCTCCATCCTAGAAGCCAATCAGAATTTAAAACGACTGTTAAATTTTCTCGTCTAGCTGCAGCTTTGGGCCTCCGTTGTTCACAGGAAGGTGAGCAGCGTCTTACAGTAATTCATAATACTCCACTCACAAAGCACTCGTTGGTCTGCTGCTTTTTGGATGTTATTACATACACAACATAATGTGTATTAATATCTACTGGCTTGTGTTCAAAATCCTACAAGTGCCATTGTTTTCTTTATAGACCTCTTAGCTTCACTGTGTAAAGCAATAATGACAGAGCTAACCATGTGAGTAATTAAAATAATACACAGCAGCACTTAAGCCTGATTTATGAACAGCTCTGTGCTTAAAAAGGAGGAAATATGGATAAAAGAAAGTGAGTTTTATTTATAAGATATTTTGACATTTTGAGCGCTTTTGACCACCATTAAAGATAGAAAATTGCGTTTTGAGTTGATAATTGTTATGGCAACTGTGCTAAAGTTGAATTACTCTGAACCCATGTCTTTGAAGACTACAAAAATCAATATTTGTGAACACTTCAGTGCAGACAGTTTGTAAAAAGCACAAGTTGAACACAATATTAAGAAAATTAAGAAAATATCAATACAATGTAATAAAAATACGTAGATGTAATTGTAATTGTAGTTCAAATAATAATACATAAATACAAATCTGAAATGTATTTAAAATCTGTATATTCAGTTCAATTCTCTAAACTAGGCGTTGGTCTTTGGTCAGCATAATCACATTTCATTCTTTCCCAGGTCTCAAACCCACAACCCCCCCGCACAACGACTCCCCCTGCTGGTCCAAACCGCACTTACCTCTGTCGTTCCCTTGCCCCTCGGTCAGCGCTCGCATGAGGAAGAGGAGAGCCTTCGCCGACAAAGAACTGGAAAACGTGATGCTGGAACGTGAACTACAACAAAACACTCTTCAAAACAATCTCCACGGCAACCAGGACATGCCATCGTTATCACCCCCCCTCCCGCCTCCTCCGCCTCTGCCCATCTCCGCCAACCTGTGCTGTATTCTCAACAAGGAGTTCGTCGAAGGGCCGTCTTTTGTGCCTGTTTTCAAGTACAAACCACTTTATGAATGTGATTTTCAGTTATATCATGTACTGTATGGAAAATGCAGGCCTTTCGGAGGGACGAGTGACTATATAGCGATACACCAAAGCTATAAAGATCTGCATGAAAGGACAGAGAAGAAACACTGTGGCTCAAAAGAGGAAAAACAACCAGATCTGATGGATTTGACAGAGCAAAGACTGAAAAATCATCACATTTCGACACCAGGTACAGATGGTGCGGCTGTATCGGCTTCGCTTACAGACTGCAGTTGCCCCCGTGGCGGATCAGAGGGTCGCGGGTTTGATTCCTCGCCCCTGACAGAGCTGGAGAGGAGCAGTAGTAGCGGTAGTAGCAATGGTAATGGTAATGGAGCGCCCCCTGCTGATCATACGGGGCCCCGGGTGGACGTAGTGAAGGCCCCCGGGAGCACTTCAGTCTCCGCACGCCCCACTGTGAAACCTTTACCCTTCTCAGTGGAGGCCTTGCTCAGAGCCTGAATCAGAATACAGGATTGAAAGTAAGGCAGCACTTTGATGATATGGACATTAGTGATGGGAGGATGAACACCAAATACTGAAATATCGATACTAACAGAGGTACTCAAAAGAAAGAATTACCTAAAAATGCATTTTTTAAGAAAGAAAAACAGTCATTTTTTTCAAATACATTGATTATATTTTAGTTTATCTGGTAATTTCATGCTGTGGTGGAGCAAAGATAGTAACAGTAAAAAGAAGGTAAAGAAAAGTAAAACTCTATAGCAGGGGTCACCAAACTTTTTTTGCTTCTGACTGTGATGGGGGTCGGGGTCGAGTTGTATGACCCTGACAGTGCAGATTATCTTCTCTGAAAACAGCTACACTTTCTTTGCATGTCAGACAAACTGCACGGTCCTTACACTGAACAAAAAATAATCGGTTGTCCACTGTTCTTTGAAAACGAGGCACTCTCTGTCAAATTTTCGCATTTTAACACTCGATATTTTGCTGTCCCTAACTGCACTACAGTACTCATCACCGTTTGATCTCAAGCTTGTCAGGTGATGAAAATTTGGCGTCAAATGTAAATACGTCATTTAATTATTTAAATATAAATATAAATACTTCATATAAATATCACTTTTCACTGAAAAAAATCAACAAAATACAAAATGTAGATGTGTTATTATTTACCAAAAAGTAATTTAAAAAAAACTGGTCATGACAACTTTTGAGGATTGCCTCATAGGGCCAGTTCAAGTGGAGGTGACGGTCAAAGGGCTGTGGCAGGCTGGAGTTTGATGACCTCTGCTCTGTAGTATAGGGAATTTAAGGCATTTTAATACAGAACTTATTGGAATCTGATCAATATCATGTACTTGCCATATACTACATGGTATCAGATCAAAACAAAAACTGCTGGTATCATCCATCACTAATGGACACACAGTATTATTATATTATATTATGAAAACGATGCATACATCTGTACACAGAACATCAGAAAGTATCTATTGCAGTATGCAAATGACAGAAATGATTTAAAGCTTGATAGAAAGAAATATGTTTATGATGCAGCTTCCTTTCAGATATTACAAGAATATTCAGAATTATGTTATTTTACTGCATATACAGCAAAAGTAACTGATATTGTTATCCATTTTAAAGCTTGTATAGATCTTGGGTCGCAAATAATAATGTCTGTAGTTATTTAAACAAACTTTCTTTCTCTTTTTGTACTTCAAATATATTTTTCCATTGACAAGTGAGTCTTTATGATGCAAAAAGTATATTTTTGTATGCAGATTAAATGTTATTTGTACTGTTGGTCAGTGCTTATTCTGCTTGCTCAGCATTGTGGTTTCCCAAACTGCAGCTTTGGCCCCTCACATCAAAGCTCTGATTCTCTGTGATTCCTTTGGAGGAGGAGAAATATGCAGCACCACCATAAAACAAAGGAGAGGAAAAGGTCGAGCACTTTTTGAACACGAGCCCATTTCTTACTTCACACTTTGATTTTATGACCAAAGACCATCTCTGCAGCTCTGTGGGTGGAGATTGTATTTAGCTTGAGTAGAGTTTAGTGGCTGAACTTTCATTTTTAAGCAAAGAAGTTGGTCTATAGTCAAGGCTTGAAGAATGGAGCAAAATCAAAATATCAAAACATATCGATAACATATACATTTTAACAGTAGTTTAAAGGTCTTCTATGGTTGAAGGAAGAGGTGGGACTTGCAACTCATGACTTGGACTCGAGTCAGACTTGAGTCACAGTTTTTAGGACTTGAGACATGACTTGGACTAAGACTTGGGACTTGACTCGGAATTGAAGGTCAGTGACTTGGGACTTGACTCAAACTTTAGGCCTGTGACTTGAGAAGACTTGACGCTTCTCCTAAAAAAATATGTTTTTACGTTTCTCTTTACAATTGATACATGCGGTGCTGAATTTTACAGGAACAAATTGGAACGTGTCCCTCCCACTTCTGTTTGTTATTTTGGTTGGAACTGAAGTACTGTGATACTCAAAAGTACTACAATAATATACAGTACAATACAGTAGTATACAGTACAATACAGCGGGAACTACAATTAAATTCAATTTAATTAAAAATTCATATAAACTGCAAAAATCTAAGCTAATTTTGGTACTTTGGTTTAAAGATTTGAAATGCCTTGAAGCTCAAAGCAGACGACTTGGATTTGACTTGGATTTATGGGCCAGTGACTCGAGACTCTATTTGGACTTGCGTGACTTTGACTTGGACATGACTCGGCCTTGAGGTCGGAGACTTGAGAATAACTTCAGACTTGCAAAACAATGACTCGGTCCCACCTCTGGTTGAAGATACAGTAGAGCCAAGGTCAAACTTAGAAATCCCCAAAGGAAATTTTTACACCACCTGTCTTTTTGGAGATGCTATTGCTTTGTCTGGAATGTTACACAGTGTGGCATTGAACTCTTCATTACTCACAGTAAGAAAACTCATTTTAAAGTTTGTTTTTTGCTCTGTAGAGACAAGCGGGTGGCGGACCCTCCCCACAAATGCTATAGCACACCATTAAGATGAATTGTTGAGACATTTTAATGGAGGTAAGAGTAAAAATACAGCATCTCACCACAGTTGTAGACAGGGCTCTGAGGCTATGGCCATGTTGTCTTTCATCTGTGCTCCAACCTAACCCGAGCCAGGGCTGTCCATTCTACGGCCCCGGGGCCAAATGCGGCATTCAGACCAATTTATGTTGGCCCTCAGTCCCCCTGCTGAATTGGCCCAACTGATCAAAGGCAGAACTTTTTACTACACATACTTAAATAATTCTATATCAACGTCTGCCTCAACAGCATCACATTATATGGTGATATAGATCTAAAATTACAAGCCTTATTAAAAATACCATCTGTATTGACACCGGTCTGTGGTCCTCTGCTTATATAATATTTCAATATACAGCAAAAAAAGTTTGGACTCACCTGCCCTGAGCCATTCTCACTCTGCAGTGCATTTATGCCAAACTATCAAAAACTTTACGAAATCTCGTAAAAGTTTATTCCTGCATTTCTCTTTTAGTAAAGTACAGATGATATATTTTATTTATTCCATTTCCACCTGCCCCGTCACTCTCTGGAGAGGCACTTTGTCAGGCTGCAGTTTGTCATTACTATTACACAAATCCAAATCTACTGATCAAATGGCATTCACTTTAATATTTCATTGTGCCTTCCTACTTTTTCACTCCAAACAAGTCTTACATTATTCACTGACAGGGAATGGGAGGATTCAGCGTTGCCTAGGTGACATTGTTCTTTTTGCCAATCCTGTTTGAACACGCATTTGATCTCTATCCACTGTCTACAGCTCCTCCTACCCCCTGTGTGTGTGTGTGTATGAGACTGTGTGGGTTTGCGTGTGTGCGTGTGTGTATGCTGCTTCGTGTGTTATCATGAGAGATGGGGGTCAGATACTTTTGACAGCTCTGGACCTTGTGGCGTCAACACACAACTGATAGTGGACTGCACAATGTCTTTGTTAGTCTGTCTTTATATAGCGATCACATATCATATAAATCACATTCTTTTATTTTCTGCGCTGAAAGATAGACAGGGAAGAGCTTCTGAGCCTAGAAAACAAGCTTTTGTGAGTTATTGTTTAGTTGTTGCTGTGGCAATCTTAAGGAAAAGTGGATAAAACAATAAAAGGCCAGATATGATAAGGCCAAAAGTCACATTTCAAAATAGCTGTATTGTCAGTGACTGCTGTCAAATAGTCTCCTGACCAACCGTATATGTTTTAAAGGTTCTATATTACACAAAACTAACTCCTGTGAGATTTTAGGCATGTTAGAATGCTGCTACTTTCTCAAAAACGTAACCTGGAGTCATGTTTTGTTTCATTCACACATGTTTGAGTAATCTTGTATTATTAGTCATATCGTTTAATTTGATGATACCCTCTCGATATCGTGGGCTCCTGTATCGATATATATCGCTATATCGCTAGTATTTTACTCACTGTTTTGAGTAAAATGGGTGTTTTTCATGTTCACTTTGCACAAACTTAGTTGACTTAGTATCACAGTCATGGTTTAGCCTTTGTTTTTCACTGAACCATATCAAATCAATCTGAAATCTATCGCATCGAATCGTATTGAACTGAAAGTGCACTGTACTGAAAAATGTATCGTATCGTGGCTTATGTATTGAGGAATGCATCGTATTGGCACCTTCTTAATGATACCCAGCCCTACTGAATACAGGCCCTTCTGCATTTGAATGGGAGGGACTGACTCGCCAGGCAAGTCACATGTTAACTACTCACTTTTAGTCTACTATTAAGTGCTTTAAATCAGAATAATTTCACAATATCAACATTGCAAGCCTGAAAACATGCATTAATGTATTTTGGTATACACTATTTATGAAAAAATGTAGTTGTGTAAAAGTGAAGAGAAGTAAAACTGTGTTAATTTGAAGTTTAAAATATAAGAATAACTGAAATAAGAGCCAATATAAACGATTATTAAAGGGCCCATCCATCCATTTTCTTCCACTTATCCAGGGCCAGGTCACGGGGCAGCAGTCTAAGCAGGGACTCCCAGACTTCCTTCCCCCAGCCACTTCCTCCAGCTTCTCCATGAGGACCCCAAGGCATTCCCAGGCCAGTCGAGAGACACAGTCCCTCCAGCGTGTCCTGGGTCTTCCCCGGAGCCTCCTTCCTGTGGGACATGCCTGGAACACCTCCCGAGGAAGGCGACCAGGAGGCATCCGGAACAGATGCCTGAACCACCTCAGCTGACTCCTCACGACATGGAGGAGCAACGGCTCTACTCTGAGCTTCTCTCATGTGACAGAGCTCCTCACCCTATCTCTAAGGGAGTGCCCAGCCACCCTGCAGATTTCACTTGTATCAGCAATCTTGTCCTTTCAGTCATTACCCAAAGCTCATGACCATAGGTGAGGGGAGGAACGTAGACTGACTGGTGAATCGAGAACTTTACCTCAAGTGGAGGAGTTTAAGTATCTTGGGGTCTATTAAAGGGCCCATATATATTTTCAGATCTATGTTATAATGTTTCCTCATCACAGACATGTCTGGTGTTGTGGTTTGTTTCATTCACACATGTTCACTGTGCAAATCCTGCATATTTAAGGTGAGTCCCTCTCTCAAGCAGAAAACACTCTGTTCACCCTTGTGATATCATTTGGTAAAACAGTGCTCCACTGTGTTTTTAAACTCCATACACATTCACGAGAAACATTTGGATGATTTCAGCCCTGGAATTGCCAATCTCTACAGAACCAAAGGCAAAAGCTGTTAACTTGAAAACTACTGCTTCATGACATCATAAGGTGGAGCTCTGGAGACAAACTAACCAAAAAACAACTCCAGGTATGTTTTTGATGAGGTAACATGGCCAAGTGTCAAATTTGTGTAATATACTACCTTTAATGTAGATTTTATTGTCACTTCTGGATTGGTTTGGTGAGCCAGCCCAAAGCAGTTACTGGAACATACTGGCCAACTTGTACAAACTTGCAGTGTCGTAATGATCTTTCCTATACCTCTAGAAATCAAAAGAAAAGGCAAAAAATTTCAGCAAAGAACTTGGGCCATACACTATAAATAGATGTGTTGTGTGCATCTAACCCATCCTTCTAATCGTCGTAGTAAGACAAAGGTTATGAAAGCATAACCTGGATAACTCACCGATCACACATGGACCCAACAAGCAAACTCCACAAAAAAGTCCATAGCAATTAATCTATTTTACAAGTCAATAGAAAGACAGACTTACTTTTATTATTGTTTTATTTGTTTGGGATCAGCCTTGGCCCAACAATTCGAAAACGTCTCCTGGCTATGAGAGAGCGCAAATTGCTATTTTCGCTACAATGCTAATAAATCTGCATCAATCACAATGTGGTGATAATGACTTCTGTGAGGAATAACAATGGTGGATATAAATCAATTTCCTTCAGGCTAAAGTTAACAAAGCAGCTCATTTGTTATGTTCTCCACCTGCTCTGAAATGCCACTCACGTATTAGGACAGTTGTTATTTGTCCCAGATTATTTTAAGCAATTAGATTATCTGCAATTGTTGTTTTTGGGAAGGTTGATGCTATCCTAGTGTTTGTTAATATTTTCAATAGAATGAAAGTTGTCTCGTCAGCTTAAATAAAGCGCTTAATGCTTTAAAAGTGCTCTCCCCAAGTCCAGACATGTTGGTGGATTTTGAAGCAAAACAGATTCTTTATTATTATTATTATTATTATTATTATTATTATTATTATTATTATTATTATTATTATTATTATTATTATTATTATTATTATTATTATTTATTATTATTTTGTGCCACTTTTTCATTTCAGACAGCACTGAAAAAGAGAAAGAACAAATCTGATCCTTTTTTGTATTTCTGTAATACAGGATATCCCCAGGTTTGACTACACCAAATTCAAGACTTTTTAAAGACCTTTTGAAAACCACTTCAATGAAAATTAAGACCAACATCGCACCCATTATGCAGGCAAAAAACACCAGATCCAATTCTAACTAGAAAAGCACTCAGAGAGCGCAGACCTCTGCCAAGGACTACCCCCATTTTTTATATAAATTGTGATAAAATCAGTCTTCTGGATCAGATCCGGATCAGCCTTTGGAATATGAAAGAGGATCCCATTGTCCATCCCTGAGTCAAATTTCATGGGGTTTGGTCAATAATTAACTGAGATATTGAGAAACAAAAAATTTGGCCCCATTTACCACAATGTTAACTAAAATTTCAAAGTGATCCAGAATCCAGGATTTCTTCCGGATCACCCCCAAAATGAAATCAGTTCTTCCTTTTCACATTTCCAACAAATCCTGAAAATTTCATCAAAATCGGTCCAAAACTTTTTGAGTTATGTTGCTAACAGACAAACAAACAAACAAACAAACAAACAAACAAACAGACAAACGCCGGCAAAAACATAACCTCCTTGGCGGAGGTAACTAAGAGCCACTGTGAATTAAACCTACACTTCCCCATGATCCATCCAACATCTTCCTTCACTCTACTGATTGTTTAGTCATTGCCGCTGGTGTTATAACCCAAAGTATTGTTTACTCATACTCCAAATTAGACGTTCATTCACGTTACATGATTTCACGCTGTTGTTTTTTTTTTCCTCCCTCCATTTAACATTGCACTGTAGCCCAGTTGAGTAGGCTAATGAAATTTAAGACCTTTGTGAAATTTGCTAAGACTTTTTAAGGCCTTAATTATTTTTTTCTTTACATCCATTACATATGATTATGATTATGCTATGATTATGTCCAAATCAGGGTCAAGCTGACTACTTCATTCTAAAGTGAAAAGGTGGGTGCTTTGACAGTTAAAATAGATTTGACAACCAGATACTATTAGATACTACTCTCATTTAATATCATATTGAGAGAAAATCTAATTACTCTGAGTCCTCGGTCATTAGTGGCACCGAGGGCAATTGATCGGGGCCCCCTCCAGGTTCGGGGGCACTAGACGGCGCCTACTGTTGCCTAATGGTAGCGCCGCCTCTGACATAGCATGTATTGACAAACTTTTAACTGAGGGGGTCTTGTTTGTGTCACCTTGAGATGTGCTGTCCCTTCTTCTGTGTTTCCTGTAGTGTTGGCACTGCACACAGCCTCTCACTGGACCTATCTCCACCATCTGTGCTGAGTCTGACCCGGGCCTTCATTTTCTATAGCACCTCTCTGTGTGTGTGCACTGCAGAGCGGGCACAGGCACACACGCACCCAACAGCAATTATCATCCAGGCAGGGTTTCACTTTTCTCTCCTGTAGTGGGAATGAAGGGTCAGCGTCTGATGTTGTATAAGGGCCATATCAGACGTCGCCCCCTGCTGGACACATCACCAGGAGTGTTTGGAATCAGAGATGGTGAAAAGGCTTTGATCTTGTGGCTGCAGATCTCCACACAACATGAATGGACTGGACTCAGAGGGTACGTCTTCAAATGGGAACCATGACTTCTGTTGGACTGAAGTAAAAAGTTCCTACGCAGACTGAATTGACATGTTTGGGCTTTTAAAGGTGCACTATGTAACATTTCTAGTGAAGAGCTGACTCTCTGGATATGTTATTGCTTAGAGTTGAATGTTCCACAGTAAGATTAAACAAACTGTCTCAAGAGGGTGGCGCGTCCAGGACAGGTTGTAGGTCAGATCTGTGGAGAGGTGGGCTCACTCATGATAAAAAAAACAAAACATGTTTTCAAGATATATATTTAGCAATGACCTCCAGAACTGAATCAGTGCAAGACAGGCAATAGGACTGAGTATGATTAAGAAGTTGCCGATACGATACATACCTTGACACATAAGTGTCAGAAAATAATAGAGATATTAACACAAAGAAACTCAGAAGGCAGAATTCAGGGTTTTTACTCACGGCGAGGGACAGAGGCGCTGCTACAGCTCTTAACTACTGAAGAACCACCGTCCAACGTCACGTATTTATTGAATCACACAGGTTACAAGAATAAATGGGCGGTTACATTTTTCTATCACAGTAAAAACACAGAGAATAAAGGTGTGTATTCTGTGTGTGTGTGTGTGTGTGTGTGTGCCAGCTGCTGAGGTGTAAGGGAGGGATGTGCTTAGGGTGGACTGTCCTTGGGGAAGATAACAGTTAATGAGAAGTTGGTTTTCCCGTGAGAAATACACTGACAACTTCATGGCTGTGATACCAAAAGTCTTTGTTAAACCATTTCTTGTGCAAAGTTCATATGAAAAACGTTCATTTTAATCATCAAAACTGTGAAAAAGTCAAATGTGTCACATTAATAAGTTTCCTTCATCTGAACAAGCAACAAAATTGTAGCGCTGTAACAAAATAATTTAGTAAAATATACCAAAACTACTCTTAGCAATATATCAATACAGCAACCCAAAATATCGATACTGTATTATCACATTAAACAAGACGATATATCAATATTTCAATATTTTTGCACACCCCTAATAGGCAAAGTTAATGCCATACTGTGGAACATAGCAAAAACATTTCAGATAAGCAGGTGGTAGACTCCAAATCAGAAAAGTTACATGAAGCACCTTTAAAGTTATCCATTGCACTGTTCCATTTTTCCATGCACAAATTAAACACTGTAGTCATAGTCACTTTGAAATAATTTCTTCCTTGATAAAATGACAACCAGAGTACAGAGTATAGAACATGTTCGGGTCATTGCCATTCTAAAAAAATGCCAATCTTATATAAACCAAGTACTTCAAAGAGCCAAAGGTTTCCATTAGTGAATAAAACTGAACAGGGGCAAAAGAGGGCACGGTGCCAGGATTCCAGTTGTGGGTGGGTCAGGACTTAAATTAAAAACCTCATCAAATTCCTGTTTAACCTAACAAAATGACTAATATACTGTTATATTATCTGTTCATAATAGAGATTTTAATAGCTTCATGCTCATTTAAATATTTTGTTGCTTTGTAAAAACCTTTGGTGCATAGAAGGGAGCTATCCACAATGGCTCTTCTTTGTTCTAACCAAAGAAGAGAGCTCATAGTATTAGAATGAATAACGAGGGTGGCGCGAGCAGCGCTAGCACCCTGGGGTGGCAGAAGATGGGCAGGTCTCAGCTCTCCAACAGCTTCTTCTTCATGTCTTGGTTGCAGGGATGATTCCATTGGTTTACGTTTAAGGTACCTAAACAAGGACGACTGTAACATCCTTTACTGGAAATCATTTTCACTCTTTCAGATCACTAGCCTAGCATACCGACAACAAGCGATGTGCAGACGGATTATCTGTCTGTCAACAGGGCGGATGCGTGCGCAAACTGAGTGCAGAAAGAGGCGCAGCTCAATCTGTCTGTCACTGTCTGCTCAATTTATGCAGCATAACCAGCATTTTTCTTTAAAACAACAAAACTACATATTTCAAATATTTTAGCACAAATTATGTGATTATTTTCAGATTTTTAAGCATTCTCGATGAAATTTTAAAATGTTATGAAACTTTTTTCTTCTTTAATAAAAATTTGGGGTGGGCCTGTTGAGTTTAAAGCTGTGCCTGGGCAAAAGTTGGATTTTATTAAAAACACTGAAATGTTACACTAAAATATGAAGAAAAATATGCTATGAACATCTCAATGTAGAAGCAATTGAAGGTAATGTTCCTTATTTTTACTGTCTTAAAATAAAAAATAAAAAAAATAAAAAACTGAACAAAACCATTCACTGCAATGAGTTCATAAGAGCTTTTCACAACTTTCAGAGACCTGTGCGATGTTTTGTGATCATGGTACTGCTAACTACAACTAGTATGTTAACACGCACTTCCTAATTATAATAGAATAAAACATTTAGATGCAGACAGCACCTACAATCTATTTTTACACCAGCATATATTGACATTAAGAACTGCTTAAAGAATATATCTGTACTTGGGCAAATACATGTCAAAAATCAAGTACATGGTCTTTAATACTACTAACAATTTACAGCTAACACTGAAGTTTCAGTGTTCTCTTGAGGACTTGGGATCACTTTCATTACAAACTTTCTCTCCTCTTCACCCTTTAATCCGCTCTATCTTTGCCGTGCTGACAGCCACAGTGGTTACAGCGCTGGCAGTCCATCTTATTTATTCCAACAAAGTATCTGCAACATTGAGTATCAGAGCCCCAGCCAAGGCGTTTGAAGTGGCTGCCAACTCACCCAGATTCCCCTTGGTTCCACCCCAGCCATGCCCCCACCTACCCCCGCCACCTACCCCTCCCCTCCCTGGTATTACCCCAGCATTCTGTGGATAGACAGCAGGCCGATTTCGGGGTTGTGGAGTGGAGTTACAGAACACAGTGTTACATGGGGCTAATATTTCACTGGCAGATGCACTGGGCAACAATGAAAGCATCTTCAGAATGGAATGGCCCTGGTTAGCACAGCATCATACCAACGCTTGTCCATCTGCGCTTTAAATATAGACAACCACTACTGCGGAGCTTCACTATGGATGTAATATAGAGATAGATGTATGTACAGACAGATTTGTGTTGGTATTTTATGACAGTCTGGACAATATGTTATGTATTAAGAGATTTGCATGTCAAAGCTCTCGACTTAGACTGATGTCAAAGCATGTCAAAGCTCTAGACTTCGACTTCAACAGGGACATGAATATCATTTTCAGACAACATATTTTTCATTTGTCACGACCGTGAGTTTTAGCTTTCTGTTATCTGCAGCATTTTCAGGACTTTTCCTATTCAAACATTATAATAGCTTGTCTTTAAATATTTTTAAATCTTTCTTGAAAACTCATTCATGTGCACTGGCCTTTAACACAAGCTGAGCGGGCATTTGTATTGTATCGTTTTACTGTGTTTTTCCCTGTATTAGATTGCACTTTGTATTATCTTTCTACAACACTATGGGCAGCTGTGGTTGTTTTTAAATGTGCTTTATAAATACATTTGACTTGACTTGACTTGACTTAAATTTTGAGTCACTATGGCAACGTGCATAATTTATCATCATTCTGAAACCCATGGATATATTGACACACTACCAGTCAAAAGTTTTAGAGCACCTTGATTTTTTCAGTTATTTATTGCAATTCAAGTCGTGTAAGTCCAGTGAAGCACTTGAAATGGTACAAGGGTAAGTACTGAATAGTCAGAGGTTAAAAAAAAAAGATAAAAGATAACAAAACACAAGTCCAAACTCTGCCAAAACTACCTCAGGAAAAAAGAACAAGAAGGTGAGCTTGAAAACACAGAGTGTCCAGCAAAGTCTCTAGACTTAAATGTAACACCTGTGTCAGTAGACACAGTAGTAATAAGGTAATGAGTAATAAGTAGTATTGTTATGGGCTAGTGATCAGAAGACTAAGGATCGGCTCTAGGAGGGAGTGACAAGAGACTGAATTGTTTTTGGTGATAGGTACCATATATTAAAGTGCAAATAGTAAACAGTAAATAGCGATTTGACATACAACATGAAATACGGACAGTGAATGGCCATTCAGTTATTTACAACGTGCAGTTACAGTTCGGTAGCAGCAAATAGCACAATAGGTCATTGGATGCAAAAGTGTATATATACATATCAAGAGTTCAACGATCAAGAGTTCAGCGAAGTTAGAGCAGCATTTGATTGCACAGATTATCATGAAAGTCCACAAAAAATCTAATGCCCAGCTCACACACAGTTTGTAAGTACCCACTGGGTTTTGACGGGGTATCCAGAGGGGAGAGTAAAGTATATAAAGTTCGTGAAAGGGAGTGTGACATTCAGTGGGCAATAGGCGTGTGGGTGTGTTGGGAGAGTTTGTTGGGCTGCCAAGAACCCCCTACCGGCCCGGCAGGAGAGGTGCGACTCTGCAATACTTCTGTAGGTTCTGTAGGTTCTGTAGGCTCTGTAGGCTCTGTAGGCTCTGTAGGCTCTGTAGGCTCGGGGCCTGCTCCTTTTAGCTCGCCATCGATACGTTAACAATCTGGCCAGTTTCCGCGGACTACGCCGTTCATATGCGCTTTTTGACGCGGGTTTGGACTCGGTAGAGGGCTCCTGCAGCTCGACTCTCATCCAGCCCCCAACAGCACCTAACACGCACTGAATCTCAGCGGCATCATAAGCGCCCGCGATTGGCGCGCAGCGTCACGTGATTGAATGACGTCACCGAGAGCATGATGACGATTGGTCTGGCGGACCCACGTGATTTGGTGACGCGGAGATCCCGCGAGAACACGCCAAACACCGCGAGTTTTAACGTCCCATAGTGGGAGATAGGAGACACAGGCGTAGATGGAGAGAGAGAGAGAGATGTTTTGACAGGATTTAATCACCTGGGTTACATAAACCTCAGAAGAGTGAAAGCCAAGTAACCTACAAGTGCCACACATCTATGGGAACTTCTGCAACAGATTTGGGAAGAACTTTCTGAAGAATATTTGATTTTTGTTATAAAAAGAATGAGCCACGAGTGTGTTCAGCTGTTTTATCTGCCGAAGGTGGACACTTTGATGAATCAAAAGTTTAGAATACGTTTTGGTCAACAGAAAAAGTGTGGTGTTGCAGTGTATGTCTTTAAAAACTTTAGAATCTTACAGAGAACCACCAGCCTAACATAAACATCAGGGTTAATCAGGAGACCGTGCATTTTCCAGTGCAGGAATTGCACCCACAACTTCTGGAAAACGAAATACTCTGCCGAAGAACCTCCTGTAGGTATTTATGTAACCATATATGGCTTTTAATATTTTGGAATTATATTACAAACTTGGCAAACACCCAAACCACAACAGCAGCAGGTTCAGTTCAGGTTCCAGTTAGTTTCCTATTTAAAAGTTGTTATATGTTGTTTTTAATTGTCAATCGCTATGGCAACGGTCCAAATTTGTCATCATTCTGAAACCTGCTATGTCTTTAAATGTAGACGAAGGCTTTAGAAACTTATAGACAACTACCAGCTAAAGATAAACAAGAAGGTTACACTAGTCTGAGTGCATTTTCCAGTCCGGGAATTGAACCCACAGCTTCTGGAAGACAATTACTAATCTCTGCCAAAGAATGCCAAAGAACCTCCCATAGCTATTTGTGAAAGGATATGTGGTTTTGAATGCACAATCTCTTTGAATTCTATTGCAAACTTGACAGCCACCCAAAACACAACAGTGGCTCATTATACAGTCAATCAATGGGGTAAACTCCCCGGGGCAGAGGAGCAGAAATGTGGCTGTCAATCTGTGCCAATGGTCTCTCTCACACCACCTGCTTGGACCCACTCACTCACACACAATACATTCACACATAGGCAAGATGGGTGACATGTCTTGCCCAAGGACAAAACAACAGTAGGCATTAGTTAAAGATGAGTTCAAATGCCACGCCAACCTTCTATTTATAAGACAGAGCCACACTACCGCCACCATTCGACCCAAAAAATGTGCCAACCTTTGAGGAGCCTGAAATTCCTTTTACTGAACAAACTTTCACTTTTCCGCTATTTTAATTGTGACCTTTTTCTTTTTCGCTCATTGTCAATGTTATGTCAGAAGTTTGCTCCAGAGGTGAGTCGCAGGGGCCACAATTGATTTGGCATTTAGCTCCAGCCCAGCGGCATGAGGAGGAATTTCATTTTCAAACTTGGCAAAGTTCCTTTGTCTGCGGTGACTTATTGATACTGTGATTTTGAGGACAATATGAATTTTACTGACTATAAGTAAGCTCTTTCTTGTCTAAAGTTGTACATAAGTGAACCAAAGAATTCAAGTAGAGGAATGAGTGATCCAGAGTGTATTTCAGGAATAGTTGGCCGGTGATGGTGTGGACAAAGAAGGTGACCGTAGAGAGAAAAAATCACAAGAAATATAATATGATTATGGTGAAAATAACAACAATTTTAAAATCTCTAATGGCAGATGATACTGAAAATTGGCTTTACTGAGCAATGTGAAACGAAGGTTGGCAGAGCCTTGTGGCACAGCTGGGCTCCAAGTGAATGAATTATTAAACCAATTTCCTCCTCTTTCTTCTTGATTTATTTTCATTTTTACATACTTCTTTTTTTTATCACTATAATTCTAAATGTTTGACCTTATACACCAGTCTTTCACCTTATCCATTTAATTGTTTGATTTTCCATCTTTCTGTTGGTTAAATCAAACATTTTGGAAAGCCCACATTTAGACATATAAAAACAAACATTTCCAAAAGTCTTGCTATAGTAAACAAAGTGAAATGTTATCTTGATCAAAATGCACTTTCTACATTATACTGTTCACTCCTTCTCCCTTACACTTACCAATGTACACTTAATCCATTAATTATATTACAGAAACGAGCTTTGAGAATTATCCACAAAGTTTGATTTTTACAACACACCCATAATCTTTTTATTCAATCCAAGCTCCTAAAGATTCCTTCTATCCATCCATCCATTTTCTTCCACTTATCCAGGGCCAGGTCGCGAGGGCAGCAGTCTAAGCAGGGACTTCCAGACTTCCTTCACCCGGACACTTCGTCCAGCTCCACCAGGAGCCTTCCAGGCCAGCCCAGAGACTAGAGACATAGTCTCTGGGTATGTCCTGGGTCTTCCCTGAGGCCTCCTCCCGGTGGAACATGCCCAAAACACCTCCTGGGCACAAGGAGGTGCCCAGGAGGCATTCGGAACAGATGCCCGAGCCACCTCAGCTCAACTTGGGGAAGCAGAGGCTCTACTCCGAGCTCCTCCTGTGTGACCGAGCTCCTCCCCCTAAGGGAGCGCCCAGTTACTCTGTGGAGGAAACTCATTTCGACTGCTTGTATCCGCGATCTTGTACTTTCAGTCATGACCCAAAGCTCATGATCATAGGACTAAAGATTCCTGACCTTGTAAAATATTGTACCCTGGTCATTTTATTTAGAGCATTCAACAATTTACTACCAGTCATCTACAAAGCTTGTTCAAAATGAGAGCAAACTCACTCATTTTAAAGGTACGGAAATTTCAAATTGCCCAATGTTCAAACTACCGTAAAAGTTTCTGTGTGTCTATATGTGGTGTAAAACTCTGGAACAGTCTGGATACACATCTCAAGCAATACCAAAATATCCATAAATTCAAGTTGTTATATAAACATATGGTCTGGTCACAGTATATAGAGAGTGTGTCTTAATATTAGAACAATACTGCCTTTTGTAGTGTTGATTTCTGCTTGTAGATTTCTTACCATTGCTGGTGTGTGCCATCCATTACATTACTTGTATCTGTTGTCTGTTACCACTGTTGGTATCCTTAAGTTTCCTTACTGTAATTGGTGTTCTTATGTATTATTGCAATACAGTTATGTTACCAAACTATAACAGTGACTCTTTATCCGGACTTGTAAATAGTTCATATAGTTTAATATATAATGTCTGGGGGGGGAAAAAAGCACATTGTGTTAGATTAGAAAAGGGGGTGGAATTAAATAAGTTTTCTTCTTCCCACTTCTTTTTGGGCAATTTTTTTTGTTTTTTTTGCTGTTTCATTAATTTTATATGTTCCTTTGAAAAATAATGTACATTTCTTACTTGCACAAAATAAATACATAAATATAATAAATAATAAACTTGTCTGGGATAGAATACATACCTCTTTATGAAGACGTGTCTAGTCACTGTTGAATCTTCCAGATGGGCGTGATTGGCAGGTGGATTGGCCAATCAGGGACATGCATGGAAAAAAGAAAGGACAAATATAACAGGAGACTGAAAAACATAGTGTATTTTGGCAGAATCAATAAGAAAAACATTAAATTCTGTTAATCTGAGGTGAGAGAAATGTGATGTTCAAAATGTTAGATGAACAATGAGCTCTTTCGAAATACACTAATCTGATTGGATGGCCGTTTTCTATAAATTGGATTTGAATTTGGATACACGTCTGTAACTCTGCATGTTTAAGTTTTAAGTTTTATTTCTGACAATAGCAGAATGTTGCTCACTGTGTTTATTTATTTAGCGTATAAGAACGGATCATGCTAATTAAAATTATTGAAAAACATATAAAAATACTTTCTGGCTGCAGATATTTGGAAGGTCACATCAGTCGTTTGTTTGGGCCTCTCTTCAGCGCTATAATGTTTTGGTGGGCTGCTCCTGTCTGTATGCGCTTGTGGTCAGCTCTGGTGTCTAATATTGCAGAGTTAGTTCTTCACAGGCCAAACTTCTCCATGTGAGGGAAACTGGATCGGCTCACAGCTGCAGCAGTGGGCACCCTCCACGGTCCCCAGCAGCTCTGTGTGGAAAAAAACACACAGCGCAAGACAGGGGAGGGAAGACGAGAGAGGGGGAGGAGGACGGAGGGAGGGAGAGGGGAAAGGAGGGAGGGAAGAACTCTACACTGGCTGTTTCAAAGATGTTTTTAAAGCTGTGAGATTTAAAGCGACCGCAAAAGAGAAAGAGAGGGAGAGAGAGGAAGAGAGAGAGATCATAGAGAGGGGGAAAGAGGAAAAGAGAGACAGAGCAGAGGCAGAGAAGAGAGAGAGAGAGAGAGAGAGAGAGCAGAGGGAGAGCCACAGAAAGAGAGGGAGAGAGAGCAGAGAGTGGAAAAGAGTGTGAGAGAGAAAGGAGAGAGGGA
>NW_026571473.1:11424564-11729237 GCF_026225935.1 Boleophthalmus pectinirostris
TGCGCGGAGATTCCGTGCCCGGAGAAGTGAGGAGCAGGGGGGGAAGAGCGGATCGGGCAGCGGGGACAGGAGCAGGAAAGGGGTGCAGAGAAGGTTGCGCGGAGATTCAGTGCGAATGAACTAGCTACAACACGCAGCAGCAAGTGGACTCTTTCTTTGCCTTGAAAATTACGTTTTCAGACATAGGATATCGCTTTCGTGTCCTGAAAAACATTTGTCTAGCTCTTGGAAATAAAGTACGTTTTCATAATAAGCAGAAGTGACCTGTCCAGGAGTAATTTGGCGACCAGTGCGTCAGTCTTTAGACCCTGCGTCTGCTTCAGTCGCGCCATCGCTGGAATGAATCTTCAAGAATCACCTTAGTTTGGCTTTGCTGCTTTTCCCCTTGTCTTCTTCTTTCAGCAACCTCAAAAACGGACTTTCTTTTGCGGCTAACTGCTCCTGGATTCTTGTCGCCATTGCAACAAACTTTGTGCGAACTGCGAGGAAGATATAGGTCAAAAAAAGCCGCTAAGAACTGTTGCGTTGGTGGAGTAAACAGCGTCTGTGCGTCTTGCGTCTGTGGACTGCGTGACAGTCGTACGTAAACCACGTACCTGCGGCACGCAGGCAAGTCAGTTACGCTAGAAACGTAGGGAGTTTGATTGACAGCCTGTCAGCTAACAGATAACGAGATAACGAGGCAATGTCGTTATCTATTGGCAAATGTTTAGCTGGCCCCACCACGTCCAGAGTTTATGAATTTTTATTCTCTTTTTTTTGGTCATCATAATTACAAGGCTACTGCATCTCTATAATGCTATCATTGACAATTTGAAACAAAAAAAATCCTCCATACAACCTTTAAACTAAACAAAGACTAAATAAAACAAACCCGGGATAGTCTCACTTAGCTGTTTAGTTGATAGATGGATGTAAATGAAATAAAGTGGGAAAAATGGGGACAAAGGCCCTCTTTGTCACAAGTTCCCTCTGTCTTTTTTAGCTATTGCTGCACCATAACTCTGATTTAAGCAAAGAGACTTGTAATTTGATATATTGTGATGGTCCACGATATTATTGTGAGAACTCTGACGATACGATATCACGATATTTCGGTTATTGTTACCCTAATGACAACTATGGAAATAATAACAGTACATATGACTGTCTGTATAGTTACAAGTTGGAAGAGGAAGAGTTGGGGTGACCCGGTGATGTTTGTTAATGAGTTATTCAGATTGGTGTTTAAGCCTCCCATTTATCATGTGAATGTAAATGTTTTTTTTTTTTTTTTTTTCACTGTGCAGTTGTGTATGTGTGCTTTATAGCTTTGTTAGGTGCATTAAAAAAAAAAAAATTGATTTTGATGATTACTGTTTTTTTCAACATTATAACAACTTTATAACATGACTTAAAGGTGCACTGTGTAGCTTTCTGGTTGGGGATCCATTGCTTGCTTGTTTCTATGGAGATGCTCTGCTTAGAATGTTCCATAGTATGAGACCAAACAGATCTAACATTTATTCAATTACATAACGTTTTATAGCTCAGAAATGCCTTGAAAAACATTTATGCTGACTGTGAGTGGGGTCGCCCCTCCACAGATCTGACCTGTCACTTGGTCTGGTTTGGTTTGATAGGTTTAATGCCATACTGTGAAACATTCCAGACAAAGCAATAACATCTCCATGGAGAAAAGCGTTTGACGGACCCTCTACCAGAAAAGTTTCACAAAGTTACAATTTTGTGTAATGTAAGACCTTGAAATATAAAGCAGTAAAGCAATTTATTTACAAGATTCAGTTAATATTTTATCTCTCTTAAAAGTCTAGACTTTCTACACAAACTTTTCTTTGCCCAGCTTTCATTTGCATTGGCAGACGATCTATGCCCTGCACTTTGCCATCTGAAACATCATCCCAAATCCTACTCATTTCCATAGACTTAGTTCCTCTGTCTCATCAGCTTCCTTTTTTATTTAGCATAGAAATGTATTGTAATGTGGATTGTATTATGTCTGATATTTCTTTGGAGAATTGGAGAGTCTCTTGCCTGGATTTGCTCCATTTAACCTCAAAGTAACCTCCTTGAACTTGCCTCAAAAATATCAATGTATCATATGAAACTCCAAAACAAAAATCAAAGGTGCAAAGTTCAGGAACAGTATATTTTTGGCAGGTGGTATTAAAAACAGCTATCACTATCAGAACATTTATGCTGTGTTTGCTCAGCTTGGTTAAAACTGTATGCTACAGAAAACTTGGAAAAGCCAAAAGTTAAACAAGCCCTAAAACCGCAATGTGACTGATCTCGTAATCTGATTCTTTTTTCACATTTTTCCCATTTGTCAGACACCTTTACTGTAACATGCTGTAACCTCTTTACATTTAGATTAAAATGACTGATTATTTCTAAGTCTAATAATTAAATTCCAAAGTTAAAAAGTCCGGTTAAAGGTGCTGTACCTGATTTTTGCTGTTTTAAAAATTAAAAAAACAGAACTAGTTCATTTTAGACAGTTTGCAGTGATCTGAAGTTATTCCTCATTTACCTTGTGCATTCCTAGTACCTTGCATGCATTCCTCCAATTTAACTGGGATTTTGATTTCATGGATTTTCTGATATCTGTCATCGGATATCGTATATTGTTGTTTAGGGAACATCGTAATTGTGTGAAATTTTGTTAACTCCATAGAAACAGATGTGTGGAACCTCTGTTCAAACTGTTTGTCTTCCCATCGGAACATTGGGAGGTGGAGCGGGGTTTTGCTTTGATGGCGCTCTACATACAAAATGTTCGCTGCAAACTCGGGATGATTTAGGCAGTCAGAGGTTTCCTTTTTCGTCTTTCGAGTGGTTTCCCTTCGCCTTTCAATATTTTTCAATTCCGTTAGGAAGACAAACAGTTTGAACAGAGGTTTGCAGTCACACACATCTGATTCCCTTTTACATCTATGAAGTTCGCAAACAAATTTCTCGAGCCGTTTTCCGCTGTTAGGATCCAACAACCACACAATTAACGATATCCAAATCCCAAAACTAAAATATGACAATATCAGAACTAGAAACAAAAGCGATATGGTTCAAAAGACTTGTAAAAGATCGGCTTTGTCAATGGACGCATCCCACTGGGAAATCAAACATGGAGGTTTGACGCTCACTTTTTCAGAAAATCCTTCCCAGTATGCATTGCCCATTGACCGGAAGTCTGAGATTCTTGGTGCCTGTATTATTCACCCCGATGAGTTTATAAGCCCTTTTCACAACTTTCAAAGACCAGAGAAGAGTTTTGCCGATTCTCTGACAATGAAACGCAGTGTAAATAAGACTAAAAACAAACACTTGTTGTAAAATTGAGATCTTAACGAAGGAGACTATCAGGTAGAAACAGAAGGAGGACCCAAAATACAGGACTGCTTTAAAGTATTTAATAACAAATCCCCCCCAAAAAATCCCCAAATCCAAAAAATCCCAAAATAGAAACTAAACTGCCATGAAAGAACAAGACACTGACAAAGACACAGACAATGGCCAATACAATGGACCAGTAAAGAGCAGAGAAGAACACGGGGTATAAAAGCACACAGACACAGATGAAACACATCAGGGAGGGTCAATCAACAAAGAGACGGGAAATAAAACTCAAACTACAAGCAGACAGGACTAATAGGGCACAGCACTAAAGGAAAAGATACACCAAAATAAGCAAAAAACAACTACAAAACATGAAACATGATGGAGACTGTTAAAATAAGTCAGAAGAAGGTATGTGGACTTTAAAAACATGAAGGAGTCTTGATTACCACCTAATGACATCACAAGGTGGAACAGTGGAAGGAAACGGCTTTGCTGTAAATGTTGGTTTAAAGATTGTGCTTTTATGTATGTTTTGAAACTGTAACATGTAACAGATAATACTCCCTACAACTGTACAACAACTCACCTTTATGTAATGGATAATACTCCCTACAACTATACAACTCACCCTTATGTAACAGATAATACTCCCTACGACTATACAATTCACCCTTATGTAACAGATAATACTCCCTACATCTGTACAACAACTCACCTTTATGTAATGGATAATACTCCCTACAACTATACAACTCACCCTTATGTAACAGATAATACTCCCTACAACTATACAATTCACCCTTATGTAACAGATAATACTCCCTACATCTGTACAACAACTCACCTTTATGTAACAGATAATACTCCCTACGACTATACAATTCACCCTTATGTAACAGATAATACTCCCTACAACTGTACAACAACTCACCCTTATGGAACAGATAATACTCCCTACGACTATACAATTCACCCTTATGTAACAGATAATACTCCCTACATCTGTACAACAACTCACCCTTATGGAACAGATAATACTCCCTACAACTGTACGACAACTCTTATCTTTATCTTTCTATTTTATTTTGACTTGAACATATGCATTTATATAATTATGTCTTATTTGACACCTGCCTCTTGCTATATTTTTTGTTACTTATTAATTATTATATTTATTGTGATGTGTGAGCTACTGTGTAAATCTAAGTCTAACAAGCTTGTTTCCATGGAAAAGTTGTTCCTTTGACTATAATATCCCACAGTATGGCTTAAAATATACAGTATATCTCTATAAAGAATGTTCCACAATATAGTTTTGAAGAATGTCAAGTGTTGAAATGAGTCTGGTGAAAGTGAATGGAGCGGACTTTAAAAACAGAAACGACCTGGATACACACCTAATGACATCACAAGTGGGAATTCTGTCAAGAGTGACTAAACCTGCCAGATTACTCAACCAAAACAAGTAGTAAACAAAACACAACCAAGATTTATGATGAGGGGAAAAACTTTTAACATGAGTAAACGCTGGAAATCAAGTTAGCGCAGTATTAGTCCTTTAAGAATTACAGCTGGAAAAGTGTGATATAGAACCCCACAGTTTTGCGCATAACCATAACTGTTGAAATCCCAGCCAAAATCAGCAAACACGCATACACTTTCCTCTTTAGATCAGAAATCCCTTAACCTGTGCCAAAAATAACACACACAAATGTAACAAAGTGACCTACAATTTTGACTAATAGCTTCAACAATAAAAATACAGTCGGTGAAATATGTTATTACACGACTCAAGTGACAGTAGAACAGATGGTTAAAAAGTCTGTATGGCTCTAAATATCTTTTTCAGGTGTGTTTTGACAGTTGTTTAAATCAATGGGAGATGCACTGAACCTGTCTTGTCTATTCTTCTCTATGACACATGAGTCCATTGTGCAGGATTTATAATAGTCCTTCTTTGGAAACATTTGTAAAACAGTTCAAGGCTTCCATTTCGTAACAAATTCCAGTTTAAAAAAAAAAAAAATAGACCCCTGATCCTTGGGTGTAGCTATGTTTTCATGTCTGAGCTTATAATGATGAGATGAAACCATTTGGTGTCGTGTTTGGACATATTTTGAGCTCTGCAAAAACAATATGGAAAATGTTAGGAGCTGAAGTCTGTCTATCCGCACTCTCATTCCGTAAGTATAGTTAGAGTTAGCTGGTTTGTTAATTCATACGTTAACAATAATAAATATTAACATAAACCATTTTAGGCAAAACCAGTTCTAATGTGTGACGTGTTTGGGCAGAATAGAGCAGGTGGTGTTTTTTCAAATCCCATTCCTGGCCAGTGCTGGAAGAAGTACTTGATTTTCTTACTTAAGTAAAAGTACAGACACTGGAGCAAAAAAATACTCAAGTAAAAGTGTGCTTAAAGAATAAAAAGTACTGTAAAGTTAAAGTCTTTTGCAGGACTAAAGCTTCAGTGAGCTGTAATGTAATGGTTTTGATAAATAAAATAAAAAAATGCAGAATTTTGTTCAACAGAAACTGAATTATTACTTTTTTTGTAGCTATTTTTATTATTTGTATATTTTTGTTTGCTCAAACTATCGACGTGTTAAAAATAAACCCTCAGTCTTTTTCAGCAGGTCTCAAGCAATAATAGAAATATTTTTACTTTTCAATCCAGTAAAAAAAAAAAAAAATTGAAATATTGATACAAATTTGTGCAGAATTTTGTTCAACAGAAACAACTGAATTAAATTTTTTTTAGTTTTAACTGTTTTTCTAATTTGTGTATTTTTGTTTGCTCAAACTACTGATGTGTTAAAAATAAATCCTCAGTCTTTTTCAGCAGGTATCAGACAATAATACAGTAGAAATACTTTTACTTTTCAGTCCAGTTCAAAAACATACAGAGTAGAAAGTACAGATACCTCTCAAATGTATTGAAGTAAAAAGTAAAAAGCACCACTTTAAATTCTATTTAAGTAAAGTACAGATACCTAACATGTTTACTTAAGAGCGGTACTTTATTACTTTTACTTTGTTATGTTCCACCACGGGTAGACTGACAAAGCGGTCAGATCCACTGACCCACAGGCTCAGTCACTCTGGTCTGATCTGTGCACACTGGTGGGAGTGTGTAGATGGATGAGTGCTTTCTTGATGTACAGCACTTTAAGAGTTCACTGGAAGCACTATATAAAAATGTGACCATTGCCAAAAACATGGTGGAAAATATCTGACATACAATAAAAAAATATCAAAAAGAAAGCATCACAAAATATGAACATCTACAGTACAGATGATTTGATTGGCTCTATAAGTTGCATACTTATTACAGTATTTCTTTTACATGACATAAATTAAAAGGCAGATGTTCACGATTTACATTTTTATTTCTAGGTGTTCTTTTCAATGACCAAAATATTTAATAGTTTTTGGCATTTGACTAAAACTAAATAAACTGTGAAGAATGATGACAAAAACTCTATGAATACAGTTACAAATATTTTAATTGGAAATGTAATGTCGTAAGTGAAGCAATATAAAATGACTTTCATTATAATTTTATCAGTATATTTTCAGACTGTCCAGTTTATGAATTAACATACTTCTTTTCGTTACTAAAATAAGACTAAAACTAAAGACAACTCTTACCTCGAACAAAAAAAAATCATTTTAGACAGTAACTAAATAAAAGATAGCTTGTCAGACATAACACTGTTCATACTGTATACAGTGGAGTGGAGCAGGTAGAGATTGTTCCTTATAGGCCTAGAACTGCCTGAGTGCACATCAGCACCAACCAAGGCCATCCAATTTGTCCCTGTGTCTGCTCCAGTGGACAGAACACACACACACACAGTGTTTGGTGCAGGACTCAGGTTTAATGATGCTTTATGAAGAACCAGGCTAAATAAGCAGGTGTAATACAGGACGCACTGCAAAATTAACCACAGCCATTAATCTACAGACTGACATGTAACTGCACATTAAACGTGGAGCAAAATGGGATGTTCTGCACTGATAAACAAAGTAAATGAATTATTACGTAGCCGGAAAACAAGGAATGCTCTTTGGAAAAATATACGAAGAACAAAGCACAGGTTTGTAGCCTTATCTGTTTTAGCCTTATCTAAAATTAAACGCTCATAATTTTTGTAATCATATTCATTCATATTTATAATGGCTTCACTAGAACCTGCAGCTAATTATTTGAAGAGACCCTTGTATTGAAAGAAGATTACAAAAGCTTCTCTGAAATAGCAAAACTAAATCAGTGCAGTTAATGCTTCATTTAGAGAAGCAAATAACAGTGAATTTAGTGGTGCAAATATTTTTAGGTATAATTTAGGTAAAAGTATTTTACTTTGCCGACCAGGTGAGGAGATGTACAGTGCATTTCAAAGACTACATTCTATCAACCAATAATATTTTATACAGACAGAGAAATGAAGGTTGTTAAAACTGCTTAGTCACAAATAGAAATGATCAGATTCAACAACTGTAATTTTACATCTTAAATTTTAATTAGGAGAACACAGTGTAATCAATAGGTAAAATTGCTTCTTGCCACAATATGAAATCCAATAATGAGTGCAGATTGGCCCCCAAACTGTGACTGTGCAGCATCTTACCTCCAAGTGAGGGCATTACTTTGGATTTACAAAACGTCTCAGATGCAATAAGGAAAATATCTTAACTAAAATATGTTATGCTCACTTCTATGCCTTTTTATACCTATTTTATACCTATTTATACCTACCTGTATTTTTCAAACTATAAGTCGCACTTTTTTCATGGTTTGGGTGGTCCTGTGACTTATACTCTGGTGTGACTTATATATTAAAATGTTCACACTGACAGCTGCGAGAGGGCGCTCTAAGTTTGTGTGTCAGTATCTGCTACTACTATTACTACTGTACCACTGTCACTCTGCTCTACTGCGCATGTCTCCTGCAGAAAGAGCCTCTGACCTGCTGTAAGTAGTGAAATATGCAGCCGAAAACTGTAATTGAGCAGCAGAAAGAAAGTTTGGAGTGAGCGAGAAACTGGTGAGAGACTGGTGGAAAGCGGGGATGGAGAACACAGCTTCACGGTAACGGGGCGGGTGCGTCATGCAACTTTCCTGGAACTCACTGGATGGATCGACAAAGCCTGGACTTCAGTGACACCCAATACCATCCTGTCAAGATTCAGAAAGGTCAGAATATTTCTAACTGGAACTGATGCTGAGTTTGATGACAGCTAAGCAGAAGAGGAAGCGGCGCTCTGTTTACCTCCGGAGGTCACAGAGTTGCTCAGAAGTGATACAAGGATGAAGAATTCAATGGATTTAGTGATATGTGACGTTAACAGCCTGTTGTTCTCTATTGTTATTGCTATCTCTGATTTTATAAAATACATTTTCCCCCAAAAGTGTGACTTGTAGACTGGTGCGACTTAAATGTTTTTCTCTTCTTCATTATGCATTTTTTGGCTGGTGCGACTTATACTCCGGAGTGACTTATAGTCTGAAAAATACAGTAATATTTAAACTATCTAAAATACGTGCCTTTTGAACTGGTAAATTATAATGTGTGGCTATAAAACTAACTAACACATTTTTCAAAGCTAAAAATAATATTAATTTGACTTTTTGGTCTGAAGTTGTTATAAATTTCTACTTCTTCAGTTTCATCCATAATTCTACATTGAAATATGACTACCAATTTTGCCATCTTGTTTTTTCCCATTTCCAATACATAATCCCAGCCTCCTTGGTCACAGAAGCTCTTTTTAATCAGCAGGTGCGCGTCAATATTACTTTTTCCCCTGGAATAATCACACTCAAATCACTCTCTTCATTTCCGTCTGGCTTTTTTTCCATTTTTTCTTTAAGCAAACACACAAATACACTCTAAAACATATGTCATTAGCTGGAGAGCCGGCTGTTTCCTCTCTCATACACTTTCTGCTACACTTGTATGAATGCTACCTTCTCGTCAGTGATGGATTTTCCCAGTGAATATTTGCACTGTAACACAAGCTAGTCTGTCTGGTGTTTTTCCTTCAAACAAAGCTATTAATCACCTTAATCGCCCTCAATTAACCCCCTGCACCAGACGCACACTCGGCACGTCACCGGGCCAACGGCACAGCTCTGGTCCGTCCGCTCGCCTCTGCCAAAACACCTGATCAACAAGTGCTACAGGGATGTTCACACTAGTGCTTTATAATGTAATAAAACAGAGCACTGTGAAAAGGCAAACACGGGGCAAAGACTCCACCATAGTGTGAAAAGCAGATTATTGTTTTGGACGGAGTTTTGGGAAATTATAATTATGTTACAATGTTTCTTTCATGAAAATTTATAACTGGAGTCTCATTCTGTATTTAATGAAATATAAAACAGCACAAATCCAGTTAACCTGTTTATGTTCCGAGCGGGCTGATGGGGTCCTTGTTTTTCGTAATTCATTTCTGTTTGTCCAGCTTCTGATAAAAGAGAACTCTCAATCTCATAAACATGTGAACCATTAATGAAAATCTGCAACCCACTTACTTTCAGTCAAAGTGATTATTCTGAGGAGAATCTGAACCAGTTTGTACTCCAAACCCACAAATAAAAAAATACCCTGAAAATTTGTAGGAATTGGAGACAAATTCCACTTGGGCTTGTTTGTCTCATTACATGTTCCTCCATTTGTATCTATGAAAGTACTGTAATGCAATATGCTTATCTGTATATGTGAATGCATATAATGGTTATGTACAGTATGCATGTACGTTTGCATGTGTGTACATGTGTATGCATACATGTGTATGTATGTATGTATGTATGTATCTTTTAATATGCTATTTGTTTTGTTTTCTGAAAATTATGAAACTAAATGTCACTAAAAAAAGGTCACTAAATCTCATGTTTTGTGATCTTTCACCTTTGACATGGGGATTGTCAAGACCCAACAAAAGATCAATCTGCTGTCTCAGGCCATACCCAAGGACACCTGTTATACCTATTCTTAAATTTAAAATGTTTGTGGCATTTGAAATCTGACTTTCCTCTGTGTAGAGCTTGTTCCCAATTTAAATGAGAATACAGAGACAGTTAGAGGACAGCAGAGCCCAAAACTCCAGAGCCTCAGAGCTTCACAAAGAGTCCAGCCATTTGTCTGTGCTCTAAAGGGTTCAGAAAATGATTCCATTTGAATTGAGAGTCATTTTAGTCAGGCAGTTTAGGAAAAATAGACCGAAACATAAAGGGGTTAAAGGTGTGTTATTTAACTTTTCTGAGGTTACTGGTCTCCAAGGAGATGGGCGCCTATCTACAGACATATAAATTGGCCTGGTAGCGTCATCATGTTCTCACTGTGATATAGGTTTACTGCCACACCGCAAAACATTTCTGGAGAAGCAATATATAACATTTCCATGGAGCAGGCGGGTGTCAAATAACAATGCCAAAGCCTGAATTGTGAAGATGTTGATAATATAATGAACATAGTTGCTATAAGTGGCAAGGGATGCACTTTGAACACTATTTGAACTTGTAATTGAGTCCAATTTTCCTTTGTGATACTAGGAATAGACTTTCCACTTGAGGAGGTACACAGTGCACCTTTAAATCATGACATGTCAGATAACAATGCCAAAAAGCCTGACTGGTAATATGTGGACGCTTTTCATGATGTTGTGTCGTATTTTTGATCCAGGAAAGCACAGGTAACTTTAATTTAGTTCATATTCAGCATCAGCTATAGCGCCCCCCTTCATCATTTTGACACCTCTGAGTGAACCACACTTCCACTACAAATAATGACAGCAGTTTACAGCCCCATTTGTGCGATGACTAATCTCGACATCACCGGCTTTATTTAGAGATTAGCAACAGTATCCAGGGTCAGGCTGCGTCTTTGTACCGCCGATGGACGCTCTGGTTTCTGGCACCATGCGCGCTGACTGCCAAATGTTTGAAATCCAAGATGGAGGCAGGGCCCTTTGAACGCACTGCTCTTTTACACCCATGTGCTAGCGAGCCCACAGAAGCCCGTGCCAGAGCATGTTTGTTGACAGTGCGGACACGACTAGATCTAATCACACGCGCTTGTAGTGGCCACTCAGCACTGGGAGATACAACACAGAACAGAAATAGCTGCACAGAGGAGCGGTAATGGTGCTGGTCCGGGGTCAGGCTGAAAATTTGGAGAGGGAAATGGCTTAATTGCTGATAGGGATGTTTCAAAGTGAGCGAGCAAAGAATGAAAGATGTAATTAACAGGGGATAGAGAAGGGAACAATGGTATTTAGAAAAGCTCGTGTTCAGATGAAAATATTGACTTTATAAAGAACAGAAATGTCATGCTCAGACAGCGAGGGATGCACTTTGTACTGTATGTGAATCGATTCCTGTTTTCCTTTGTGAGGTCTGGAATACTTAATACTTATTTCTACACATGGGAAATAACTTTGCTACCGTAGTTCAATAGCACAATAAAACAATTTAGTACAAAGCGAATCAGTGGTCAGTGATATAAAAAATATAAATGCGATGATGTGAACCTGTATATGAGATTTGTATATAAACACATTAACAAAATGTGGGGTAAATAAATAGGTTTAGTAAAAACTTTATTTTGTAATTGTGTTTTTATAGGTGTTTATTGTATATAATGTGGATGAATGAAATGTGACATGTGGGACCTGCCTCTCAAATCTACAAAACAAATTTACCTACGGGTACGAATAAAGCAACCTAACCTAACCTAAATCTCCTCAAGTAAAGGAGCTCTAGTACCTCGGGGTCTTGTTCATGAGTGAGGGAAGAATGGCATGTTAGATAGACAGGAGGATCAGTGAAGCATGGGGGTGATATATCAAACTGTAGTGGTGAAGAAGGAGCTGAGCCAAAAGGCAAAGCTCTCGATTTACTGCTCAGTCTGCTTTCCTGCCCTCACCTATGGTCATGAGCTTTAGGTAATGAACGAAAGGACAATATCGCGGATACGAGCGGTTGAGATAAGTTTCCTCCAAAGGGTGGCTGGGCGCTCCCTTAGAGATAGGATGAGGAGCTTAGTTACGGGGGAGGAGCTCGGAGTAGAGTCGCTGCTCATCCACAAAGAGGGGAGCCAGTTGAGGTGGCTTGAGCATCTGTTCTGGATGTTCTGGATGAGGAGAGTCCAGGAGGAGACTTCAGGAAAGACTTGGACACTGGAGGGACTATGTCTCTTGGTCCTGGAGGAGCTGGAGGAAGTGTCTGGGGTGAGGGAAGTCTGAGAGTCCCAGCTCATACTGCTGCACCCCAACCTGGCCCCCAGATAAGGGGAAGAAGATGGTTGGAATATAAATAAGCCCATTTAGGATCATAAAGTAGCTCTTTATTTTTGTACTATAAATTGCTTAAACAAGTATTTGCATTCACAGCACAGTCACAATGTTATGTTGTTTTTCAGCTTGCAAATTGTATCAAAATTACAATCAACTTAAAATTTAATCTCCAAGTCCATCTGTGTATGAAAACATTTTTATTGTTTGTTTGTTGCTGGTGGTGATGGTGTCTTTTGCCTTTAAAGGTGCGCTGTGTTGTTATTTTTCACTACATGGCATTAAAACTTTCAATTGTCATGGAAACCGAACCAGACCAAGTTACAGGTCAGATCTGTGGAGAGGCAACCCCGCTCACAGTCAGAATGCCTGTTTTTCTAGGGATTTTTGAGCTATACATTTGAGAAGTGAGTTGAAACTGCAAAAAAATAAACTAGAGCTGTTTAATGTCATACTGTGGAACATTCCAGGCAGTGCAATGACATATCCACAGAAACAAGCAGTTGACAGACCCTCAACCAAAGATTTTTATAGTGCACCTTTAAAAGTTAAGGGTAAGAGAAGTGAATTTTCTAGACTATTTTTGTGGTTACTGCAGTCCCTATAGAAAAGCACTCACACAGACATATATAGTGTAAGTATAACTTACATCTGGCCCTGTGTGTGTTTGGTCAAGTGTCAATAGTGGCACAGTGAGTGTTGCTAATGTTGCAGCAAACAGGTCGTCCCAGGCACACTTCATAATGACTTAGTCCACATGTAATCACAGCTGATGTAAATGTAACGTGGCCCAAACTGGCTCACCATTGCAGCGTGCAGTCACCTCTATTTTCATACAATCCATCAAGCCAACGCAGACGACTGAACAGTTTCATTAGCGACACTGGGCTAACTGTGCAGCTGAAAACATGCAGAGTGTGGAGAGAGTTAGCTGTGTGTCTCTGTTCATTACCTAAGTGTGTAATACAGCACAGGGCCACAGGTCTCTGCACCATCATCTATCAACCATCACACAGCAGGGACAGACCAGCTGCCTGCCCGCTACTATAGGACTTTCCACTGGATGAAAAATGTATGGAAAACGTTACTTAGTGAAAGTGCTTCCAAGAAATGAATAAAAAAAAAAAAATACTGTATGGGCATGATGCTGTTCAGATAAACAGGCTTCATGGGCATACAATGATGGTTATAAGCAAAGGTGGAAAGTAACAAAGCAATTACAAATACTTGTTACTGTCAGAGGTGGGGACTTGCATGTCGTGACTTGGACTCGAGTCAGACTTGAGTCACTATTTTTAGGACCTGAGGCTTGACTTGATAAAATAAACTAAAACTTGGGACTCGACTTGGACTTGAGGCCTGTGACTTGAGAAGACTTGATGCTTCTCCTAAAAAATATATGTTTTTAGAAAATACTTTTGTCATGACAGTTGATGAATGCGGTGCTTAATATTACAGGAGCAAACTGGAGCAGGTCCCTCCCACTTCTTTTGTTATTTTGAATGTAACTAAAGTACTGTAGTGTCCTCAAATGTACTACAGTAATATACAGTACAATACAGTACACTACAGTACAATACCGAGGCTTTTACAAAGAACAAAATCCTTCATGACAAAGTAACTGTTATTTAGCACTTTTTAAACTCTAAATTCTTTCTATTCTGACTGTAATGATTCACACTAAGATCTTGTCAAGACATTTAAAAAGGAAAAAATAACATTTCTGCAACTCTTATATAAATACTCATATATAAATACACCATGACTTTTAAAGTACAGTTTAGTTTAAAATTCATATAAATTGCATATTATAAATCTAACTTATATTTGGTACTTTTGGTTTAAAGACTTGAAATGAAGCTCAAAGCAGACGACTTGGACTTGACTTGGTCATATAGGCCATTGACTTGAGACTCAACTTGAACTTGCCTATCTTTGACTTGGGACTTGACTTGGACTTGAGGTCAGAGACTTGAGACTTACTTGATACTTGCAAAACAACAACTTGGTTCCAACTCTGGTTACTGTCATTGGTTAGATTTTGGGGGTACAATAGTTCTAATTTTAGTAGATTTTTTAAGCCTTACTGTGACTAAAATACACTAAAACTTGCTAGATATAGACTAAAATAAATATACAAATAACTAATATTTTGAGTATAATTCTGGCCATGTAATTGCAACCTACATTTTAAAATCGCTTAAGTTACTGAGTATAGTACAAGTCCCAATCATCCCTACATCTTGCCTCACTTCTATCTCTGCTCCTTTCTACACCACAAACACATAATAGCACTTTATTGCCTGCTTTGACTGGCCAGAGCTCAGAGAATATGCAGACTGTGGTTTAAAATAACTTAATTCTTTGTTTAATCAAGCCTTTCCATATAAAACTGGATGAAAAAATTGAGTAAAAAGTGTAACTAGTACTAATTTTTATGGGTCCTTTATACTTTTACTATAATATCAGATCCAACAATGTTATTTCATACAGTTCATCTATACAGAAACCAGAGCAGCCCATCTCTGTCCATGTTCAACTCAACTCCACCTTTGACCTAAGCCATATACTTTAAATACTCAGTTGCATTCTCCTCCACAGTGCCTTTGACTGTTGTGGCCCCTAAAGTTTGTTTGTGTTGTGTTTTGTTTTGTTGTGTCACTCCGCATTGTAGTCGGAGCAGATAGCAGCAGCAGACAGTGAGGAGAACGGAGACAGGCAGGCTGCAGATTGTCAGACTGCGTGTCGGCCATGACGCCTCCTCCCCCTGGCCTCCCCCCCTCCTCCTCCTCACCTCTCTTCTCCACCCCCCTCTTCCACCCCTGGCCTCCCCCCTCCTCCACTGTCACAATCTGTCCATCACTCACCCATCACAGCGTACCATTTCACCGTGAGCACTTATGTCCACAGGTACTACTTTAGCAGGCAGTGAATGTATTTCTTTACTTTAAAATAATGTTCTTTTTATGGCTTTCAAAATACTTTTACACCATTATCTTAAACCATGTACAGTATATGGAAAAGCTTTTGTTGTGCAGCGATTTGACCTTGACTTTTCTAACTGAAAATGTAAATCTGTATATAAAAAGAATAAACCATATATAGAGAAAAAACAAAACAAAACAAAACCCACTTGACCTAATACTTTTGTTTTGTGTAAGATTGTTTCATGCCTGAAAGAATAAAAATTTACTTGCAAAGAATGATAATGATTTTTCGGATTAAATTTTTACCATAATGCAATGTAGATCATCGGTCATTTTGCAGCACTACAAAACAAAACAAAACATAGACTACAACTCCATGTATCATGACCAAAAGGGTTTAGGCTGAAGTAAAAAGTTTTATAATGCCTCACCCTATTAAACAATTGCAGAATTCCAAGAAAGAAAAACAGTGTATGAACAGCAAGTTTGCATTTACAATTTCACTTGTGACTTACTGTATATATAAGAGACAAAATATAAATTAAAACAAATAAAATTTAATGCAAATTCATTCATTCCAGAGCTCTGTATCTTTCAAAACATAACACTTTATACTCTTTTTTTTTTTTTTTTTTTTTTTTTAAGGCTTCTAAAATCATTCTTGTTCTATATACTAACCCTTCTAACAGAAATATAATCACTTTTTTTTTAGTTCTCATCTTCAATTTTTAAAGATGCCAGTCTTGTCTCGTTTATGGTCATACAAACTAATAATAATGATAAAGAAAGTACAAAATCCATTGTTAACTATCATATCAAAACAAAAGGTAATTGCAAAGAAAAGCATGTGTCTAGCCAATAGTAGTGATTTACCCGTGAAGACAATTTATCTAGTTTTCTAGGTGTTTCTGTGAGATTTGATTTTTATATCGTTTTTTTGAAGTGCACCAAATTAGTACAAGTGTTGATATGGTCATCTAAGCTTTTTCATAAGTCTGCTAAGTCTGGTAACACACAAGAGTGGTTCGAGAAAATCGTTTCTCAAAATTCATTTGATCTCTCAGGTTGTGTTTGAATTCATTTGTGCAGAACAGTTTTTGAATGTTTTCCGGGAGCACGTTGAGTTTCGTTTTAAATAAGATTAGGCCAATTAAAATTCTGTTTTACAAGGTTTTACCACGTATGTACAAGTTAACCTCTTTGAAGGTCCTATATTACACAAATACCTCTTTTGAGCTTTTAGCCATGTTACAATGTTGTTCCCTCCTCAGTTAAGATTGTGTTTTGTTTCATTCACACATGTTTGAGTATTCCTGGTTTATTAGTTAATCTACATCTCCAAAGCTCAGAAATGCTTTGTTCTACCTTGTGATGCCATGTAGTGGTAGTTTTAAAGTTACACAGCTCCTTTTTACCTTTAGCTCAGAAAAGATTGGCAATTCCTGGGGTAAAATCAACCACATGTTTCTAATGAAGGTGAATGAAGTTTCAAAACACAGTGGAGCAGTTCCTGTATTACCACATGACATCACAAGGTGGAGGAGAAGATCAAACTCAGTCTAAATATGTAGGGTTTGTGAACATGTGTGAATGAAACAAAACACAACTCCAAGTATGTTTTGAAGAAGAAAACAACAATATAACATAGATCAGAAAGTGGCGTAATATGGGTTCTTTAACTTTCACGATCTGAGTATTGTAATGTAATAAAATGGAAACCACAGTAACGGTAAAATAACTCGTAAAAACCTTCTCCAACCTCAGTGTTTACAGAGTTTCCAGGGTTTGTAGTAAAACAGGTTTGCAGATGATATGGTGTGATGATAAAATACAAAGTAGATTACAATCAGAAGTAAAAGATACACAGACAGTCGTATGAGTCTCCTTGCAGAAAGATGAGTGTTGCATGCAGCACATCTCTGACTGTTTGGATTATGAGACGATGGTAATCTCTGTGCACGGCTAATCTACGCTACAATTTACATTTCCACGCAGAGCACCAGACGCCTGTATCTGAGCAAGCCTAAAAGGGAATGGTAGAGCTGTTTAATAGACACACTCGCCATGACAATATTAACTGTAAATATTCAAAGTTTGATTTAATATTTCAACCTCCCAGCTACCAGCCAGAGTTACGGATGATTAGTCTGCTTTGGTTAGGGCCACACAGGGTTTTAAGATCTCTGGCTCAGGAGCTGTCTGGCATCTTCCTTCTCTGCGGCGTACGGACCACCAGGCCTGGTTAATAACACTAGTAAAACAATGAAAGTGCAAAGAGAGTCAGAAAGCAACACCGTATAAAAAGATACTGCAAAGAAGTCAAAACAAAAGATAAAATACAGGCCATGTAAACAGAAATTGTTTTTTCAGATGGGCTGCACGATTACAAAATGTTCACAAGCACTGCATCACTGTCATTAATGAACTTATTGTTTGAAAAAAGGTGTTATAATCACTATTGAACCAGGGCCTAAACCTGCAGATAGAGAACACATACAGGTTTTTCTCAGAGCCTCATGTGAAAGCTCAGAATCTCCAGAATTCTCTCCCTAGGCCGCAGAGGCTGCACTAGCGCTGATTCATGATTGGCTATAGGTGCACGGGTTTAGGTAGAGACTATTCAGATCAGAGAGAGGTTAGGGTTAAACCAACTGGATTATTCTGCTTTCTGACTGGATAACCAAAAACAAAACAAGAACATAAAGTCATCATATACAGTGTTTTTGTAATTAAAACTAATTCTATATTAAAGTTGTCTCTGTAAAAGTTATATTTGATTTGAACATCTCACATCTGGGGAAATTTAAAATCTTACATATTGTTTTTTAAAGGTCCCATCCATCCATTTTCTCACACTTATCCAAGGCCGGGACGTAGAGGCAGCAGTCTACACTTCCTCCAGCTCCTCTGGGGGGAACCCGTGGTGTTGCTAGGCCAGCTGAGAGACATAGTCCATCCAGTGTGTCTTGGGTGTTTCCCAGGACCTACTCCCAGTGGGACATATCCGGAACACTTCCCGAGGGAGGCGCCCAGGAGGCATCTGAAACAGATACCAGAGCCACCTCAACCTCTCCACATGGAGGAGCAGCGGCTCTATTCCGAGCTCCTCCTGTGTGACTGAGCTCCTCACCCAATCTCTAAGGGAGCGCTCATACACCCTGTGGGGCTGTGCATTTTGGCTGCTTGTATACACGATCTCGTTCTTTCATCCTTTTGTGTAAATGACGATAGCTATGGTCATGAGCTATGGTCATTTAAGTGCCATATTACACAAAAATTGACTCTTGTTTGCTTTAAGCCATGTTAGAATAGAGTTATCAAATCAAAAACATACCTGGAGTCATGTTTATTTTCATTTACACATGTGTTTCAGGGCTGAAATGATCCAAATGATTCTAGTAAAGGTGTGTGGAGTTTAAAAACACAGTGGAGCACTTCCTGTATTACCACATGACATCACAAGGTGGAACAGGTTGTTTTCTGTTTGAGAGAAGAACTCAGCCTAAATATGCAGGACTTGTGTGTTTAACATGGGAATGAAACATAACACAACTCTCGGTGCATAGTAATGAGGAAACAGCATGATTACATAAATCAGAAAACAGTAATATGGGCCCTTTAATGTATTTTTTCCAAGTTTGTATTATGAAAAATTAAGTTAACAGTTAAGTCACAGATTTCTGAAGTTTGAAAGTTCGATACCTCAACATGCACTGTATAGGAAAGAATCAGAACCAATCAAAAGTTGCACACAGATGAGTTGTATTTTTCTTTAAATCTTGTTCTACTGATCAACCCACTGTGTCTTACCCATCGTCCCTCGGACCCCTCAAAGCCCTTCTTCAGACCCTTTCTCCAGACCCCTTCTTCGGAGCAGGTCATAGCCTCCTCTCACTTCTGCAGACTGTCCAGCTGTGTCAACAGGTGCACAGGCTCACAGCTCAGTGTTATTCTGCAGAGGAGAGAGAACAGTGTGTCTATGTGAATGAGAGAGAGTCTGTGCTTTGGGCTCAAGGCTTTAATGACTGTAATTAATGAGCCTGCATCAATGGTACTGCATCATGTTGTGTCACCACCTCCTGCCATTCAGAGCAAATACAAGCCACAATTAGAATAACTAATCACACACAAGGAAGCACAAACATCAGGCCTGGGTGTCTGGGACTGAGAAAAATCAGTTGGAATATTACAGCTTGAAGCAAAGTCAGTGGATCATTGACAGTACAGTCGTGTCTATAATTATGTATGCTGTACTGGGTTTTATGTGCCTCTTAATAAGTTATTAAAGAGCTTTTTTTTTTCATGCATATTTAAGTGATCTTGTTTTGTGAAGTTCTCAATACCGTAATTTCCGGAGTATAAACTGCCACTTTTTTCTCACACTTTGAACAGTGCTGCTTACAAAACGATGCTGCAAATATATGGGTGGATTATTTGTTTGGCACATTGTCCATTCATATATAGGGTCTATGGTTTGGCAGCACAGTAGATGTGTGCAGCCCGAGTGCAGAAAGCACATGGATCTAGAGTTAACACGAAGTTGCAACCTCAGCTACCGATGTTGTCAGCACTCAAACAGTTTAGCGCCGTGTTATAAAATAAGTTGGTGCTAAATTAACATTAGTGAGTGTGATACGTCTTACCTGTATGTGTTAAATGCAGGTGAGTGTGTAAATGATGAGAAGAAACGTCTCAAACTTCAATAGCAGGACATTCACTCATACCTAATCGATACAACTAGCCTGAAATCTGCTGAAATCCTACAAGACACTAACACATGGATCTGGAGCATAACAATGACATGATACAAACAGGACAGCAGCTCTTTCTGCAGGAGACATGCGCAGTAGAGTGTGGGGAGAGACCGGGGTGATGCGCTGAGGAAGATGCTAGTTTGATTGTGTTTTGAACTGTTATTTTGCGCTTCATACACACACACTCCTCATGGAAAACACACAAAGATGCAGCTTTAAGTTAAAGGCAACTGATCTGACTGTATAAAAAGGAAGTAGAGCTGCTGCAACCTTGGCATCAATGAATTGATGGTGAGACTTTAGCGACGGCACAAGCGACAAAAGCTTTCAGAGGCGATAAAAGCAGATGGCCCGAACTTGAAAACGTTTTTGAAGACGCAGATACTTAATGCTTATATTCAGGTGCGGCCTATATATGTACAATTTTAAAATTTAGTTAATTGATCTCCTTGTTATCCCACCAAGTCAGACCTTTGGAAATGACAGCTTGCTCACTGTAAGAATGCATGTTTTTCAATGTATTTAATATTAAACTTAGTTGAATAAAAGCAAGGCAAGAAGGTTTAATGCCAAACTGCAGAAAATTCTTGACAAATAACTCTGACATACAAGTGGTACACCCCTCACTAGAAAAGTTACATCTTTAAACATGTCTCCACCAGATTTTCTTCGTTCATTCGTTTTTCAATATAAAACCAAAAATAAGAAAATGAAATTCATTTGTCTCCAAAACCAAAATGAAAAAACAGATAACGATTTGTTTTTTCAGTTTTCGATTTTGTGTTTAAATGAAAAATGGAAAAAACTGATAACGGCCATTTCCCGTTAACATGATTTCCATGACTGTGATGTCAGACTGTTGCACCACATACGGACTGAACCAGGACAGATCCAAGTCCAGGACCAGACCGGGACCAGAGCGGGACCAGAGCAGACTCCGAGCTTTGATTCCGAGCCTCCGCAGGGTCCGAGCCCCAGCTTCGAGTTCCGTCCCTGCCATGGGCTCTGAGCCTCTGGTCTGGTCCCAGTCTAGTCCCAGTCTGGTCTCGGTCGCAGTCCCGGTCTGGTCCGTTGTTTTTTCATTTTCTTATTTTTGGTTTTATATTGAAAAACGAATGAATGAATGACACACGGATTTCTTTACCATGCTGCTATATTTCATTTCAATATACTTCACTCCTCACATCTGACAGCAGAGGGCATCACACTCTTGATCCACGGAGTTAATTTCCACATTGATTTATGTTCAAAAATGTGAATTTACAAAGCAGTAGTGTGCAAATCTGGAATAAGGGATTGCTATTGTCGACTACTGAAAAATCTGAGAAAGTAAAATTCCAATCCAATCCAATTTTATTTATATTGCACATTTCATAAACAAAACTGTTTCCAAAGTGCTGCACAATACAAATAAAACAGATCCAACAGAAATATAAAAATAAAGCTCTAATTAACTCCACTAGTTGGTTTCGCAATGCTCACAACAGTAAGTAGAACCAATAAAACACTAACTTAACTAACTAGATGGATGACTCTAGGGTGGTGCAGTTAATTTTTTACTCCATCAATTTTAACACCAGTATTTCTTTATGACAACTGTTATCTGTTTGAATTCACATTAAACACATAAATGACATTAATAAAAACACACAGGCCATATTAACTTGGGAATATAGGCTCTCCAACATCTGTCAGACTCGCACAGCACACACACATCGAGAGGGAGTGGATGGTAGCCCATGTGAGACAAATTAGTGCAGTGAAAGTGAAAAAGGGAAAAAGTAAGAGACTACTGCTCCCTGGAGTAGTGAAATGTGTTTGTGAACAAAGTTTAAACCCGACCCTGCTGATTTCTGAGGGGACTCAATAATGAACATTTGGTTTGGTTGTTCCTCTGGGAGAGATTTGCCCTGAGCTCGAATCAAGTCCATCTCTAAAAGCCACAACGAAAAAGAAAAGTAAATGTAATGTAACACACCTGCCACACATGTCTGAAAGGAGCTGCTGGAATTAAATGGGTGCACTGGGGTATTGGAAGAGTTTTCTTTTTAATTCCAGCCTAGAGAATACTGAGATCCTGGGAAATAATTTTCAATCATATTTTCTCGTCAAGTTATTATACCATTTTATATAATCACCTTCTTATGATATTCTAGAATTAAAAGAGTATGATAACACAAAAAACATCAGGTAAAGTGTACTTTCTATCTTTTAATGAAATATTGCTGGGTTTCACATGGCATCACAACTTTCTATAGGCCAATAATTTTTTTATGCAGATGGAGACAGCTAAAACAAATACTGTTAAAATATATACTTTTGTTATAATACAGTGAGATCTTGGGTCTATCATCAGAAGAAAAGATCCGGTTCAGCATTTGTGGATTTACCTTTTTAATATTTCATGGTGAAGTACAATGTAATCAAAAGGGAAGGCTATACTACCCAGCTGTACAAGGGCGTAGGTTTGCATAGGGACAGTGGGGACATATCCCTAACAATATTTGCCATTTTATTTTAACAGACAAAATTATACATTTATTTTGATATTTTTCCAAACTCAGTAGTATGAATTTAATGCATTTTAGTTCACATTTTGTTTATTAGACGTTCTGAGATGTATTCAGTGTTAACTGTCAGAGTTACCTGTGCCGCTGTTTCATTGGCTGCAACAGAATGATGTCATTAGTGGAGCCAGGAGCCTAAACTGGGGAAGCAGCAGGACAGGGCCAGCACCTGAAGATGGCAGCTTGAGCAGGCGTGAGTGAAGACGCTGTGCACCAAACTTTGAAAAACTTTTCAAAAGGAACTTATCTTCAATTAAACTTGCCTTATAATGAATCACTGCAAAAAAGAGTGACACACAAGTGCACCTCCCAAACAGAGCCCTACTCGTACCACATCACCAACAAGCAAAGGGAAATCTGCTACAAACTTCTACATCGCTGTTATCGGGTAAAAAATAATCTTAGAAGGGCAATGGACACAAACTGTACATTTTGCAAACTGAAAAATGAAACCACCTCTCACTTATTTTGGACCTGCCCAGACTCTGTGTGTTTTTGGAAAGAATTCATAAAACATATATGCAACTTCTGATCCACTTTGACCCTTTCTTATAAAGATGTGCTGTTTGGTTTTTGTAGTGTGCATCATACAAAAAGTAAACAATATTATATAATTAATCTGTTAATCAAGTAAACTATCAGTTGATTTCATGAGTAAAAAGTTAAAGGTGCACTATGTAACCTTTGTAGTTGGGGTTTTGGCATCTGTTGTCTCCATGGAGATGTAATTAGGTTTGGGTTGAATGTTTAACAGTATGGTATTGATCTTTTCATCTGGGAACACATGCATTGGTAGCTTCTCCACAGATCTCACCTGTAACAATTGGCCTGATGCTGCTTGTCTGCATGGTGATGTATTACTCTAATGCCATACTGTGGAACATTGTAGGCAAAGCAACAACAACTCAGGGGAGAAAACTACCAAAATTCTTACATATATGTATTATTTTTTATTTATTTGTATTCATTTAGATCTTCGATTTTGATTTATTTGATTATTTTATCATAATTCAAATACATATAGTAGTGGCAGTTTTAGGAACGCCTAGTAATTTACAAGGTCAAATGACTTAAAACACACTTCATATAAGTACACACACACACACACACACACATTGACCCAAGGGCATGTTCACTTTCCCCTGTGGACATGTATTCACTGTGGACAAAGCACACACGCTGTCACATCTGGGCTTCAAGCTGCTGCTGTTGTCCTGATAAGAAACATAACTCCAAACCAAATCAAATGTTTATATTAAAACATAACAACAAAAAAATGGCCCTGAAAGTTCAAAGCCATACACTGTTGCCCTGGAGATTGTAACTTCACACACTGACGCAGATATCAGCCCATTTCATGCCATTTCAGAAAAAGCTGGAAAATTCTCACTCCAGGCAAGAATTTCAAAGAACTGAGTGGGTTTTTAATAAGTCTGTGTTGCAATAGTGTATGTGCTTATTTTATTGCAGCAAACATTATGGAGATGAGGATAAAGTTAGATTTTTAATAACCAGGGAGATATTTAGATATGAGCAGACAAATAAGAAAGAAAAAAGCTACCAACAAACTTTTGACAATAAACATCAAAAACTGTATATATAAATGACACTGCTAACCTCCTAGCCGCAGCATTCCAAATAGGAAGTGAGCATGGGTGCACTTTCGGCTCCATCGACTCTGGCTTCAATTCATTCTGTATTGAAAAAACATTGCTCCTCTCTCCACAACTATCGCCGTCAGGCTGCTGATTTTGGTCTTAAAAAGGGTCATATTAACCCTCTCTACTTTATCCTGATGTTTTTAGCTATTCTGTACATAAATCCATTTGCCCCATAACTGCCGGCCTCAGTGAGCTTCATTTGACTGGAGCTGAACACTCCCTTTGTCCACTTCTTTATACAGTCTATGCTAAACACCAAAAGTTGTTAAACTGTAATTACATTGTCATTATACTAAAATGAGGCATGGGAGGAAGTTTGCACCTTGTACAAAGATATCATTAGTGTTTTGCAAACTCAATTTTGACAACAACACGTGCAGTCCATTGTTGTAGAAATGAAAAGAGCTATTTAGCCTTTCAGACACTGTGGCAGGCTAACCTTGAGAACTCACATTTCAAAACTAATTACAAGTCAATGCCTGGACAATACTTTGAATTATACCAGAGTCCTTTCCTAATCTGAAGGTAATTTTGATAGCGCTTAATCTAGATTATGAAAGACTACTGTACTGATGTGTATTCGGAATTTTTTGTTTTTTTTGCTACTACATTTCCCTAGCCAGACTGGCACCACCTAGTGCCTCTGCTCAGTTTCATTTCTCTCCAGTGACTAGGTCAGGAATCACAATACACTAGACGGTTTGCAAGAACCCTGGAATTGTGGACCATGCACCATCAGCGAAGAGCTGTGAAGCCATAACGTCAAACTCAAGCACCTGTCTGGGTCCCTTTTGTGGTACAGCACAACAGTAAACAAAGCGGTCGAGATGGATGTAGACAAAGCCATACATTCTGTGTTGGCAACAATTCCTAAGATTTAAGGAGGATTTAAAGCCAGAACAAAGAGAATGATTGGAGAATTTTATCAAGGGGAAAGACGCTTCTTCCTACGGGATTGGCACATTGCATACATCACTACCAAATAGGAGCAATTGGTTAAATAAAAAAGTACCCAACTACCATCGAGTGAACAAATCCTAATGCTGTGAGGTTGGCCGGTTTCCAAAAAGTGAAACCGGCTGATGAATCAGGCTAAAATTTCCCTGCGTCTACCATATAAATAGGTTCTATCAGAAATCCTGAATACATTCTAATTACTAAATAATGTGTTGTTGTTGTTTTTGTTTTTGTTTTGTGATTTTTAAATATATATGCAATGAAACTATTTATGAAACTATTTTCTTATTTCCCTGCTGCTTAATACAATGTAAAAACTTTAAATCTATGTCTCAGAACCTTCCTAAACTTATGAAACACTTTTAATTATTATTTAACAGGAATGAATTACCAAAGGAGCAGCAGCTCTACACCGAGCTGAGTGGTGGTGACTGAGCAATGAACTCTATCATTAAAGGTGCATTTTGTAATTTGGTAATCACTTGCTTGTCTCTATGGTTATGTTATTATTACTCTGCCTAGAATATTCCACAGTAAGGAATTAGGAAGAAACGCACCTGTAACCAGGCCAAATTACAGGCCAGTTCTGTGGAGGGGTGACCCCATTCACAACCAGAATACAATGTTTTTGGGAGACAAGTACATGGTGCACCTTTAAAGTTTAGTCAATACAATATAATGACAAGTGAGGGGCTGTTGTGACACTGGCTAACATTTGATAAATCAGTCTATTACATTCCCCTTTAAGGCACTTCTATAGACAAGTGGAAAAACAGTTCTATGGGCCTGTCGATGATGGACAATGTGGATTTGGGTGAGCCACATGCCATGACCTGATCCAAACATAGTAGTTTTAATGAGCTGTCTGTCTCGGAGTCCATTCCCCTTTAATAAACTCATCCATCTCTCTGTGTGCTCCAGACCAAAGCAAATCAAAGACCTCACTACAAACACACTATTGATATATCATCTAATGGAAGTCTGAGGAGAGGCTGTTTACGCCGCTGAACTTTAACTACTTTTCCATTTAGTGTTGCATTTAAAGTCATTATCCACTTAATTTTAAATTGGTCGTTAAGTTATGTGCTGTCAGCTTCAATAGCTAACCCACCTGAATGTCATTGTAAGAGAAAATCAGGTGAGGATGTAAGCACTCTCATCTCACAGCAAGAAGGTCCTGAAGGCTGAATACTTCTGTGGCGTTTGTAAGGGTTTCATAGGTGCTCTGGTTTCCCCCGTCAACCTAAAACACTGACTAATAATAATAAAATATAATGTAATAATAATAACTTAAGACTTTACCTTGCATTATTCACTTACTCAGGTGGTAAGACACTACTGAAGCCTTGGACATCAGCCTCTCACTAAGTTCAACATCTCTGTCTGTAAAACATGAAAAGAAATCACTTTTTTACAATAGCATCGGAACTTGGTGCCATTATTTAGTCCCAAAGAATTGTAAGTCAACTTTGAGTCTGAAGATTTAAAAAGTAAAGTTTTCTGGAGTCAGTACTGCCCTACAAAGACAAAAGACCTTGCCAGAGTGTGAAAAATGACTTCAAAGTTTCTGTTTTGTCCAGACAAAAGTATAATATGTAGGCCTCCCAAAATTTGACTTGCTATAATGAAGAAACATTTGTATGCAAAAAATATTCAGCTTGAAATTGACCTTTGATCCTTATTTGGCAGTTCCTGTACTCTGCCTTTGTATCATGTGCCAAAAACAAGGAGTCATGTAAAGACAAAAGGCAGAAACTGACATTATTATTTGCTTAATTTTCACCAGACTTCCATCCATTATAAGAACACCTCAGCAAGGTCAAGTCATCTTGGTGTTTGTTTGAAATGATATAAAAGAGCTTTGGATTTCCTGTTTAGTGCTGATCAGGATCGTGCAGTGACACTTACACAGTTAAACAGTTTGACAGACAAGTTACTTTGCAGTATAGTATGTACAGTATGAATAAATACACAAAATGCTTTCATATTAAAGATAGTTTAAGTATAATTGAATACAAAAGTATTTATTGAATGTGTTAAGACGCTGTTTCAAGGCCGCAACAAAAAGGAGGAGGTTGAATTTGAAAATAAAATATATTTATTAACTAAATCACAAATAAACCATACACTGTTACTGCCTTTTGCCTTTGCACAACTCCTTATTTTTGGCACTTGGTACAAAGGCAGAGTACAGTGCTGCCAAATAAGGGTTAAAGGTCAATTTTGAGCTCAATATTTTTCACGATATTTATTCACATAATAAAGGAGGTCTCAAATACTCCCCAAATGACATTAACTCATTTTTGACCAAACATTATAGCGTTCTGCCTTTCTAGGGCAGAGTAGCTAACAAATAATAATAAAGTTCAACATTTGTGGTTATAAAGAACCCTGTTTTCCTCCGTTACAACAATCAAAATCAACAACATGAACGCAACCTGGTATATATGATCAAAAAACAGTGCTGCCAGATTTTCTAACAGATTTTACTCAAGAAATGCTACATACTATACATATTATTTATTCATTAGTACCATAGCTGAGCTTTTGAGGATTTGATTATCATTTCATCAGAATGCAAATACAAATCGTTAGGCTAATAGCATAATTCACTAAGTCATCTTTTTGGCCAAATTGTGATATCTGACTAACTTTACTCTCCTGCCACTTCTGTATGACCGTGGCTTATTGCCTATGTCCTCAGTCTATCAGAACACTTGTTAGAGTCTAAAATCACTGTTTGCCTTAGTCATCCCTATACAATATCAATAATGCTTGCTAAAAATGTGTTGAAAATGAAATAGTAGTAGTAGTAGTAGTAGTAGTAGTAGTTCCCCTGAGGACATGTGTTCAACAAAGCACATACTCTGTCACGTAGGAGTTTCAAGCTGCTGCTGCTGTCCAGATAAGAAACAAAGCTCCAAACTAACTAACTGATTTTACTCAACTGCTACTAACACAGAAATAAAGTGCAATAGGAAGTAACATTGTCAGTCTGAAGCTGGGTGAGAGACTTTTGAGGCTGTGGGCCGTGGTGAGTTCATGTGTTTGTCAGAGAATAGGTCAACAGGCTGTCAGTCAAACACCTCATCACAAACAGTTATCATCTGACAGCAGACGTCAACTGTGAAAGAGAAACTAGGAACCAAATACAAATGCCAAAAAAAAAAAAAAAAAAAAAATCATGAGAAACTCTTTTTGCATATGACCATTTTTTGTGTACTTCCAATTATTACTTAATATTTATCATATCATTCAAGGGGTAGTGTGTGAAGTAAAGTTGAAAAATACAAGTAGTGCTGAGTTATAAATGGAAACCCTCTATCCATGTAATACAAAAAATCTGTTCAAAATACAGCCACTGTCCCACAAAACGCCACAGCCAAAAACCTCGTCCTTCTCCTTCTCAATCTCCTCCTTAAAACAAGTAAGTTGTTCATGTTCTGGCTCCGGTACGAGAGGAACTTTAAAATCGCCAGGTGCTCAATGCTTGCGTCCATGTTTGGACAACTTCCGTAAACACAGAGCACGCTCGCTGCGGTTGACGACATTGTGTCCTCCATTGCGCATGCAGGACACTTTCGGGCCATTTAATGTTCAAACTGGAGTTCACATACAAGTTGCATTTAATTGGAAATGTGAACGACCTCGCAAAAACATCGGATTTCACAAAAAAATCGTAATTGAGTATTAAGCCCTGCAGTCTGAACGTAGCCTAAGTATTAATGTGAAATTTGTAGTCTGACCTGTCATATGCACTTTCATTTCTTCTTCAAGCGTGCACCCAGCATGCACTCAACAACTCCTGACAAACTTTACACAACCTTTTGACTTCTAAAGACATTCCGATAGTTGCTTTGAGGCGTGCGCTAAAACGTGTGGCTTAACCCTGTGTAAAGATGAAATACAAATGTGCTCGATGAGTGGAATATCTTTAGCACACAGAGAGTCCTGACACACACTCACACACACACACGAGCAGAAACCAGATCTCTCTTTTGTCGCTCTGGGTAAAGTGGTGCTCGCTGACAGAGTTGACATTTAGCCTGGCTGTCAGCACCGTGAACAGAAACACAAAGCTGTTTTAGCCCCGACTCCATAAGCCAACAGTGGGCCAGGTGTAAAGCAGTGGATACATACGATTCTATACCATTACAATTACATGGGCTCGCAAAAATATGACTTTAGGAAATATGTTTTGACATTAAAAATACAACAGTAGAGAGGTAGAAGAGTTTGTTCGCTCATCAGAAGGTTGGAGGGCCATTCCCAGCTGTGTTGTGTTAGTGCTGCCTTCTCCCACTTTTTAAGGTTTGGAAAATGCTATATTCGCAGAGAACAACACACAGTATTAGGCTACGTTTATATGATGACGGTCTGAACAGAAGACGCAAAAGTAGCGTCATGTCTTCACTTTTTATTCCACGTTTAGACAAGCGTTTTTCGGGAGGAAATCTATGTGCATACGGTGACGCAAAAGTGTGTGGAATTCGATTGGGTATGTATGCCAGGCGGCTAGGTGGGGATGTATGTGACCTAAACGTGTACGCAACGTGAGCAGATCTGACCAGAGTTTTGCGTCTTGGGCAGTGTATAGACAGAAACGTTACGGTAGAGTGTATCAGAGTCCTGCACGGGTCCATTTTTGGAGACTCGCGCATTACAGCACTGCACCCACCCGTTATCCTGTGACTGTATCAAAGTTAAATCCGCAACTGCTTGGACCCGTTAACGTTTCAGTCGTTACCCACCCATGCCCGTGATAAATCACACACATATTAAAAACATTCTAACTGAACTCTTTGTCCTGCACTGGTTCAGGTACCCACAGGTCTCTGGAGTGTATTTTAAATTTTTCCAGTCTGGAGGGTGGTTTCAGATTTTTGCATTTTTAAGACCCAAAAATTCGTCTAAATGAAAGGCACTTCCGATAAAATATGTTGTTATTTTTACCCGCAAGCGTTCTTTTGTAAACAGGCCCTTAACATGTTTTATGCTTTTTTATTTTTTATTTTTTTTTATGCTTCCTCCGTTTTTGAGTCTCCCCTCTCTTTGCCTCCCGCTTTAAGTGACTCCTCCTTCAGAGCGCTATCACATTAAAATCAGAGTCCATCCTGCTAATGAAACTACTGCACATCTTACAGACTCTTACAACCAACCACAAGAAGAGTTCGAACAGGGCCTGGGAGAAATCTCTAAAATACTCAAACATGGATGGATCACTAAAACCCAGCAGTGGAAGAGTTGGTTGGAACAGTTTAATGGAGTGTTCACCAATAAATAAAAGGTAATCCTTGTTTGATTCTTTCAATTGATTTTTCAATTAAAAAGAAAACTGCAAAATTCACAAGAAAAATTACAAGAAAATAGTTTGATTTTCCAATTTCCAATTTGAAAATATTAAACTACTGGAGCATAATGTTTCTATCATGATTCCCTCAAGTTAAAACGTTGTATCCTTGGGAAATACTCTCACATTGCTCCTTCAGTGTAGCAGAATTTCTTTCAGATTTCGTTATTACTAGAAAGGCATTACAAAATCTCTCAGTAACTGGTTCACATGACAACGATAAATACAATAAAGCCATTAAAACAAATCAATAAATAGAAAATTACGACAGTGTGAAGTGCTTTCTGTCACTTTCTCCACTCATATCCTCACACATGGAAACCCAATCTCCTGTGTGACCTTAGCCTTCATCACTCCTCATCCTCTCTCGTACGCTCTTGGTGATATCCAGCCACACATCCAGCAGGTTACACACACAGCTCTTCTCCAGTTTCCTAATAGATGTCTTGACATATTTATCCTCCTGCATGTCAAAGCTGGTTGGGAGCCCTCACTAAGTCTATGCTTTGGGGTGATAAAGCATCCCTGTTCGCTTTCCGTCTCTCATATCAATGCCTCATATCTTTAAGAAGCCATCTTTTCAAACTCTTTAGTGCCAAATAGATTTTCTCCTGATCGATGACAGAAGAAAGAAAGTGGTGGAGCTGTTAAAAATGTGTTTATTTTAACTGGCCAAGGTCCTGTGACACTTGGGGATAATTTCAAAACTTATTGTGCGTATAACAGGTTTTGATGTTTTTCTGATTATTATTTGGTTCAGTGGGATAATATCGTAAATATTTATCATAGTTTTACATCAGTTAAGCAGCAGTTTGTGGAAAAAAGCTGAAAAGTAATGGCCCTAAAGGAAGTAAATAAGTATGTAAGTACAGAAAATAATACAGAAAGTAGGAATGAAATCGAAAAACACCAAAAATTCCATCCAAAACACATAGAGAGACAAAAAATTGATTGAAAAAATTGTAGTTTTGTAGTTTAATCATAATTATTATTTGTAATCTAGACAAGTTTTGGGCTTTGTTAACATCTTGGTTGTGGAATTATCTCTGTCACTGTGTCTGAATGTCGACGCTGTTCCCTACTTATACAGTATTTAGGGGTCACGACATTTTTAGTGGTGTCCGAATGTCTAGCAGGTAAAAATGTAGTGTACTCACAAATTCCCACAATGCAGCTTTAGTGGTTACTATGGATCTATATTTGCAGCTCATGTCCAACTATGAAGTCAATTATAAACTTCACCAAAATAAAAAGAAAAAAGTTTTTAGTCAAATGTAAAATGAGGACTCTAACACGTACACTTTAAATATTTGAACATATGGGTGTGGTAAGCTTTTCACCGTGACATACTCAGATCATTTTCCCAAACAAAGTGGCCACTCCGGTGTGGAATCTGACATGAGTGATAACCTCTGGTCCCCTCCTCACACAGGGCCCTTTCAGAGGCACTGAGCCATGGACACTTGGGTTTGTATTATAAGCCCCTCAGCTACACAGGGTTAATGACGCACACTGTTGAAGGTGTAAACAGCCAGTGTCAGGGAAGGTGACAGAGGAGCAGACTCTTGTAAATGCTATCATGCATCAGAGGATATGATGTTATTGCAGCAGTTTTTGGTTTCTTAAAGAGTTGTGCTATTGCCTAATTAGTAAAGACTTAGTGACTGTAAGTTAGACAATCATAGGAGATTTTAAGTTCATTTAATATTATGCAATTCTCAACTTCATGATTCTTTTTAGCTCTTTTTACTTTGGTTTGGTTGTGTATAGGGTGACCAGATGTCCCCATTTACCTGGGACAGACCCAGTTTTGAGTTTTGTCCCGTGTCACAGCAGATTTCCAAAATCACTGATTTGTCCCAGTTTTATACAAGAAATGTCCTTGTGTCCCTATTTCTGACCAAATTGGTCTAAACCAGGTCTAAACCAAGACTAAACTAAGATTAAACTACATCAGGCCTAAACCAGGACTAAAACAGGACTATTACAATTTTTGATTAATTTGATCCCCACGGGAGTAAGGGTGTGCAAAAATACCGAAATACTGATATATATATCACATTGTTTAATATGATGATACAGAATGGATATTGTGGGCTGCTGTGTTGATATATCGCCAGGATAATTTTTTTTGTATTTTACTAAATTATTTTGTTACAGCGTTACAGTTTTGTTGCTTGTTTAGAGGAAGGAAACTCGTTTATGCAACACATTTGACATTTTTGCTCTTTTAAATGATTGTATTATTAAATGTTTGTATTTCATATTCACTTTGCACAAGAAGTGGTTTAACAAAGACTTTTAGTATCACAGCCATGATTTAGCCTTTACTTTTTATTGAACTGTACTGAATTGTTTTGAAATATATCGTATCGAATTGAAAGTGCACTGTGTCAAGATATGTATCGTATCGTCAACATCCAGCCCTAGTAAAGAGGAGCATAAATTGTCATTTGTTTTGCCAAAATACAGAAATTTGTGTTTATGAATACAGAGAAATGCAGTGACTGAAGTCCCTCAGATTATGACATGTCACAAGGATGCACAATCTTACACGCTCTTTTCACATTTTAGACCAGCCATCCCAACCCGACTGTGTCCCAGTTTAGAATTTTGAAAATCTGGCCACCCTAGTTGTGTAATCCAGGTGTTAAGGGCATACAGTGTATAAATAGAAAGCAGAAATGGGAGGGCTTCTGGCTCCATCGATTCTGTTTCCAATTGACTTTACATTGGAAAATTGTCACCCCTCTCTATGTAACTGCTGCAGTGAGTCATTTTGGCCTTAAAATGTTGGTATTAATCCGCTCTACATGATTCTGGTATTTTTATTTCACTATTTTGGCCATAAATATTCCTAAAATGGAAATGGCTCCATATCCGCTCCTCTAACAGCTGACCTTGTGAGCTTCATTTGATGGCACACTCCCACAGCCTACTTTTTTATACAGTCTATGGTCAGGGGTAGTCTTGTAACAGCAATGTAGTGGTGGTGCAATGGTTAGGATTCACTACCACTCAACAAGAAGGGCATAGGTTCAAATCTCAGAGGGGGCGGGGTTTTCATGAGTTGATTAATAATAATAGATTTTATTCCTATTGCACTTTACATTTGAAAACAGTACTACAGTTACTTAAAATCACACACAGCATAGCAACTGTGTGTAAGTTTCCCCTCAGAGTCCTGCATGGGGCCATTTTTGGAGACCCGACTTCAAGAATTACAATCGTGAAATGAAATGAAACAGTTGCGCTTTCTTCAGTACGAATATGAATTCACAGACATGACTCGACTGTCATCACTTCACAGGCATTATTGAGCAGAAGAAACACTGATCGAGATAACAGACTTTTGTGCCACACACGCCATGGACTGAACCAAGACTAACTTAGGACTGATTCCAGGACTAAACCAGGACTGAACTAAAACTGAAAACCAGGACTAAACCAGAACTGAACTAGAACTCACTGCTGGAACAGGCTTGGAGGTGCACCCGCGTAGACTGTTGGGTGACTGCAGGCGAAAGGACCAGCACAGAGCTCCGCGCCCCACAGAGGTAAGTGCAGCTGTCGCCTGATCGTGCTTTGAGGACACCCTGCTCCACGGGCTCAGGGTTCTCTCTCTTAAGTCCAAGATTAATCCTGTTTTAGACCTGATTTAGACCTGGTGTATTTCTGGTGTAGTCCTGGTTTAGTCTTGACCCACCTTACGTAATTACTACCCTCCCAAATACCAGCCCGTAAAATTCCATAATGTTAAAACCCCCTTGTTTCAACAACTATTTGCCCATACCTGTCGGGTACTCACAGTGCAGGACTCTGCTTCCCCTGGCCTCTGGTAGTGCACATAGTATCATTTATTTGCTTGTAAATACATAATGCTGGGAAGCTCTTTAAACTTGATGATAAAGATAGTTACAACAAGTATAATAGGGGGAATAAAACAACAACTTTGCCCCAAAAATAGCAATGACTATCTAACTACATCTACGTAAGACCACAACAGGGCTACAAACACTGAGTTCAAATGAAAGTCATTTGCTAGGTTCTGATGTGCTGCCTCCAGGTTGAACACTTAATGACTATGGTGTCTATGAATAGAGATCCTCGCCTGCTGGGCTAGGTGAATATTTTCAAATAAATTATAGCTTTTATTGGTGTCTAAGCAATCAACTACCTCTGCAAAGATCATTAATATGAAAGCATTACACTCTGCTGCAGGCTACAGTCTAAAATGCTGAGATAAAGCTGGTATTTTTTATTGGTATAACAAGTAGTATAGTCTAATTATTTTCAAAGTGTGATGCAAATCTCTTTAAAACGACCAAAATGGCTCTAAATTCTAAGAAAAGGTTTCGTAGATTAAAGCTTCAAGGACACCTCATGCTAAGATCTGAAAGCCTGAAATCATTTAAAAGCTAACAATATACAATAAAAAACAACATTTTGTATGTGATTTTTGTGTGGTAGTACTATATTATTTGCCTGGCCTCCATTGAACTCTCCTTGCATTTTTCTGTAGTTCATCAGGAAGGCTGACCAGGTTACTTTTGTCATTACATTTATTTTATGGAGTGAACAGCTCAGAGGGTATTTGATTTGATGAAAAATGTTATAAGCTAACCATAGACTGTATAAAGAAGTGGACTAAGGGAGTGTGACGTCACCCATCGCGTTCCGCTTCAGTCAAATGAAGCTCATGAGGCTTGCAGTTATCGGGAGAATTTGGAGCTTCCATATGGAGTTCCATATTAGGAATAGGAATTTATTAACGGACAAAATGGTGAAATAAAAATACCAGGATCATATAGAGCGGGTTAATACGAAGATTTTAATATTGAAATGACAAGTCTCACAGCAGCAGTTACAGAGAAAGGGTTGACAATTTCTCAATCAGTGTTGCCAGCCCAATTTCTTTTGACTACGTTGGGTTGGAGATGGGAAGCCTTAGACAGGCAGATAATGTCTGGGCTACTTTCAACACGTTTGGAGGGTTTTTATTTTCACAGCAATCAACGCGATACGCAATAACGCAATAATGCAATAACACAATAACATGAGGAACTGTATGGGACTTTCACTCCTGTCCAATCTTATGGAAGTGCGTTTCGGCCTGTGCACAAAGAAATGGACGTCTGCTACGTTCAGACCTCCCTGGCAACTGTTGGAGAGAATAAATTCTTCAATAGACCTTTTTCACAACGGCCGGAAGTACCTTGATGTAGGTTAAACGTCACTTACGTTAATGCTTTTCTGTGGCAAAATATCTGTGGAAATGTCTGGCGTATTTTCCACCAGCTTCATAAATCTGCCCCATCAACAAATCTTCATCCAACAAGGTTGACAAAGGACAAATTCTGTCCATGAAGAATTTATCCACAACTATCAAGGTAAGAAAGACAAAAACATAAAGGCTAATAACGACTAGCATTAGCAAACTACTCCTGAGCAAAACTAACATTATGGTCATGAATAAAACAGAAGTAACTTTATAATTCAGACAGATTCTACAATTAAAATTAAAAATTCATTTCATGATGTAGAAATTAGCATACACAGAGAGGTTTGTGCAGTTTAAACGTTAGACATGTAATCTGTGAACATCTGTAGCATTCAAACTGCACAAATCTCTCTGTCTATGCTAATAATTTTAATTATAGAACCAGTCTGAGTTACTTATTAATAAATGACTTATTACTTATGTTTTATTCATGACCATGTTAGTTTTGCTCAGGAGTAAAGGAGGAGGATAAATGAAAATGCTGTTCTACATTTAACATGTTTTCTCAATAGTGGCAATGTTTTTAAAAAGTCAAAGGAGATGGAAGTTCCTGCATGAACACTAGCGGGTTAGTTATGTCCATTTATATATACCGTCTATGAGGCTAACACAACTTTAGCAACAATCTGAAACACTGCAGTCATTATGATACACCAAGCAACACCATAACCCGAAATGCATTCAACGCCATTCTTATCTACTCCTACAAGATCTCCTCCTCGCCCCTTTACTTTACCTGAGAAAGTCATAACAGCAGATCACAGACAAGCCGAGCAGCAGCATCTGATGGAGGACACTTTTCCCACGGCTGCTGTCTCCAGTCAGCCCCAAACTCCTCAGTCTATCAAAACAACCAGCGTGTGTGGCTGTGCATGCTAGCTACTATCACCTCAAGACTCTGAAGCAAGGTGCCCTCTGTGTTATAAAAGTGGGAACAGGCACTGTGGAGATAGTGATTATGTGAGGACGTGAGGAGACAAAGGCTGAGATGGGCGGGTTATCTGAGTTCTGGATGACTGGCAGACACAGACAGAGCAGAGGAGAGCAGAGCAGAGAGGAGACAGGGGGCTACTGTAGGTCTAAACCACAAAACTACTTTCTCACGGGGTGGATCGGGAGACAAGACAATGTGTATGGTGCAAGAATTAAAAGTGCACTTTGTCATTTTTTTTATTAGGGGGTCTGTCGCCTGCTTTTTCCACAGATATGATCTTTGCCCAGTGCATGGCATTAAACATATATTTGTATTTTTGTTCTGTGGTGACCAAAGTCTTCTATGTAAATCTAAACTGAGCAGGGTCTCATGTAGCCAGGCTGGCACCACCTAGTGCCTCCACTCAATTTCATTTCTCTCCAGCGACTAGGTCAGGAATCGGAATACACTAGACCACAGGTGTCAAACATAAGGCCTGGGGGCCAGATCCGGCCCTCTATGACCTTTAATCTGGCCCTTGGCTGATTTTGTACTAAAATATTTTAATTATATTTTCTATTAAAATATTGGTAATTTTCTGTGCCGCTTAGCATAGCAGTGTCTCCAGCGCCTCTGTACGTGGCCCCTCCCACCAGAGCAGCACAAATGAAGACTTGTCTCTTTCCAAACGCTCTTAAAGGACGATCGTTTTGACCTCATCAGCAAAATGTCAAAAATGAGAAAAGTGGACGCCAAGTGCAGGATTTCCCAAGAAAATTTACTTATTCCTCTTTGCATACAAGTTAATGTTAAAACATTGTGTTAAAATTGCATTTTTCTTAAAGTTTCAGGTTGTTCATAATATTATAATATTTTGTTAAAAAAAAAAGAGTTCATCAATTAAAAAAGATTTCTGCAATAGATTTGCATTTCTCTGCACAAATATTTGAACTTATTGCTATTTTGGGGGTTTATATGCCATGAGTTTCCTGATCCGGCCCCTTTGGGATCAAAGTAGGCCGGGTAAGGCCCCCAGACCAAAATGAGTTTGACACCCCTGCACTAGACGGTTTGCAAGAACCCTGGAAGTTGTAGATCAAGCACCGGCCAATCAGAGAAGAGCTGTGAAGCCATGACATCAAACTCAAGCGCCTGTCTGGATCCCTTTTGTGGTAGCACAGCAGTAAACAAAGCGTCGAGATGGATGTAGACGAAGACAGACATTCTGTGTTGGCAACGATTCCTGAGATCGAGGATTTAAAGCTGGAATGAAGGAAAGAGAATGTTTGGTGAATTTTATCAAGGGGAAAGATGTTACTGCCCTCCTTCCTACAGAACATTACATACACCATAACCAAATTTAAAAAAGTAAACAAGGGTCAGATGGTTTCTATGAAGTGAAACCAGCTGATGAATCAGGTTACGTCTCATGTGCCTCTTTAGACTTCACAGACTGTATATAAGACTGTATATACTTGAGCTGGTGGTGTCCCTTGTTTGTCTCCATGAAAATAGATAAGTTTATACCAGGCAAAGCAATAACACTTTCATTTTTCATCAAGCATGTGCTGGACCCTCCAGCACAAAAACTTGCATAGGTCACCCTGCTATGGTGATGCTCGCAGCGTAGTGATATAAAACACTAATTAACAATACTACCTGTACAGTTCTACTGAAATAATACACAGCAGTTTGACACTGGAATTGTCCCTGACCATGGTATAATCAGTTTTTTTGTTTTGTTTTTTAAGGTTAATAAATAAATACACGTCACTAATGATGAAAAACTATCTACTTTATTTATTTGTAACATTTTCTCAAATTTAAAAGTTTGTTTATATCAGGGTCCCATTGCGTGATAGAGCCACCATCCAATCACTGCAGTTTAGTCAAGAAGTTTAGCCTCCCTGAACTTATTTCCCTGGCACATTGTCTGTAAAAGTAACTCTCTTTTTCATTATCTGCTTTTGGAGTGAGCGGAAATCCATTTTAGACTTTAATTAAATGCTTGGAATAAATTGTGAAGCTTTAAATATAGTCACTGCTTCTCCAGATATCAGGCTTCTACCTAAATGAAAAACTGCATTGGATTTCTATTGCTGCTGAAGTTTAGTTATATTGAATAAACAATAGTGAATGTGCATATACGTGTGTTATTGTATTCGCTTAAAGGTCTTATATTACACAAAATTGACTCTTATGAGCTTTTAGCCATGTTGTAATATTGTTACCTCCTCAAAACCATACCTGGAGTTGTGTTGGGCTTAGATGGATGGATGTTTGAGTAAGTCTTTATTATTAACCTACATCTACATCTCCAAAGCTCAAAATGCTCTGTGCCATGTCATGAAGTGGAAGTTTTGAAGTTATCAGCTGTGAATGAAACAAAACAACTCCATATATGTTTTTGAGGAGAAAACAACATTATAACGTAGATCAGAAAGTAGAATAATATGAACCTCTAAGTGTGACAGGGAAAACTAAACGCTCTGACTAAACGCAGTATTTGAATGGACTCATAATGCATAGCCATGAGTTTTAATTAGCTGGCAATGGTGCACTTGGTAATTAAAACAGATTGTTGGAACAAATGCCATTGCCTGCTGTTGTGCCATAGTTAGCCCATACACAAACATATGCTTTATTAGTAACAATAAAAACAGCATTCTCTGCACATCTATCAATCTGTGCTGTTAAACAATGGATTGATATTTGGGGATTGTAAAGTTTAGACTCATTTTCATATAACCATTTCATTCTCTTTCACTCTTTCTCTCGGTTGGATCTTTTAACTACTAAATGTAAAATTTGACACTGAGCAATGACACTGAGCGTAATCTACACCAGATGCCCTTCCTAACATGCCTGAGGAAATAATTCTGAAAAATCTATGCAATTACTGAAGCAGTTTTATCAAGGTTGACTTTCTTATGGCTTTTTAAAGTCTTTTTAACCAAGAGGTCCACAGCCAATCCACTGTCAGTAAAGGCATGCAGTGGAACAAAGAAATAAGAAAAATCAAAACAAAATCATCTTGGTACATTTGTGATATTGTCCACTGCTAAATTGATATTATTTTTATTTAGATTTCTTACAACAGAGTCAAGGAAACCCTTTCTTCCAAATGCAATTCTATTCCTCCTATAACAACTTTATAAACCACTGAAAGACTGTTTTGTGTGCCTCATATAAACAACTCCTTCCAGCATTATTTACAAATTGTCTTTTTTTTTTTTTTAATGCTTCTGCTGTGTGGTTGGCAGTTCAATCCCAGATCTAACAACTAGAGCATACAGGCAGTTTGTCCTTGAGCAAGACACTTCATCTGTCATAGTATAAATCATCATAAACAAACAGCTTCAGTTCTGCAACTCCTAGTTCCCTCATATTGATTGATTTATTGATTCCTTTATTGTTATTTAATGGTAAACAAAAACAATTATCAACTCTGTCTGATGCAGACACAGACAAGATCGCACTGTGAAGCCAAGACACTGTACATACAGTATGACAAAACACATCATTAGGTCCTGAAGGATCACAACATTTATGGCAGAGAATTGTTTATGCCATCGCAATGACTTTGACCATCAAATGTGCTCATGCTGACACACCTCTGCTCTGAGACAGCAATGTTGTAGGAAAAAACTGCGTGTCTTGACTATCCTCTATCCGTCAGCCCTTAAAAGTTGCTTACATATCAAAGCAGAGTGACTTTTGTTTTTGTGCTAATCAAGACAATACAGAGTTTCCTGTGTGGTTAGGACAGTTGTGTCTGCTGAGGCTTTGCATATTCTAATGCAGGGGTCTCCAACCATTTTCCTCCAGTGAGCTACCTTTATAAAACAAAAATGCCATAGAGCTACTAGTTATAGCAGTCACAAGAAGTTCAGTATACAGTATAACAGAGCCACAGCAAGCCTTAGATGAAGTACAGTTAGATTAGGGTGACCAGATGTCCCGATTTATTCGGGATAGTCCCAGTTTTGAGCCTTGTGTCCCCTGTCCCAGCAGATTTATACAAAACCAGTGATTTGTCCCAGTTTTATACAAGAAATGTCCCAGGTGTCACTATTTTTGACCAATTTGATCCCTGTCAACAGTAAAGAGAGGCATACATTGCCCTTTGTTTAGGTAAAATACAGAAAAGCTGCTTAAAAATGACCAAAACACAAAGAAAATGTCACTAGTCATGAATGGACAGAGTGCAGAAAAGTTTTCCTTAATTACACACTCGTTTCACAATTCTGTTATTACCAACCACCTCAAACAAGGGATGTCTTTTTGTTGGTTTTGAAAATCCGGTCACCCTATGTTAGATGCCTGTAAGGCATAAACTTTATCCTTTTATTAGTGAACAAAGTTTGGCATTCAAATGATACATGTACAATTGTCATTAATCAAATTTGACTTATTCAGGACAATACATGTAATTCAGAAATCCCCTGGATATGATTTGATTGGAAGGAGGTGGAGAGCTACCAGAGACAGGTTGGAGATTCCTGTTCTAATGACTGGTCTGATTCTCAGGTAGAAATCACATTAATTTACACAAAGACAGATTGAGAAAAGTCTTTCTACTATATAAATTTCCATCACAGAGACTCCACACTATTTAATGAACGTTATGGACCAATTTGGTTGCGTTGTATATATTTTGTATTCCGTTAATTCTTTTCTAATTCTACTGTGGACTGAATCATATTTTTGTCTGAAATAAAGAATAATAATAATTGGAGAAGAACTATTTTTTAGCCTTGAAATGTGCTTATCATCACTATGTAAATATAACCTTATCTAAATTAATATAAACTTTTTCACCATTTCATAGTTTATTCTGCAAACGGACGATTCCAACTTTAATTATTCGTTTAGTTTTGACATTGTGCATTTTTAACACACAAATATGCACATAATGAAATCTTAAACGCAACTGTCTTCTGCTCAGCGGGGAACTCATCTGATGAAGTGGCATTACAATTACAGTGACATGCATTTAATCACACCTCCAGTTATCATTAATGCTTCCTGTGTCAAATTAGTACAAACGAAACGCTCACTTTCTCCTCGGGATTAGCTTTTATCCCTTTAGCATCCAAATGGCTTTAACACCTTTGATAGCAATGAGATAAGGAGGCTAGGCTAACTTGTCACATCCAATCAACATTTCATGCATTTATAGTTGGCACAGTTGGAGCAAACTTGTGAAATGGCCCCTCCAACTATCTTTCTACAGCCCAGGGAGCGTCGAAGTGGACTTGATGGTAACTACGTGAGACAGAAGTGGCGAGAGCAAGGGGAGTTTGACACCGCATGCCCTCTCATCACGCCCTAGTATATATTGCTCAGTGTTACTCGTGCACACTAGCTCCACGTCTCCCCGTCCCCTCCCGTCTGTGAGTTATAATGTGTTTTTGTCACGGCTTGTATCCAGCCACAATAAAAGCAAATCAGGTTAGGACACAGAGGGTTATGAGGCTAGCTGTTTGTTGGTGAGGATGGTCAAGGAAATTCTATAGACAGAATGAAAGAAAGAGATCCGAAAGAAATTGTTGGATTATTGACAGGGGGCTTTACAATTGTTCCAAAATGCAATAAATAAAAATGCAATGCAGACTTATTTTTTGTACCTAGCTTTATGTATTCTGTGTGTATATGTGGGTAAAACTGTACATGTTTGTGTGAGGTGTATGATTGTGTGTGGTCGGGCAGTTGTGGAGGTGGATGATCATGTGGGACCGTTTTTAATAACAGCAAAAGTGAAAAGTGCTTCATAAATAAAGTGAATAATGATTGGAATTGCATCAAAGTTAGGTGTTGAGGCTTATAATATGACAGCTATATATAGCAAGTTGGCAGGCTTTGGTTTGCCATAAACAACTGACACTGAATAAAAATACATAAGGCCAATATAAAAAATAATAATAAAGTTAATTTTTTTGTAGGGTTAACAAGGCATATCTGCCAGTCATGAACTCTCTTTATGTTTTCTGCACATCACATAATTGCTCAGCATTAAAAATGTTTTTGTTAGATTAAGAAGCTAGTGGTTGAGTGAAGAGAAAAAGTAAAGACTTTATAAAAATAAGACCTCCCAGAGAGGAAAGGAGCTTTGAAAAGCTGTAAATGTGGTTTGTGTTTAGTGGCAGGTGTATCAGAGCCAGGGAACCATGTGTTTACACAATGTGAGAGAACAGTTATTTACAGCAGGGCAAGTCAAGTGTACTCCAAGACAATACGAAAAATGTCACTTCATGATTTTACACTCACTGGATAAAGTCAGTGGGCTGTCAAATGCATGCTGTTTTATATTAGAGTTAAAATTATATTATATTAGAGTTATATTAGAGTTTAAAGTATGCAGACTATGCCAAGAAATAAGAAATAAGAACATATATATATATATATTTATTTTTACTTTAGCAAATGACATTTAATATGAGATGTACGGTGGAAGTCAAGAAAATACTAGTTAATAGCAGTATAGATAGTATAGATTCTGTATGTTAATGTTATTATTAATGTCAGATTTGTTTTGTTCTTAAGGTCTTTTAATTTTTTAGTAAATTGCAAAGTCGATGTCTTTCCTCCTGGTGAAAGTCGGTCAGACAGCTCCGCTGTGTGGCCACACGATGTTACTGCAGCAGCCGGAGCGTTTACAGCTGCTAGGCAACAGTCCCAGTCACTGTGAACTCACTTGTAGCGGACTCACTTCACTTCAGGACCTAAACATGGAGAAATCTGGAAAGGAAATGAAAGATTTGGTTAAAGAAAATGCCATTCACATCGAAACAATAAAGAAGGAGCGCAGGCACCAAACACTGTTCACGGAGTTCAGCCTGAATCCACGCACGAAACGTGAGTAGTCCGTCTGTGCGTCTGTTAGATCACCCATGCTGTATGCAAACAGCGTTAGCAGACGACACACAGGCCTGCTGTTACAAGATGAAATCGTATTTTAGTAGTTTATTTTGGACCCATGGAGACACCTGTCTCTCTTTTGGTTGTTCTGCACAGTCATTTAGGCCTCTGTTCCCACTTTCCACACAAAAGGAACCTTTTCAGTCACGATAAGAGTGGGATTTAAATATCTTGGAAAATATAATATTCCACTTTCTCACAGAGAAATAAAGACTTTTTGGTATATATAGGCATTCAAACCTATAGCTATTCTAATTTACAATTAATAAAACACTAAACATTAAATCAATTCAACAATTTGAGGTGGTCATCCTAAATGATCCTCTTTCAGAAAGTTTTCCTCACACACTCCTCTCTTCACAGTCCATGTCCTGCCTGATAAACCCATGTCCAGGAAACCCCCGGAGGTGGTCACAGAGAACGGCAAGTGGCTTATTGATAAATATTTTGTAATAGTAACCTACTATTAAATATAATAATATAACAACCTGGAACTCGTTAACACATGTTGACTAAAGGTGCACTATGCAACTTTTCTTGATGGTTGACGCTGTCTCCTGCAAGCCTCATCTACATTATATTATAATTTATTTGCCTGGACTGCACACACATTAGATCAGTGGAGAAGTGACCCCGCTTGCACTTAGAATACACCATTTTCAAAATATTCTGGAGCACACTTGTAATTAAATAGATTTAAAATAGACAAGTTTAATCCCAAACTGGAACATTCCAGGCTAAACAATAACATATCCATGGAGAAAACCTTTTCCAAATAAAGGTACATAATGCACCTAGACCTGACTGCTAGACACCACCACAGTAACTTTGTCTGATGCATTTATGTTCTAGCTGATTTTATCAAAGCTTTTCATAAGGCTCGAGAGGAACCCACCAAAAAATACAGCATGCCACAGACAGAGAGCCAGGAGATGGGCTGGGTCTCTACTCCTCTGGTGAGAATGACAAACATGTGCCTTTCATATTTTATATCGTTTGATCACTAATTGTCCTGTTACTTTCAGATAATTGTGGACCGCACTGACCGAAGATTTAACTTTAATCGACTGAGCACAGATGTCACCATTCACAAGGAGCTGGCTCTTCGAAAAGGAGCTTAATGAAATAACATGTTCACCTGGAAAATCTTCAGTATTTTTATTATTCCAATAGTTGATCATGAAAAAAAAAAAAAAAAAATCACAGTATATGGAAGTATTTGCAAGTTAGAATAATGAGAAAAACTGCAGTATTAAGAACTGTGAATTTGAGTCAAAGCATACCCAACAGCAGACACAATTTAATGTAATGGCATACCAATTAATAATTAATGAAGATTTGGGATTTTTACAATGTGCACTTCACCTTCAACAGTACAGCAAATTGCAAGAAATGATGGGTGATAATATTTGTATGCAATTCCGTTTCCTGTCCGTAAATATTCCTCTTAGAAGGCTTTCAGAGGCTGTCCTGGTTCTCTGGTTCCTTCTTTTGGGAACCATATAAAAACATTTTTGTGAAGTCCGCAATCAGCTTCAATCCTCAAAGGACATATATATATATCAAACATGTATAAAATCCCACTTTAAGTCCATGTTTAGCTTAGTGGCTAGTATGCACCAAGCCTCATGACCGATTTTTCATTTTTCTTCTGACTGACTTGCCCGGACGTTTCTGAGGAAAAAGATATTAAAACACAGTATTAGTTAAATGTACAATATGTAACTTTTTGGTTGGAGGCCTGCCACCTGCTTGTTTCTATGATATGTCATTGCTCTGCCTGGAATGTTGCAATTAAAACAGCTCTACCTTAGTTTTATTCAATTACAGATGTTTTTACTGCTCAAAGTACCGTATTTTTCGGGCTGTTAGACACGCTCTTAAGCCTCTAACCCCATCAAAAAACGTCCGCGCGCCCCACAATCCAGAGCGCCCCATACACGAATCCACTCGAGTGTCCCAGCACGACTTCAGTAAACTACAAAGCCACACCAGCCACAGCGCACGCAAACACGCAAGGAGCAGACAGCCACCGTGCAACGAAAAACACCCGCAGCCACACTCCACACAGATGAGGAACGGCATAGCACCCTCCCTATGCGCCACAATTGAACCATCGAACTGTTGTGTTTCGTTTAAAGTCCAGTGCGATTTATTTGTGAAAAAAGTTCTAAAATAGACCATTTAATGACAGTGCGTCTTGTAATCCAGAGCGCCTAATAGCTTGTAAAATATGGTACCTTAAAAAAACAGGCATTCTGACTGTGCAGGGTTGCCTCTCCACAGATCTAACCTGTAACTTGGTCTGGTTTGGTCTCCATAATGATAAAAAGGTTTAATACCATACTAGAAAACATTCCAGACAATGCAATAACATCTCCACGGAGAAAAGCATTTGACGGACCCTCCACCAAAAAAGTTACACAATGCACCTTTAATAATTACGACTACTAGCATTTTTATTTAGCAGTTAAAACAACAACTGCCTTTAAACCTTGATACTCACATTCTGTTTGCCACCTTTTCCTTTCTTTCCTCCTTTTGAACCTTTCCCGTGGGCGACTTTAGCTCGAAAACTGGATACGTCATTGTAGCTCTCTTTGGTGTTCCACTTTGTTCCACTCTTTTTTCCACCAAAACCAAACTTCTGGTCTTTGAATTTCCTCTTTGCATTGGGCCTGTGTAGTTGTTATATTAATGTTAATAATGATTAAAAACTAAAATGCAAATCTACAAGACAAAATAAACTGTTCATTTCTTACCCCTTTTTATTTGCTGCTTTCTTTGAGACCTGAGAAGGTTCTTTGCCTGCTTTCTGGTCTCCTTCCAAAAATTCCAATTTGTCTGTCATTCCTAAAAATAAATAAAACATTAAGCCACATGATTCTCTCTCTCTTGCAATTCAGCAATTATGTGTATATATATATATGTATATGTATATATGTGTGTGTGTGTGTATATATATTACCTTTCTGATATTTTTTCACAGCTGACATCATAGCCTTCTTCTCCTTCTGTCTCTTCTGCATCACCTCAATTTGAACCTAGACACACAAATATGTATTAAATACTGTGGTTTAGTAATTCAAAACACCAAGTGAAATTTCCAAACATTAATTACACCAATCAAAAACCTGTGTTTTCTAACCAACCTTTTTGCCAAACTTCCTTTGTTCACGAAGCTGTTTAGCCTTTTCTGACCGTTCTATTATGCTCTGTTTTGCAATAAGCTTTTCCGAATCTGTAAAACAAAAACACTATCAGCACAATTGATTTTCAAAAATATGTTGCAAAAACACATAAGAACAGAAAGGACAGTACCGACCTTCTGCATCTGTTGGTCAGATTTTGCCATCTCTGCAAAATAGTCATCAGGCCTCTTTGTGGCAATGCCATGTTTGTTTAGAAGTGGCAACGCTTGTAAGACTGTAGCTTGAGCCTGACGATAACTGCAAGTAAAGTGTACATTTAAAAAATTGCATTGGCATGTGAGTAAGTGTGATGTTATTTATATTACTATGTCCATTTAATTCCTAATTCTGCACAATAAAAGCAATATAAATGCATTGTATGTTTTTAAATTATAGCACATTCCTAGGTAGTCAATTTTGAAAATACAAATTTAGCCCTTTCCTTTCAGTGCTGCTCTAGACTTTACAGCAGTGCAGATCTAGATATGGAACTTGTCAGGTGCATGTATTGACTTTGAACATTTCCAAAAATAAAAAGAACAGATATCAATGAGCACTGGCCAAGTGGTACTTACAAAAACATTTCTCTTTCAAAGTCGTCATCTGCATTTATTTCTTTGTTTGAAGGTTTAGGCTCTCTCCCTTCAGCTTTTGCCAAAACATCTTCAGCAGGTAAGTTTGTGAAGTCTAACCGCTCCACCCAGGGCAGCTCTTTACGAAAGTCTGCAAGGCACTGCTTCAGACCCTCCTGTTCACAGCACAGAGTCAAAAACAAATTGCACAATGCAAAACAATATTATTTCATTCCCTGCAGTTGGTAAAATTGTCACAAGAAGTGTTATTTACCACATTGTTTGAAAACTTCTTCTCTTTATCAACCATCACATTCATGCCAGGTTTAAGCAGACCTTTGGAAAAAGCTTCTTGGAGCTGAAAAACACAACAGCGGAAAACATATTTATTGTAACCATACACCAAATTATGCATAAGGCAGCACGCATCCATGAGAGTAGATTTAGTAATAAACTGAACGACGCTCGGTTGTTAATCACATTTACCGGTGAATTTTTTAAATGTTTTATTTAGCTTAAACATTAATTTGACCCATCATGTTATGTCTTTCTCGTCGTTAACCACTACAGTTCGCATAGCCTTCGTGTTAGCATGCTAATGAAAACTAACCTCTCCATCTGATAATTCACTGCCCTCTTCCTCCTCCTCTGAGTCCGGGCCGAGCTCTGCGTGCTCTTCTGTCGTCTCCATTATGTCACTGTCGATAATCATAAGGAACTGTTCTGAAATATGAAATCTAAACACACTGCTTCAGTCCTGCACGCCACACATGTACAGAGAATTTCACGTGGAGCGGAAGCTGCTAGATACAACATCCGGTTTATGCGGGTTGCCAGATCAGTTTTCCGTTTTCAGTAGCCTACAAGAAACCTTCCATGTTTTCGATGGCATACTTACTAAACCAGCCAGGCGTTTAAATTAAACTACCGTAAATAAAATAAGCCTGATGATTGATTGATTAATTAATTTAATACAAGTATAAACGTTCTTTGTTTCTTTCTTTCTTTATACAATCGTACACAATTAGGTCAAGTAATGTGCTTAAAGTTTGCACAGCTTCCAATATATCTGTATTTATAGCACAAGGATGACCAAAGTGCTTTACAAATTCAAAGCTTAATTGAATAAATAAATAAATATAAATAAATATATATATATATATATATATATATATATATATATATATATATATATATATATATATATATATATATATATATATATATATATATATATATATATATATATATATTATTTATTTATTTATTTATTTATTTTTTATTGTGTTGTGTTGTGTTGTGAGTCCAAGTCCTTTGATTCTGAGTATTTGCCTATAGGCTACCGAGTCCCGATCCGATACTTCTAATCTATAACATCGTAAAATAAACAAAGAGGAAAGAATAAGATGCAGGATGTGTGCGGGATCAGATTGTATTGATTTCATGTGTTGTATTTGGGCTGAAATTGAAATCAAATGTCCAAAACTCAAATGTTTTTAGTAACTTATCTAACCATGCACCATCATTGTTGAAAATCTTGGCTTTTCAAGTCTGGTCTTGGAAAGTGTAACTTAGTAAACTTAATGAACTGGACACAACAGGAACCAGACCAGAATCAGATCAGACCTGAGACTAGACTCTGCATAATCTATAGTTTGTACATTTGATATTATATGGAAGCCTGTGCATTACATTTGAAACATTTAGGCTCGTCTATGAAATCCAAATAATACAAAATCTTTCCAAATTAAAATGAGATAACAGAAGCCCCACATCCTCTCTCCCCCGGCCGCCCCCACTCCCCCGCACCGCCACCACATCCACAAACCCACATATTACATCCACAAACCCACATATTGCCAGCTCCGCTGCGCAGCAGCCGTGCGATGATGCCGTCGGCCGCGTAGGTGTGAACACGGGCCACAGAACCACAGGTAACAAGGCCCAAGCACGGCACGTCTCAAAAGTCCCCGCGTAAGTGCGCCTTGCTATGTAACCATAGGAACCGTTACCATAGCAACCATTACCATAGCAACCGTTACCATATCAACAGTTACCATAGAAACCATTACCACAGTAACTGTTACCATAACAACTGTCACCATAGCAACCGTTACCATACAACTGTTACTATAGCAACCATTACCATAACAACTGTAAGCTATGAGTGTCAACTGAACGTCTTTTGTCATTTGGAGGCAGTTTGGGGCCAAAACGTGACATGGCCAAAAATGACATTTTTCGACAGGACCGGCCCTGTCTTTTCAGTTCAAATTTGACCAAATTTTCAAAATTGTCCAAAGTGGCTGGGGGTTAAGGTTAGGGTTAGGGTAATTTTTGGCCATGTCAAGTTTGGGCCCCAAATGTGCCTAAACTCTTAACCCTAACCCTAAATAGGCGGCAAGGTCAAAATTTCGTCACTCTGTCTAATACAGTTCATGAGTATTGATCATTGTAATTATTACCACCATTCCTCACCATAACCCCACTAAACCTAACCCTAACCTCTAACCCTAACAAAAAACCTTAAACCTTTACACTAACTCAGACCATGTTAGGTTTTGGCCCCAAACTGAATCCAAATGACAAAAGATGCTCTAATGTGGACATCTGGGGTGGTCTGAGGTTTTTTGGGAAGTTTCCAGCCAGTTTGGAGCATTTTGAAAATTTGCTGAAATTTGAGCCGAAACCTGACATGGCTGGTCCTGACGAAAACATGTAATTTTTGGCCATGTCAGGTTTTGGCCCCAAACTGCCTCCAAATGACAAAAGATGCTCGAATATGGACATCTGGGGTGGTCTGAGATTGTTTGGGGACATTTCCAGCCAGTTTGGGGCATTTTGAAAATTTGGTCAAATTTGAGCCGAAACCTGACATGGCCGGTCCTGACAAAAAATTTCATTTTTGGCCATGTCAGGTTTTGGCCCCAAACTGCCTCCAAATGACAAAAGACGCTCTAATATGGACACTGGGTTGGGGTTTAGGGTTATGTTTAGGGTTAGGGTTATTTCCGGTTAGGGTTAGGGTAGGGTTAGTGTTAGGGTTAGAGGTTAGAGTTAGGGGTTAGGGTTTGGGTTAGGAATTGGGGTAATATCCACAATACTTGGTCATCCTATTTTAGGGTTAAGGTTACAGTTAAAGTTGGGGTTGGGGCTATGGTTAGAGTTTACAATTAGGGCTACTTTTAAGCTTGGAGTTAAATTTAGGGTTAGGCCTAGCATTAGGGTTTGGGCTAGGGGTTAGAGTTGTGGTTGAGGTTTGCGGTTATTAGGGTTATTGTGGGTTTCTCTGTTCCAGGGTGCGGCGTAGGTGCACGCAAGGGCCTATCATTGCCACTTGCAGCTATATTATTAATATCATGTGTAGGGGCCAAAATGCACCTCCTGCCACTGTGTGGCACTGTGTCTTTGTTTTCTGTGGGTTGTTGCCTATTTAAGACCATTAATTAGCAATGCCAGGTGTTACAAATTGATGAAGAACAGTCTTTTGACCGTGTTCACAGCTCATGCTAAAATAAAGGAATATTTGAGGTTTTACTGGAGTTTTGGGCTCATTTATATGAAAACACGCATCAGAAATACCATTTAAAATTTGCATCCTAGAGGCTTGTGTGGCATAGGGCCACACTGCCCCTATATTATGATTATTAAAACAACTTCTTGAGACATGTTTGTAAAATTTATTAAAATTTTTTTATTGTAGTAAGCAAACTTTCAGAATGGGGGGGGGTTGTTTTTGTTTCATGCCGTTGGACTCTAAATCTATGCTGACAGAATAAGTAGCATACGTGTGTCTTCATCCCTCACATGCTAGCCTCCCTGCAAATGTAGACCCCAGATGTACAACACAAAGAAATACACGGCAACATTTCAAAATTTCTGACGCCCTTCCTTGGGTGAGTGTGGCATGTGGCTGCATGCTCCAGTTAAATCATTCCTTGGCCATGTGTACAGCGGTGTTTCACTTTCGTGTATGCACTATTGACTACATACAGCAGGGGGCAAAATTTGTGTATGTGTGTGTGCGTGTGTGTGTGTATGTATGTATGTCTATATATATATATATATATATATATATATATATATATATATATATATATATGGCTCTGTCTCCCTCTGGTGGTCAAAGCTGATGGTACATATGTGGTGGTCAGTGCAGACACATGGTGCACACACACATACACACGTGCTCTATGTATAGGTCCATTTGACCTGGTCACATAAAAGCCATGTGACCTGGCATTACGTTGTCTCCGTTCTTTGAAAACAGTTTTAACCCCACAGGGGTACATTTGCACATTTAATTTGAGGATAGCATAAGGGATAAAGCAACACACAGTTTGCAGAGGTCAGTCTCATTACACCCCATATTGAATGTAAACAGTTTTTGACGTCTAATGAAAATTTAAGCACCACATTTACCCTTTCTAGTTGTGTTCCTTATCTCCTCTTTTCTCCTGGCCTCTGTCTCATCTGTGCATCCCCCCTTCTCCTCTCGTCTTTTGGCCTCTATCTCATCTGTGCATCCTCCCTTCTGCACCTGACAATGATTAGAGCCGAAAACACAAATGAATGGGAGGGAGCCGGGTTGCCAGCTCAGACAGAGGACATCCACAGAATCTTTAAGGGAAATGCGACGTCAACTTCTATCAGCGCTAAAAAGCCTGTGAGCACAGAGCAGCAGCGCCGGGCCCATGCATAATCACCTTATTATATCCCTTTGAATAGAAAAGTGAATTGATCTGATTAGAAGGGGGAGAAGAGGGGAGAGTGGGAGGGAGGGAGGGAGAGAGAGAGGGGGGATGCAGAGGAGAAGGAGTGGAGAAAGGATGGAGGAAGTTAAAGGAACAAAGATGGGAGGATTTGCTATTGACAATGTCCTTTGAGTTTACTGTAGACACTGAGTGTATCTTGAAGACCTCCAAAAAGGCAGTGATCCAGAGTCACATGGAAAAACTTATAGTTCAACCAATGCTTTACTTTATGTAAGTTTTTTCTGCCTCATACAAACAATTATTATTCATAAAAGTTAAATACTGAGAAATTTAGTCTTCACTGTTTGTCACTATATTTTTTTTATTTAAAGGTGTAACTTTTCTGGTGGAGGGTCTGCCAACTGCTTGTTTTCATGGAGATATTATTGTTTTGCCTTGATTACACTTAGTAATCACAATAGAGACAGGTTAATGGTCAGATCTGTGGAGAAGCAAGCCTGCATGTAAAGAATCGTGTTTGAGCTATAAAACATCTGTAACTGAACCAATATCAGGGAAATATTGTGGAACATTCCAGGAAAGAAGTAACATCTCCATGGAGAAAAACAAGTAGAAGATCCACCTTTGAAGTTACATAGTGCACCCTTAATTATTTTGTGTTAATCTCAAGAATATATTTTGAGTTAGGCTACTCAAATTGTATATCTTCATTTTATACAAATAATTCATATGCAAACAGGTGAAATATTTATTTAGAGTCAACATTCATTTTATGAGAGTAATTGATGACAAAGAAATTGAATCAGCGACCCACCCAGCTGAAATTTGTATAATCTTTGTGAAACTATAGCTCAACTAACACAATAAAGTAAATGTCATTAAACCAGTTTTTGGATATTTTGACATCAGAATAATTTGGGGTTAATTTGGGGAGGGGGGGGGCCCAGCCTGAAAACTTTGGTGACCCCTGTACTAAGCAATCACTGCAGAAAATAGAAAATTTTACATGTTGCAAAGTAGTTGTTTAGAGACACCTGGTGGTGAAAGTGTAAATTACATCTCCAGTCTTCAAACCTTCTCAGACGTTCATATCAAAAATGTGAACACAGTGTATTGGTTTGCAAATATTGGAGACTGCTTGTTGTGTTCAAGGTCAAACAATAGGATGTGTCTGCAGATATGCTGATGGAGACCAAGATTCAGTAGTCCAAGCTTCAGAACTACAAACATTAGATAAGAAGAGTTATAAGAACAGTTTATGAATATTATTTGTGTATGTGTATATATATATATATATATATATATATATATATATATATATATATATATATATATATATATATATATATCTTTGTCTTGTATTAATCAAGGATTCATAAATTCTGTGTGTGTTAATTCCCAGGTAACACATAACAATATGCTTAATAAATTGAGGCAAACTCAGATATTTACAATTATCACAATACAAAAAAAAGTTTCAATAGTGGGACGCTGATTGTGTTGTAATAGCACCTTGAACGAGGACTGACTTAATGAGGGGAGTAAAGGCAGGGGAGACTCAGAGGGTTAAAGAGAAAGTGAAACAACTTGCATTGTTTGTGGTAAATATAGCCCAAGTTACTTATTGCAAGTAGTCCAAGTTACAGGGCAGAGGAAACAACCGCTTACAGTAAGAATGCATGTTTTTCAAGCTATAAAAAGACCTTTCATTTAATGATTGCAAGACAGTTAAAGTTAAATGCCATACTGTGGAACATTTCAAGCAAGGTAATAGCAACAGTATGAGACAAGGAGATGTTACATAGTGCCCTTTACTGTTCCATATATCATTATAAATGCTCACTTTTGCCTCCATGTCTCTTATCTAGAGGTCAAAAGGCTTTCAAGTTTCCATTTCACCTTGTTGACTCCAGCCCCCTGCACCCTAAGTGTCCAGTCAATACTCGATCTTGTTCTATTCTGCCCAAAAATCTGGTTTCATTCTCACACATGCATTAAGCTCTAGTCAGCGCTTCTCAGGTAGGCGCTGCAGTAGATCATAATTACAGCCAATCACAGCGCAGCATTCAGCCTGTTATTTCCTGCCACACAGACAGTTAGTCCATCTGTCCAGCCTGGGCCTTCTGTGTTTGGCTAACTCTGTCTCTGTATCACGGCTACTTCTTGGAATCAGTCGTTGTTTACTCAGTCTAAAGAGTGAGTGAAAGGGTGTTATTGAGTTTCTTATCCTTCTGAACCAATCTTCCTTTTTAAATGGTAAATGTTTTATATAAGGCTTTTTTATGGAGTAAGAAAGCTGTCAGAAATATTTGTGCGCATAAAATAGAAATCCGTGCGTATTTGGGAAATCCGTGCATATTTGGCTGTAGTTGCGCATAAAATAAATATTTGTGAACTCTCAAATGAGTCCAGTCGTACATATACGAATTGAAAAATTACGACGTCATGAATTACAATCACGAAATGAAAATTTACGATTACGCTTTCATCAGTACAAATACGAATTCACAGACGGAACTTTACTGTCAAAAATACGTCATCACTTCACAGACATTATCCATCGAGCAGAAGAAACATCGATCAAGATCAAGACTGCGCATACTCAAGTTTGTAGCAGAGGGTAAAAAGAGTAATAGCACAAGAAGCCACAACAGCGACCAATAAGTGGGTTAATTAAAATCTATTGTAAAAATGTCTTGAATTCGGGAACCGAACGCTGCTGTATAATATTGTGTAGAAACACCTCATTTGAATGGGAAATTGCACCTATATGTTAGATAACATAGTGGTAGCCAGTTGGCTAACATCCGACGTAACGTTATCCCAGGGCTAATTAACAAATATTAGTTTCTCTGTAGGTTTAGATTAAAACATTCACGGCTACAGCCACAGCGAGCATCAGTCAGTCTTCACTTCAGCTGCATTTCAGACAATGGGTTATACATGAGTTATAATGGGTTATAATTAGCAAATCCATCCACGTCACGGTGACGTTAAACTTACCGGTAAATACTGTAAACATACCAAGGTGTTGCCTGTAAACACGAACATTAATTGATGCTGGAAGGTGCATTAAACTGTAATGTGTAACATTTCATTGGCTGTGACGTCTGTAACCAGGACAGTTTGGTAGTGTTTGGTGTAAACTGGGACATTTCAGCGTCCCGAGGAACTTTTGGTGGCATTTCATGCGAGAATATTTTTGACAGCTTTCTTACTCCATACTTTTTCACCTTCAAGATACTCAAAGCGCTTTACATCAAGGAACCACTAACCCATTCACATACACATTCATACACCAGAGTGCACAGACACTAGGGGCAAGGTAGGTTAAATGTCTTGTGCAAGAACACAACGGCAGCATTCATCTGTGGGAGCTGGAATTGCACTGCCAACCTGTGGGTCAGTGGATCTGACCGCTCTACCAAAGGAGCTACAGTCATCCATGTACTGAAAGTGGACTATATAACTTTTTTTTGTAGGTAAGTAAGGTTTATTTGTATAGTGTTTTCCACAGACAGGTCACAAAGTGCTTCACAGAGGCAAACAGCATACATAGATTAATGATAACATACCCGAGGATGTGGGTGTTGGAAGACTTGCTCAAAAACATTTCAGATGTTTTTAAAAGCATACATTGTCTATAAGACACAAGCAGAGGAGCAGTTTATTCAGTTTGAAAGGATCTGTCTCCTCATGTTGTGAAGTACGGCTGCAGGCTGAGGTGTACCACTTCATCAGGTCTGAGATGTGAGGAGGAGCCTCGCTGTGTAAAACTCTAAAGGTCAGCACTAAAATCTTAAAGTGCACACGAAAAAGAACAGGGAGCCAGTGTACTTGCTTGTGTCCATGGAGTTAGATACGCTGAATAACATACTGTAGAACTAGCCTGATTCTTCAGCCCGTTTCACTTTGTGGAAACCGTCTGACCTCGCAGCATTAGAATTCATTCACTCAACGGAAGACGGGTACTTTTTTTATTTAGCCAATCGCTGCTATTTGGTTGTGACGGGGCTAACTGATAAGAATATTTAGTGAATTTTATCCAGGGGAAAGACGTTATTGCCCTTCTTCCTGTGGCATTTGGGAAAAGCTTAATTCTCTTTGTTCCAGCTTTAAATCCTCGATCTCTGGAATTGTTGCCAACACAGAATGTATGGCTCTTCACTGATTAGTGTATTCTGATTCCTGACCTATTCCAGAAGAGTAATATATCCATGGAAACAAACAAGTTGGGTCCACCAAGTAAAGTTTTGTACATTTAAGATCATTGTAACAGACTTTACAAGATTGGTTAAAAGTCCATATCTGACACTTTTTGTATGCACTTTCACAAAAAAATGTAAGAAAAAAAAAGTTAGAAATTAGTTTTTTGATAAATTTCCAAATAGCAGTTCTTGGAGTACATAAGATCAGGTTGCTTCCGATAGGATACAGAACTAGTAGATGGAAGTAGTATCAACAAAACACTTTAACCACAATCATCAAAGCACTCTACCCACAAGACAATAGAAGAAATAAAAAAGATAATTTTTGAGAATGAAACAAAACACAATTCCATATACTTGATGAGTGAACAATTTTGCCCTTAGTAAATCTTCAAAATGAGAATAATTTAAGCAGCGTTTGTGTCTTTGCCCTCCATATTTAGTCACCACCGCCCGTTTTTGTGTCGCTCCAAAATAATTACCTCTTCCATGGACTCATTGTGGCCTCATCTATCTCGGTTCCTCCTATCTTTGTGATTACCGTGGAGCAAATAGGCTTTCTCTTTCCCATCATGCATCACAACAACTTCCCTCTGCTCCAGTCTGCTGCTGCTGCTGTTGTGGCTCCCAGCTATTGTGCAGGCTCTGTGCACTCCACACTATGGGACTGAGATAGAAGTTTTATCTTACATAGTTTACACGTCATAAGTTTGGTGAGGGCATTGTCCCATTTTGGACTCTTGTGAACTTTAAGCCGTGTTATAATGTCGTTACCTCTTCAAAAACATGAGCTGTGTTTTGTTTCATTCACATATGTTTGAGTCGTCATGCATTATCAGTCTGGAAACAAGCAGGTGGCAGAGCTCCTATCCTAAAAGTTACATTTTGCACTTTCTAATACACCTTCAAGAGAACAAAAACATAAAACAAAACTACGCCTCATGGTCCCATGGGTGCTTGTGTGGACCCATAAGTGTAAATGAAAAGCCATCCACTATATAGTATCGTAATTATGAAAAGTGGATGACAGCAGAGTGCAGTACCAGATGTGCTGTTAATGAAGATATCCTGAGTTCACCTCTCGTCACTCTTGGTGGGCAGAAGTTGATATCATAAAAATAAATAAATGAATACTTGGAGAAACATTGATCTGTGAAAATGAAATCAAATCAACATAGTGAAAAATCTCACAAAGAATAATCTGCTAAATCAGGGGTCACCCAACTTTTTTTTCTCTGGGGGCCACATTATCACTCCTGACTGTGACGGGGGGCTGGGTCAGGTCGGCCGTATAACAGAACTGTATGACCCTGATGACACAGATTATATTCTTTGAAAACCGCCACATTTTCTTTACATATCAGACAGTGTAAAGGCACGGCCTTTACACTGAACAAAAAATAATCAGTCATCTACTGTTAAAAGCTCGGCACTCTTTGTCAACTTTTAGTACTTTAACACTTGCCATTTTGCTGTCCCTAACTGCACTACAGAACTCTACGTGTGCGTTGACTGTCACTGTTTGATCTTGAGCTTGTCAGGTGAGGAAAATTTGGCAGCCATTGTAAATATGTCACATAATAATTTTAATATAAATATAAATACTTCATATAAATATATTTTTTTATTGAAAAAAATCAACAAAATATGAGCTGCAGATGTGTTATGTGTTTTTTTTACCAAAAAGTAATAAAAAAAGTAGGCCATGACAACTTGAAGATTGCCTCATAAGGCCAGCTCAAGTGGTGGGGGGCAGAGGGGCTGGGGGGCCAGTCAAAAGAGGCGTGGAGGGCCTGTGTTGGCCCGCGGGCCTTAGCTTGATTAGTAAATGAACACATTTTATATAACGCTTTTCCACCTTCAAGCCACTGATTTGACTTCACATAAAGAAGCCACTCATTTATATTCTTATTTTTCAAGCACTAATACAGTGTATGCAGATACTGGCAGCGATGTGGGTTAAGTGTCTTGCCCAAGGTCACAATAAGCGTAATCATCAACCAACTTTCAGATCAGAGGACAAACACTACTAATAGAGCTACTGTTCTCCGTAAGTTGATACAGAGGATGAAGAGAGAGGGCTAAAATTTCATACAAAATTATGTTGTAATACCTTCACGATTAATAGCTTAATATATAAGTAAAGAAATACATTCATAGTAAAATTATATTAGAAGAAAGTGTGACTGGGGTTCTGTGCCTCCAAATCCAAAAAATCACACTTTTGTCAAAGGAGGAGGTGAAAATTAGGCTCAAATTTCTACTTGAGCTTCAAAATCAAAGTCTAATTTGTACTGAAGAATGTTACTAAACTTAAAACACAATGGAAAATGAAAAAAATTATACAATAAAGTGGGAAAATTTACTCTTGACCCCTATCTGGGTACATGACATCATCTCGAATCCAAAATCCACTTTGAAGAAAGATCTCAAAATGTTGAGTCTCTCTGTAGTGAAGCAACATTTGAAGCAGACACAGTACGCCACACTGACATCAAGCTCCAAATCCCACTCACCACAAATATAATCACTAAAACCACATGTACCGCCATTATTACAAATTAAGAGGTGTCACAATGTTTCCTGATCACAAGATGAAGCCATATCACACGACTTTGGAGCTGATCTTTCTGAAATATAGCACGATGAAGAACTGTATATATCTACTTGAATGACCATCAATCACATTGTGTGTGGGTCTCAAAATTCACTCCATAAACTTTTCTCCCTGTTCAATGAGCCACATACGCGATACATCACTACAGGCAAGGTGCTGTCCAAGGTCGTAAACACACCATGCAGCTTTATAATGACCCTTTTTATCTTAAAAAATGTGGCTTCTTTTTAGGTTTAAAGGTCCTATTTTACATAAAATGAACTCTTGTAAGCGTTAAGACATGTTATGTTTTTACCTCATTGAAATCATCTCCGAAATCATCCAAATGATTCTAGATTCTGAAGGTGTATGGAGTTTAAAACATACTGGAGCACTTTCTGTCTTACCACATGACATTACAAGGTGGCACAGAGTGTTTTCAGTTTGAGAGGTCAGCCTTAATATGCATAGAGAGAGTTAAACATGTGTGAATAAAACAAAACACAACTCTGGGTATCAGAAATAGGCGCCACTATGGTAACGAGAGGATGTGGGGCTTCTGTCATCTCGTTTTTATCTGGTAAGATTTTGTATTATTTGGATTTCATAGACTGGCCTAAATGTTTAAAATGTAATGCACATGCCTCCATAGTATCAAATGTACAAACTATAGATTGTGCAGAGTCTAGTCTCAGGTCTGATCTGATTCTAGTCTCGTTCCTATTTTGTCCAGTTTATTAAATATACTAAGTTACACATTCCAAGACCAGACTGTAAAAAGTCAAGATCTTCAACAATGATGGTGCATGGTTAGAAAAGTTAATTTTAAACAATTTTGTTTTAGACATTTGATTTTTTCACAAGTTTAGTCAAATACTACACATGAAATCAATACAATGTGATCCCGCACACATCCTGGATCTTTTTCTTTGCTCTTAGTTCATTTTATAATGTTTCATAGAAGTATCAGATCGGGACTCAGTATCGGCAGATACTCAAAATCAAAGGACTCCGACTCAGGGGCAAAAAAATTTGATCGGGACATCCCTAGTTGTAACATAGATTAGAAAAAAGTGTAATATGGGTCCTGTAAAAGATGTTGCAGCCAAGTGTCCAAATGCGGTCAGAAACTTAAAGTTTTTCTGACTAAAGAAGTGGAGAAAAAAGCAAAGAAAAGGTTGAAATTGATTCTGGCATCAAGTAGTCCATTTAATCAGGCTCCTTAAGCAATTGGACAGTGTTGTGCAGACTGTGTGCTCGATACAGCTCATTAATATTGTCCCACAACTTTGGTCGTTCATCACCAGCTTTTGTCCAAGTCAGACCCCCAAAAAAGGCTCAATACAAGGACTTTTCAGGGGGTGGGAAGGGTGGAGATGGTACGCAGGCAGCATTCTTCTCATCTGGTATCTGTTCATTCTTGTTTATTTTATTCACAGGCTACGTTTATATATGATGGCAGTCTGAACAGACGATGCAAAAGTGGCATCGCATCTTCACTTTTTATTTCACGTATAGATGAGGGTTTTCGGGAGGAAATCTGCGTACATACGGTGACGCAAAAGTGTGTGGAATTTGATTGGGTATGCATGTCAGGCGGCTAGGTGGTGATGCTAGATGGTGACGTGTGTGACCTAAACATGTACGCGACGTGAGCAGATCTGACCAGAGTTTTGCGTCTTGGGCAGTGTAAAAGGAAACGCTACGGCTCTGGAGGGTGGTTTCAGATATTTGCGTTTTTAAGTCCCAAAAACTCCATCACCGACTAAATGAAAGGCACTTTGAATAAAATATTTTATTGTTTTTTCCTGCAAGCGTTCTGGTGTAAAAAAAGCCCATAGTGATAGTGTTTTTTAAAGGTGCATTGTTTAACTTTTCTGGAGGGTCTGTTGTTTTTGCTTTGCTTAAATTGTTCCATAGAATAGCATTAAATTTATCTATCTTGCATTTATTTACAAGGCCAATATTATGCTATTTTCAACTCTAGACACCTTCACTAAAATAATTTGAATAATTTCAGCCCTAGAATTGCCAAGCCCTATTCAAGTAAGGGTAAAAGCTAACTTGTAAACTACCGTTTCATGACATCACAAGGTGGAACAGAGCATTTTGAGCTTTGGAGATGTAGACAGACTAATGATGTAGGATTACTCAAACATGTATGAATGAAACAAAACACAACTCCAGTATATTTTAAATGAGGTAACAACATTATAACATGGCTTAAATCTCACAAAAGTCAAATTAGTCTAATATAGCACTTTTAACGTACACTACTGGTCAAAATTTTAGAACGACTACTTTTTTTCCCCAGTTTTTTACTGTTTATTGTTGACCAAAACCTATTCTAAACTTTTGATTCATGAAAGTGTCCACCTTTGGCAGATATAACAGCTGAACACACTCGTGGCTCATTCTTTTTACAACAGAAATCAAATGTTCTACAGAAAGTTCTTCTCAAGTCTGTTACAGAAGTTCCCATAAATGTGTGGCACTTGTAGGTTGCTTGGCTTTCACTCTTCTGTCCAGTTCATCCCAAAACAGCTTGATGGGGTTTAAGTCTGGAGACTGTGCTGGACATTTCATGGCTTAGCTTGGACTTGTGTTTTGTTATCTGTTATCTTTTTTTTAACCTCTAGTTGTTCATTTCTTACCTTTGTACCATTTCAAGCTCTTCATTAGACTTGCACGACTTGAATTGCAATAAATAACTGGAAAAATTAGGGTGTTCTAAAACTTCTGACTGGTAGTATATCTTGCATTTATTTAATTAAGAGTGTTTTTATTTCTTAAAAATACCCTGAAAACATTTATTAGAATTCATGAGTAGGATCACTTCTCCATAGTTCTGACTGGTAACTGGTTACCTTGTGGCAACCCCTGCTCGTCTCCATGGAGATTATATGGCAGTATGTGGGAGATCCCAGGCACAGCAATAACATCTCAGTGAAAACAAACTTGTGGTAAACCCTCCAAAAAGTTTCATAGCGCACCTTTATGATTAGAATGAGAGATTTGACAAGATGAGTTACCCGCTTACAGGGACAACTAAATAGAAATGATCACCTTTGCTAGTGATACTTTGCAGCAGATTTCATAACATTCCCTGGGGGTCTGATGCTATCTGAAGGCGTTACATTGTCAGAGGCTCTAATCTGAGTTTTATTTTAACACAAAATGACAAAAAAAAGCCGTCTAGTTAGAACTACAACAGGTGAGATGATTTGTGCTGTTTAAGTTTTTCACACATAAAATTACACAAGTCACAAGATAGCATTCGTTTGTTTTTCAGTTAGTCACTCTCACCTTTGTTGTTATAAATCAAAGACTTAAACAGGAAGGCTCATGATGATCACAAGCTTCTGGTGTGTCATTTGAATCCATTTGAATATTAAAACTTTTTTGATACTGTTGGTAACTGCAGAATATTTCACCATAGAACAAGCCCAGTGTGAAGTCAGTGCAAAGGATCAATATAAAGCATATGTGTAATAGCAATGTAATGATATCCAAATCTCTCTGTATGATATTTTCACAAAATACATCTCTCGGTATGATATTTCTTACGATATAACAGAATTGTTAATATGCTACTTTAACCTTTTAAAATTCCTTGACAAGACTTTGGTTCATAATCCAAAGAACTAAGACTGAATAGAGCTTAAGAACAGTTATGTTTTCATGTAGTCTGCACTGAAATTGAGCTAAGGATCATGGTCTATTGTTCCCTCTGTTTTTTTTAGCTCATGTTGCACCATAATTGTTAATCTGAGCAAAGAAACTTGTACTTCGATATATTGTGATGGCCCACAATATTATTGTGAGATTTTTGAGAATACAATATCACAATATTTCAGTTATTGTTACATCCCTCATCTATTTTATTAATGTTCAGTAATATGCACTGCTAGCCAGGCTGGCACCACCTAGTGCCTTCGCTCAATTTCATTTCTCTCCATCGACTAGGTCAGGAATCAGAATACACTAGACAGTTTGCAAGAACCCCAGAAGTTGTAAACACTGGCCAATCAGCGAAGAGATGTGAAGCCATGACGTCAAACTCAAGCGCCTGTTTGGGTCTCTTTTGGTGGTACAGCACAGCAGTAAACAAAGCGGTCAAGATGGATGTAGACAAAGACATACATTCCGTGTTGGCAACGATTCCCAAGATCGAGGGTTTTTATTCTCTGCTTTGTTTGCTGTTGTGCCTGCAATTACTTGGACACCACTGAGCATTCCGGTGCATTACATATACAACCAAATAGCAGAAATTGGTGAAATAAAAAAGTACCTGCCTACCGTCGAGCAAACAACACCTAATGCTGTGAGATGAGATGGTTTCCATGAAGTGAAACCATCTGATAAATCAGGCTAATGCACTGCCTCTATCAAATAAATAAGAAGTCACTTTAAAATGCGATATATTGTATTTCTCATTCACACTCTGCCTGTGGTTTTGTGGCACATTGACTACTGATGTAATAGTTTAATTGTTAGCCTCTAGCCTTTCCCATTATTTCTCATCACACATCACATCACACATCGAAGTTCAGGTGTTTTGAGCAAAAACACAAAAGCAGTGCCTGTAATTTTAGTCACATGAATCTGCACCAAAACTTGGGTTAGAGGAGTGAATGTCTCTAATAACTACTACTGTCTATTACTATTTAGTTATCCCCCCCCTTTACCATACCAGGGTAGAGACTGAAAATATAATGTATGTACTGTAAAAAATCCAGTATGCTTTGAAACTGTTGTATTATCATTTAAATCTACTAGAAAACAGCTTTGAATACAAGTTTATACAAGTTAATACATGTTTATTATGACAAAATGTTTACAGTCAACATTGGGCAGTAAATTGTTTTATTACACCAGTTTCTAAACCAAAATGGGATATCAACTGAACCGATATCTTGGGGGAAAAAAACATGAAAAATGTCAATATCGGTGCTGATATCTGATAGCAGTATTGTATTGCTCTAACAGTAGTAGCTGGATTGGCAAACACAACGTGATTCAGCTCTAGCTCCTTGTTACCTCAGGTCATCTATTTTCCATGCCCATAACTGTATAATATATTCCATGCATGTTTTATTATTATAATTTCTTAACTGACCATAAGAGCGCGGGGTGATCTCATTGTAAAGAGCAAACCCGTATATTCTCTGGACTGCTCAGTCATTAAAAAGATGCATAGAAATCTCCAGCAGTGCCGCCATGTTGTAACTCTGTGCAAATGTCAAAGTGGAAGTTGACTTGAAATAAGCCAGTGTAAACATTCATAAGAGGAGAGTGTTTGACGATGTGATCACGGTGAATAAATGAATAAAGATTTGCCGGAGTGAGGCAGCTGCTCCCCACATGCTCTGTTGTCAGATTGGTTTGTGGCACAGTCTAATTATAATCCATTTGAACAACAACACAACATTTCAATTGCAGTTTCTTTGATCTTAGTCTTTAGTCATTTATAATTTGGAAGTGCCCGGAAGCCTGCGCAGGGAGTCTGTATCAAAGCATAATCTTTAGAAAGTAAAAAGTTATGAACAAATGTGAACTGTTGAAGAATTTATTTGAGTAAAAAGGAAAAAATAAAGAATGTTGTTTTAGGAATTAAACTTGTGACTCTGTGTAGGTGTACCATGTAACTGTTTAAGTTTTGCTACCTGCTTGTGTCTACAGAGATGTTCCACAGACACCACCAAGCCAAGTTACAGGTCAGATCTGTGGAGTGTCAATCACAGCTATGCATGTCTTTCAATGTATTTTTTATAAAAACACCCATAATGCCACATAAATACATGCGATGCCATACTGTGGACATCTTTGAATATCCAAATTTGCCCTCTGCATTTGATCCAACTTTCAGTGCCACTGGGGAAAACTATCAGGAGAAGTAACCCTACCTTGGTCTATGGTAGGTTTGGTACAGAACATAAAGGTAAAGACGGATAAAAACGATGCAAAAAAAAATTGCAAAAAGTAAAAACAAATGATTATTGATTGTGGTTCTTTGATTTTGGACATAAAACTTTCTCTCTCAGTTTTATTGGTGATGTCTTTTCCTGCCAAAGTGGACTTGTGTCATTTAAATGGAAATGAGAGGCTGGTGTGTATGGATCCAGGATCAGGCTCTGGATCGGTGCTTGGTCCCAGAGGTCTGAGGACACTGAATGTTTCAGGTACGAATAGCGGCCAGGTGCACTCTGAACACATGCTGCTGAATAATGCTGTGAAAAGACTGTGCAGAGAAGAAACAGGAGGTCACTGTGATGAGTAAAGTGTGGTTTACGAAATTATGATGACACTAGATTATATGGATAAATTAAAGATACTGTATAGTATGGGCTCCCACTGGCACCGTTTAAATCGATTTTTGAGGTGGTGCTACTGAAATGTCTTTCAATATTTTTTCTTGGGGTCTTCACTCAAAATTAGACCTCACAAAGTTTTTTTTTTAATACCAATCACTGGTATGCCCAGTCTTTTTTGCTACTTGTTTACTATTCAGTTTTTAAAAAGTTCACTGTGTGACTTATGAACAGGCTTGTTTGTTGAGGCCTAACTCCGCTTAAAATAAAAAGGTACATTTTCATACTATGATTATTCATGGGTCTCGAGTCCAGGGATCTGCTCGAGTCCTGGGAGAGTCTCAAATCCTGGTAGGGTCTTGAGTCCTGGAAGAGCCTTGAGTCCTGGAAGGGTCTTGAATCCTGAGGGGGTCTCAAGTCCTGGGAGGATCTTGAATCCTGCAATGGCCTCAAGTCCTGGAAGGGCCTAGAATCCTGAGAGGATCTCGAGTCCTGGAAGGGTCTCGAGTCCTCGTTGGGCCTCAAGTCTTGGACTGGACTCAGGTCCTCCCAGGGGTCGAGCCACCAGAAAAGTTACATAGTGCACCTTTAATAGAGTCTTGGATAAGTTGGTTAGTCAAAATATGATTTGAATGTTGGCTTATAGCATCAAGAGTCACTTGTCAGTTTACACTGCTGTTTCAATTTTCAGCCTAGATATTTTATTTAAAATGAGATAAGAGCAGTGTAGGAGCAATAATGTAGACAGACAGTAATACCAGTAGATATGAGCAGATATGAGCAGAGATGAGCAGAGAGGAGCAGATTGCAGAGTTTCTGAGAGGCCTCCCCTTTCTCCCTGGTGGAGGTGCAGTACAGATGGAGAGAGGAACATGGAGGCACAGAAGAAAACATGATTTGGTATTATTGTCTTGACTTTTTATGGAGTTTGCAACAATAAAACACTTTCTAACAACACTGTGGGATTCTGGGTTAGTCTATCATTTGTCTGGGTTATTCCGAAATCATGTTGTTTATACAATATTACTCTACTTATACTGGTTTTAATAAAGGCATTTTTAATTATTCTTGTGACAATACAGGATATTTGCTACAGCCACAACTCATACTCAGCTTGGTAATATGGGTGAGGGGTCATTTGCCTGTGGACAAACCACCAGAATGCATTTGTTAATGGGATCGGATAGGTGGGGGATATCAATAAATCAAACAACACAATAATGAGTTATTAGGTACAATAAAAAGGATATTTCTGCACTTTTGTTTACTGCCTATTTACTTTATATGCTGTGCTTGAACTTCAACCAAGACACTTACAGTCTTGTCTTAGCCCATATTGAATTGTCATTATCGGATTAAACCCCCTAGTAATTTTTTGTCAATTCTGTCGCTGAACTAGAAAATTACCATAATAATTAGGGGTGGGGTGAGACACAAGATTGGGCCCACGAGGCCAAGGCAAGATGCAATTTTAACATAATTTATAATGCATTTATTGTGCAATAAATTACACTATTTTGTCTTTGCAATATCTTGATTTATTTTATATTTCTGCTGTCATTATAGTTCTACCTTTTGGATCAACAACTTCTCAAAATATGTAACTCACCATTGCTTCACCCTTTTTGTCCAAACAAAATGTAATATATACATTTTATATACATTTTATCTTGCGAGATTTTGTGGCACAAGATCCCAAATAGTAATACATTTCAATCTTCATATTCCATAAAATTTAGTCAGTGCCTTGGCAGAGGTTTGTTATTGAAGACATCTTATTTTCATTGAATATTTATGATGATGTATTTAACTATGCATGCTACAGTAAATCCATTAGAAAGCATTAGTCACATAGAGGTCAGTAGGTACTCCTGGCAATAAAAAATGAAACCAGCTATTTGATCTGATGCATATGGTGGACGTATTGCAACCGTTAGTTCTTACAGTTAGTACTTTTAATATGAAGTACAGTATGTGCAAACTTTTTTCTCAATAGCTATCACTCACATCAGTTCCTCCAGCTTTGGTCTAAAAATACTACTTCCTTGTCTGCACACGCCACACGGAGGTAGCGCCTGCTCGGTGCAGTGACTAACTGTGAACGAAGCTCTTGATCTAATTTTGGATGGAGATGTGATGAGGGTCCTGATAACCATAAGGAAGAGCAGGATATGACATGGTTAGACTTTATGCGTTTGATGCAATTTCTAATATGAAATAGTCGGCATGAAGTCAATGAGAGGGCACATAGAGTTTAGTTCAAGCAGTTCTATTATGCAAAATCCACTTTTTAGAGCTTTTAACCATGTTATAGTTGTTTCCGCTCATCATTTACTCGCCCAAAGTTGTATTTGGAGTGATTTGTGCATGTGTGGGCAATCTTTAATCGCTTATTATCAAGGCATCCTATTGCCAATCAATCCCAGTTTTCAATGCATAAGCCCACTGCTCTGTACTTACTTTGTGCTCAAATTTGATTTTCTTAACTGGTGATACGTGTAGGATTCAGCAGTGTTGCGTATTCATTTTGATACAAATGAAAAAAAATAAAAATAAAAAATCACTTATCTACAGATATCCATTGGATGACATCTGCTCCCATTGGGCACCGCTGTTTTCTAAGTTAGCAGACTTGTTTCTTTCATTAAGTCATTTTAGATGAATATTGCAATTTAAAATGACGAAATTATAACATAATGATCAAAGGGTGTCATAGATTATAACTATATAGTATACTTAAGAACAATAGCTTCAAGCATGTTTCTATGGAAATGTTGTTCCTTTGGCTATTTGGGGCCCTCACTATAATGGGCTGTTTTTTGTTTTTGGTGTATATTATATAGTGGCACTGAGGGCAATTGGTTGGGGGCCCCTCCAGGTTTGAGGGCCCTAGGCAGCCATCTACATCTGCCTAATGGAAGCAGTGCCTGTGCTATAATATGTTATTATTTAAGTCATATTTATTTTATCACACTTACTTTACATCTATGGGCATATTTCTCAAATGTCCTGATTTGGTCCTGTTGAGCCCTGTTTAAATTAGACTTGATTTCTTTCCATTCTGGTCCAGGTTTAGATCTGGTTTAGTTTTGGCTTAGTCACAATTTCTTATAGTTTATGTGTGGTGCATGTACAAGTGAGATTTCAGCTTTGTGTAAATGTTCTAATGTCTTGAAATGCATTTTTGTTTAATCACAGTCTGAAATCTTTGCCCCACTCCACAGACTGCAGCTGTAGTATCTCTTTACAGTGTTCAGGATTCACAGATATGCAGACATCACTCCGAATGTCGAGGTAAGAGGTCTCCAAATCTAAATGTCTAAATTTCTGCTAAAGCATGCACTAACGATTGACCAATGTGTCCATAGCAACCCCATTCCACAGGGTCAGTCCGCGCTGTGACCTAGTGGTAATCAATTTGCTCCATATTAATATTATATCAGCTGCTCAATAGGCCTGTGACTGCTGTGGTCAAGAATAAAGCCACAGGGGACTCTTGTGGCCAACCTGTTTGAATCACAATAAATGAGACAGCCAAAGGTCCTATATTACACAAGCTTGTGAGCTTTAAGACATGTTATAATGTTGTTACCTCCTCAAAAATATGCTCAGAATTGTGCTTTGTTTCATTCATGCTTGACTAATTCTACATTATTAGTTTGTCTATGTCTCCAAAGCTCAAAATGCTCTGTTCTGTTCTGTTGAATTTACTTGTTTTAACCTAATCTTCACGTTTACTGGTTTACTGTTAGCCTGATTCATCAGCTGGTTTCACTTTGTAGAAACCATCTGACCTCACAGCATTAGAATTGGATTGCTTGATGGTAGGCAGATACTTTTCATTTAACCAATTGCTGATATTTGGTCATGATGTATGTAATGCGATGTATGTAAGTTTTTCCCAAATCCTGTAGGAAGAAGGGCAATAACCTCTTTCCCCTTGATAAAATTCATTCTCTTTGTTCCGGCTTTAAATCCTTGATCTCGGGAATCATTGCCAACACAGAATATATGACTCTTCGCTGATTGGCTGGTGCCTGAACTTTCGGGGGTTTTGTAAACTGTCTAGTGTTTTCCGATTCCTGACCATAGACTGTATAAAAGAAGTGGACTAAGTGAGTGTGATGTCACCCATAGCATTCAGCACCGCTCAAATGAGGCTCGTGATGTTCACGGTTACAGGAGCGAATTTGGAGCCAGGCTTTATATTATGAATAGGATTTTTTTTTGACAGACACAATAGTGAAAAAAATAATTCAGGATCATATAGAGCGGGTTAATACAAATATTTTAAGACCAAAATGACGAGGCTCACTGCTACAGTTACATAGAGAGGAGACACAAGATACTAATGTTAAATCAATTGGCACCAGGGTCAGAAGGAGCCGGAAGAGCTTCTTAGCAAACTTTCTATTTGGCACACGGTGGCTAGCGTGTTAAATACGTCCAGTCATATATAGTATCTATGTTCCTGACCTAGTCGCTGGAGAGAAATGAAATTGAGCAGAGGCACTAGGTGGCGCCAGCCTGGCTAGATTACTGTGGCACAGTGCTTAATACAACAACAACAATAACAACAACAACACTAGATGGTGCTATGATTTGTTAGGCATGTCAATGGCTCTCAAACGTTTCACACCAAATATCATCTTTGATAATATGTGGCTTTCCAAGTACCACCAGAGCTATAGTCGGGCTTTACTGGGTCAAAATTAGGCGTAAATAAACATGATCTAAAATGAGACCAAACCATGCATGGATAAGGACGTTTTAAAGAATGATTTATCAAAAAAAAAAAAAAAAAAAACATGAACGCCCCTATATTCAGTGGTACATGTACAATAGATTGAGAAAAACACTGCGTAATAGTTATGAGAAAATACTACTAGGAAAGTCCACATATTGTGAGCCTTAACCCTCCAGTGGTTCCCGATCCTAAACTTGTTTTTGCCTTGAGTTCCCCCGAAGCTCTGTCTCAAACTACTACATTTATTGATGAATGTAATAGAATAAAAGCACAAGCCTCTGCCACGTAGTTTGTCACTAATTGCTTCATAACAAGACAGTGATGGACCCCCTTTAACGTCGCCTTTGAGGTGCTCAGTTGCTCACATCACGCCCCCTGTCGGCTGAGAATAGATCTCTATTATGTGTATCAAAACTCCTTTACTATCACCGTGCTTGTTTTATTTATTAGCTGTGTCATACCGGGTGTCATGTGCTCTGTCTCCCCGGGGACCAGAGGCTCTGAGGCGGCCGCTCGCGTCCCCTCCCACCGCCGCTGTCATCCGTGGCCACACCTGCGCGAACCGGGGAAAGTCCGTGCGTCGCGGAGACAGCAGCCGAGAGACGCCGAGAGAGGAGCGAGCAGGCACGGATACAGCACCTACGGGAGCATCGGACCGAAAGCTCTGGAAATACCACTCGAGTTTAGAGAATAGACGGGTGCATCGGCATGTAGAAGGCGAGCCGGCAAAACCCACAAACTAGAAAGGGAACTGAAATACGATTAAAGACAAAGCGAGGTGCAAAATGTTGAAAAAATGTTGAAGAGGAGACACCGGATCCGCGCTGCAGCTTGGACAGGTAAGAACAACCGACACCACATGACAACTTTTTACATTCAGTCTCCGTTTGGCAGCGATGCACTTTGTCTTTACTAAGTTAGATAACCGAGCATTTTAACTTAGTTTTACGCATTTATGGATGACTTTACGCAAATGAAAAAGTATCACGTCTCTCAACCCATGCTTAAGCATCCCATTGTTTTATCTATAGCCATTAAATATTTAACGTAGTTACCAGCAATGGATACAAATGGGAAATCTTATAGTTTGAAAAATACTTATAGATATATATGTATTTTATATATTGCTTTATAATGAGAAACAAGGTCTAAGAAAGCTATTTTGTTACCTAATTACCTAACGATGAACTGTAGTACTACTATTAGATAATGTAATATACAATAAATAAATACATAAACAAATAGCATTAAGAAACACATTTTGGACAGAAATCGGGACACTAATTGAACTCTGAAATATTAAATATTTTGTTAGCATTTTCAGTCATTATCAATAATCTCGTCATCAGGGCACTAGTTCAGAATATTTCAATTTAAACCACTAAACTAAACTGCAAATGGTATAGTCCTATGCTATCATTTGAAATCAGTTGTTAACTATTAGCCTAATATGGTGTACTAATGTATACTGAGAGTGACCTTAATTAATTCAGAATATTTTAATTTAAATCACTAACCTAAACTGTGTACGGTATGGTCCTATACTATTATTTGAAACCGGCTGTTAACTGTACGCCTGCTATACTGTATACTGACAGTGACCTTAACATTTTCTTCAAAGATATCCCTGAGCTAGTCTCTCCACTTTTGCAGCCACACCACCAAGAAAATAATTTGTTATGGAATTTGCCTTAAGAATGACAGCGGTTAAAACAGGGACGTAGCACAGAGGCTTCATTGTACGGCGTGCTGGTAACCTTTGTCCAGGGGCGGTCCAGTGATACAGCGCGTGCCGAACACCTTCTATCTAGGTCCTGTAAATCATCAATTAGACTTCGTTTCGTGCAGTCAGGGGTCACTGCTGTTGTATCCCGAGAAATCCATAAAACACACAGAGGGATGTGTTGTTGAGGCTGTATTCAAGTTATTGCCATTGGAGCGAATCAATGGTGTGTCCAGGCGTGACCCCATGTTCCACCATGTACAGTGAGGGAGGAGACTGGAGATGTATACGTGAGAGCAGTGGAAATCTGAAGTAGCATAATGATTCGTGTTATCTAGTTATACTGATTTATGAACAGATTTATGGTTCTATCATTATTTGTTGTTGCATTGAAACCAGATAAGAAGCTATGGATTTGTCAGTGGTTCATTTATAAAAGAACCAGGAAGACATGCCTAAAAAAACAAGTTTGTCTCCATGGAAATGTTATTTGCTTTAAGGTGCATTGTGTAACTTTTCTGTTGGAGTGTTTATCAAATTCTTTTATAGCTTTGTCTGGAATGTTTCACAGTATTAAAGCTTTCTATCGTCATGGAGAGCAACCCAGACCAAGCTGCAACCCCGCTCACACTCAGAATGCCTGTTTATCTAGGTATTTTTGAGCTATAAAACCACTTGTAATTGAGTACATGTCAGGTAGAGCTGTTTAATGTCATACTGTGGAACATTCCAGGCAGAAAACTGACAGATCCATAGAAACATGCAGGTAACGGACCCCCAACTAAAAGTTACGATGTTCACCTTTAAAATATGTATATATCAAACGTACAGTACCTATCTCCTTTGAGTCAAGCAGGTGATGCCATCAGCATTACCAGTCAGATCTGTGGAGAGGTGAGAATGCAGGCTATTTTCAACTTTGCTTGGTTACCTGCTTTACGTGCTTCATCTAATCTATTTCATGGCTTTGACAGGACGTCGATGAAACATGAAAAGCTGTTAAAACAAACGAATTCTGAGTAAGAATGCATGTTCTTCAAAGAATTTTTGAGAAACCATTTCATAATTCATCAGAAAAGTTACATAGTGCCCCTTTAATGCAGGATAAAACCAGCATAATGAGGTATAAACCAGGCCTAGTAGACTAAACCAGAACTATCCACGGAATAAGCAAGTCTTTTTTTTTAGATTTGACACAGGTATAGAGTAAACTAGACTAAATTTGAAAATTTATTAATAAACAAGGGACATTACTTATACACAGCTGCTGTAAAATGTACTATTAAGAAAGTTCTTAGTAAATTAAAAACAAAAAAGTTACAGAAAACTAAACTAGGATTCAACCCGAAATATCCTCACGAAATAACCAGAACTAAAACACGATATAATAACCCAAACTAGTTCAAAACCAGGACTAATTCTGAGATAAATCATTAAAAAATCAGTTCAGTTATTCTCATCACAAACATACCTGGAGTTTCGTTTTGTCGTTCACACGTTTAACACACAAACCATTCATATTTAGGCTGTGTTTTTCTCTTTATCAGAAAAATTATAATACAGGAAGGGCTCCATGTGTTTTTAAACTCCATATACCTTCACTAATCATTTGGATGATCTGAAAACTACCACTTCATGACATCAAAAGCTGAAGCAGAGGATTTTGAACATTAGCCAGACTAATAATAAAAGGTTACTCATATATGTGTGAATGAAACAAAAAACAACTGTGGGTATGTTGATGAGGTAATAACATTATAATATATCTTAAAACTCAGTCACATTTTCTGCAATATAGAACCTTAAACAACACTATTTCAGAACTGCATTTCTACATTATACAGCGCAGTGCCCATCCCCAGTGAGAAACAATGTAAAAAGCATTACAAGCCCAGCTATGGAGCTATGGAGCAGTCCCAGAGCGAGCCATCCGGGCTGTCACTTCCACTGTAACAGCCGTACTTAAAAAGCATTTGACTTTAAAACAACTCAGGCTGAAAACAACATGTGATAGAGCTTGTTATAAAAGCGCCCAAAGTCTATGCCTCATGAAAGAACAGTGGTAGGCAAAGCAATTTATGGCTCCTCTCGCCGACACGGGGCTGGGTGGTCAGTTTGTGTGTGTGCGAGCCCGTATAGGTGAGGTGTCATGGAAGCTGTAGAGCAGAGGAGAGGACAGAATCTTAAACAGCACCACAAGGTATTTTGTTTCAACCTCAGCAGACACTTTACACGTAAACAGACAATAGAAGTCACTAGAAGTTTGTGTTGTCATGGTAATGGAATTTCAAACTTGATTTCTTTATTAAGGAATAGGCTACAATACTGGTTTTTGATGCTGATGTTTTTAAAGGGCTCATACTGTGCTATTTTGTGATCTGTGTTATAATGTTGTTTCCTCATCACAGACATACCTGGAGTATTGTTTTGTTTCATTCACATGTTTAACACACAAATCCTGTATATTTAGGCTGTTTCTTCTCTCAAACAGAAAACAATCTGTTGTGTCATAACTGCTCCACTGTATTTTTAAACTCCATAGAAATCACTAGATTCATTTGAATGATTTCAGGCCTGGATTTGCCAGTCTCTAAATTAAATGTAAAAGATACCTGTTAACTAGAAAATTACCGCTTCCTGACATCATAAGGTGGAACAGAGCATTCTGAGCTTTAGAGATGTAGACAGACTAATAATAAAGGACTGCTCAAACGTGTGTGATTGAAATGAAACACAACTCTGGGGATGTTTTCATTTATCTTAAAGTTGACAAAAGCCAGTTTTGGATAATATAGGACCTTTAATGAATGAACAGTCATTTTCAACACAAATTGTTATTATTTTTAATATCATCATGTATTTCTGATATATATTGAAGTATTTCTAAAACATCTCTGGAAAGGTCCAGGTTTATGTAATTTTCATGTTGTATATATTGGTATGTATTTAAATATAAGTAGCTAGTTTCAATACAGGTTTATCAGTCAGTGCATGTGTATCATTACTCTTGGCAACCACACTGGATATAAGACAGAACAATTAGATTAAAATATTAAATTTTTATTTATTTAATTTTTTCTAACAGATATTGCTTTTGAGATTAGAATTTAATAATTTTGCACACAGAGTTCACACTGCATACTTTTCTGTCCAGGAACTTTTACAGATAGAAGATTGCACAAGATTTGCTAATTGCAATTATTCAAATTGGAATATCGATTCAATTTTGTTTTATCTCTAAGTTGCAAATGCATGTAAGAATAATCAATGATGAGCGATTCCTGCCTGAGTCTATGTGCTACCTTTGATTTAAATAAAAATGTGTCTATGACTGCAGTATTGTATTACAGTAGAGGTTGTCACTTCCACTGTGAGTGACTAAGACAGATTGGCTGACAGTTAGAGCCTCTCTCATTCATTACTATGATCATTAAGAGAGAGGCAGGTCATATGATAGACTATGCTCAGGTCCACCTCTGAACCCTCAGGGGAAGTGCACACAGAGTAATGGAGAAACAAGGACAATATCAAACTGTCTCTTACGATGAAGCAGAAGCAAACCAGCGTGTTCATTTTATAAGCTTTCTTTCAAACTGTCCAAAAAGAAGTGATTTGTGCAAGCCTTTCAAATATATAATAGCTAGGACTCATTGGGGGTAAAAAAGACACTTGCATTTGTCAAGTAAAACTAAATGGTAAATGATGTAGGCTTGGTTTGGTCATGTTCTAGTCCTGATTTAACTCTGGTCTAGTCCAGGTTTAGTTCCTGGTTAGTCCCAATTTTGTTCCAATTTTAATGTGATGTTTTGGCAAGTGTGACCTACAGTTTAGTTACATATAGTTTAGTCCTGGTCTAGTTCCGTTTTAGTTTTAATTTTAGTTCCACTTTAATGTAGTGATTGTGAAACTCTAAATGCATTCAGCTGCTGAGTGAAAGATTGAACTGTCCAAGGGGAAGTTCGCAAAGGTCAAATGCATGGTTTAGACTTAGACTTAGACACACTTTATTGATCCACAAGGGAAATTATTTGAGTTGTTGTAGTGTTGAGACATATATGAATGAGGCATTAAAATGTTCCAGAGAATGGCATAAATCTGAACTATCGCCGTGGAAACAACAAGTGACACCAAGTCAAGTATATTTTTGGCAATAGAAAACAATGTGAATAGATTTTATCTGTCTCTAGATGCATTTTCACAAAGAACTTGCTTTAATATATTTAAACATACCAGTTTGGTCCAAAATTATGTGCTTTCAAGTTTTCCTTTGCATTTATATTCATCCATTATTAGAACACTGAAGTGAAGACTGTGTATAGAGCTTCTTAATAAGCGTCTTTAGTAACCACTGTGTGAAATAATGATTAAAATACTGACTGAAGCAGATAAAGAGAATGTGTTGATTAGAAACATTTCAATTCTATTCTGTTTCATCCACTTGGCACAAATATTTCATATTAATAAAACATAATAGTCTCCTTTCTATGGTCGTCACAAACAGACAGAAGTTTCAAAAGTAACTGGAGATGCAGTTGATGTTAAAGATTTACTGTGCAACTTTTCTGGTGAGGGCTTCACCACTTACAACTAAGTTACATATAATTAAAACAGGAACATGACATTAAAACATTGTCACTTTGATAATGACCAGGACCTTTGTGTGTGTAAACTGACCACTACAACATGTAAAAATCTTATGTTATAATGTTGTTTCCTCACCACAAACAGACCTGGAGTTGTGTTTTGTTTCATTCACACATGTTCAGCACACAAACCCTGCATATTTAGGCATTGTTGATCTTTCAAACGGAAAACACTCTGTTCCACTTTGTGATGTCATGTGGTAATACAAGAAGGGTTCCACTGTGATTTTAAACTCCACACACCTTCACCTGGAATTGCCAGTCTTTAAAACACAACTCCTCTTTTGTTTTTGATAAGGTAACAACATTATAACATGACTCACAAGAATTAATTTAATGTAATATAGGATTTTTTTAATTTTATTTTATTAATTTATTTTTTAAATTGCATACATTTTTTTAGGTTAAGTGTCAAAAAATTATTAATACATTTGGTAGATTCCGGCCAACTCTAACCTTGGTGGATGAGGTGCAAAGAAGTTAATGTTAAGCCCTAGTTAATATAAAATATCACTTTGTTAATGTTATTTCTCTTATGTTATTTCCTCCTAGATTTCCAATGGGCACCAGCTTGTGGACAGTGACTCACTCTTGCTCCCTGTGTTTCCTGATGCCCTGCCTTGCTTTACCATTGTAACCGTGGACAGAGAGACACCTCCTGTGGATAAAGACCTATTCAGCCTCCACATCTCTATACTCCCAGATGACCAGTGCCCCCCTGTCCCATCACGGCCCTGTTTGGTCAGCCTGTAGCCCCTGCAGAGTTTGGCATGGGTGGTCATCCTTTAGACAGATGGAGCCCGCCCTGACCCCGCTCCTCGCCTGGGGGAATGCCAGCAGATTGGACGGCTGAACGGAGGAGATGGGAGGGGGTTGTGCCGATGGTGTCAAGGAAGACAATGTAAAGAGGTAAAGAAATAGATTACGAAATGTTGACATGCTTTATGTGTTTAAAGGTGCATGTATTGTGTAACTCTATCTTCATGGAGAGCAAACCTGACCTAGTTACAGGTTAGATCTGTGGAACAGTTACTCTACTACTGTAATAATGTAAGGTAGAGCTGTTTAATGCCATATTGTGGAACAGTCCAGGCCAAGACATTACATATCCAAGTAACAAGCAGCATAAAAGTTACATAGTATGCCTTTAATGTGGAATTCAAGAAACAACTAAACTCTGGTATAACTGTGTATCCTTATCATTTGAGTTGTGTTTTAGTTAATAAATGTTTGAGTAATCCCGCTTTGCCCTGCATTTAAGGCTTAAGTAGTAAAAAAAAAAAGTTCACATACCCCATATCCCCACCCACTTTCCTGTATTTACTTATGATTACCGTAATTACCGGCAGTTATCAGCAATTTAAAAAAAAGAAAAAAGAAATGCAACTCAGTTCTAGTTCTGTAGTTTTGAATAGGAAGTCAAATGTCCTTTATCTATTTATTAGGCAAAAGATTTATTATTACATTGAACAAAATGTAAAATCACAATATCTACAGTATGTTACCATTTCACACAAAATACCAGAAAAACACATAATTTATCTTTACAAACTATACCATATGTTATGATATCAGATTTTAGTGTTACAATTACTGCATAAGAAACATCACCATTGTAAAATTATTCATGATCATTGGCACCATCTGTTCCCTACTCCTATATTATAGAGTAGTATTGCTCTTGTAGTACATCAGCTCTTCTCGTGGACTCCCCTGCAGCCTCACCTCCGGCCTGCAGATGTAGACAGGACTATAAGCGCGCAGGGAACAGAGGGACCTCCATTTTTCTTCTACAAATTGTACCTGACATTTTATTTTTTATACTTTGATAAGTCGGCTTTGACAAGATAGTAGCCTGTTCCTATTTTCAGTGGAGAGAAGAAATCCAATTTATCACAAAGTTGCAAGAAAATGTGAAGCAGCAATATTGAGTCTATAAAACTTAAGACATAGTTTACAGGCAATACTGTATAATATTTATTTCAATAAGTTTACACACCTTAAAAATGCCTAGAACCTTGCATAGCCCCACACTCCCAAAAGAAATATAGGTAAGTTCAAATGACTTGCTTTATTGAGGAGATTGAACCTGACAGGAAAAATATCTATCAATCAATGATAAGTGTGTTTTCTGAATTCAAGTGCAAAGAGCTGTTGTTTTTCTTATCTTCAGTGTTTCATATTTTAAGTACATCAGTTCCACTGGTACATTATTTTATTTGAGATGTGAAATTTAGTCAAATCATGATAAAACTGTCTGTTAAAGTAATTTTAACTTGGCTGGATTTTAGTTTTTTTCAGTACAGTATAAACATGTCTGTAAATGTTCACAGTATGGCATTAAACCTTTCTATCTTCATGGAGAATAAACCAGACCAAGTTACAGGTCAGATCTGTGGAGAGGTGACCCCGTTCACAGTCAGGATGCCTGTTTTTCTTGGTAATTGAATACATGTAAGGTAGAGTTGTTTAATGTCATACTGTGGAACATTCCAGGCAGAGCAATGACATATCCGTAAAAACAAGCAGGTGACGGACCCTCCATAAGCAAAGTTACACAATGCACCTTTAAATCACTATGGAGATAAGCTTGTGAAACCACCAGGCCGAGTTACACATCACTCCACTCAGATTAAGAATGCATGTAAAACACACCAGCTATTGAATGCTAGACAGATCATTTTAATGCCATACTGCAAAACATTTCAGGCAAAGTAATAACATCTCCATGGAGACGAGCAGATGGTGAGCTCTAGTTAAAGCAAGCCTCTTCTGGGCACTGAAATTAACATTGAAATGTATTCCCCTTGGTGTGATAAATAAAAATATTAAGCCCAAAAAAGTATCAAAATCATAACAAAAGCCTGAGCCAATTCAAATGTCAAAGTCATCTCATTCATTTACTGTATCTCCTTTCTGGCATCCTGATTAGCATAGAAATCTGATCACTAATTTGAAAAGATCCAAGCATCAACAATAAAAGTGGACAGTAATGGGTTGTGAAATGAATTGAGCAGTTCGGAGAAGCAGAGGGGGGAATACTGACAGTCCCACAGCCGCGCAGGTAATTGTAGTATGGGCTAGGGGCATATACTCCCTGCATGGATCCTCTTTTGGTGACCTTGCAAACTCCAAACTTAGGAAAGAGGGATGGAAAGAGAGGTAGAATGATAGTGCAGAGTCTGTAATTCACAATTATCTTCTTTTTTCTGGCATTATTACCCACAATGCATTGCCATAAGAGAGAACAGTTCAGTCATTTTAGCTTTAACAGCAGGGCTAAGCTTCCAGGACACACTTACTATGCATATCACCTAAAAGAGCCATTTTGGATTTTGTGCAGATCTACTGTGCATTTCAGACAAATTGTGATAATGATAGCAGTTTTCAATAGTCTTAGGAGCAGTCATGACCAAAATGGGACTAAAATACTGTTAAATAATTTCAGGTATGGCAGCTATAGTTACCATAATTTTACATAAAGAATATGTTAACTTAAGCATCAATTTAAAAGTCTACTTTTTTAGACTTTTGGGCTGTAGTTGACTGAAGAAATTCTTGGTCGACTAAAGACATAACCTGTGCATTACCATATTTTTCGGGCAATAAGTCGCTCCGGAGTATAAGTCATACAAGCCAAAAAATGTGTAATGAAGAAGAAAAAAACATATATAAGATGCACCGGACTATAAGTTGCACTTTTTGGGGGAAATTTATTTTATAAAACTAGGAACCAGGAGACCAGGAACCGACATTTCATGTTGAAAGGGAAGTTATTGTAATATATAGTTGCAATATAGCAATATAGTAACAATAGACTAGAGGCTGTTAACAGGCTGTTAACGTCACATATGAACAGTTCTTCAGATAACTGTAGCATCAACGACAGAACATAACAAATTTACCAAACTCTCCATCTCACTCCAAATCACTAAATCCATTGAAATTTTCATCCTTGGTGGCTTCTGAGCAACTCCAGAGATAAACGGAGTGCCACTTCCTCTTCTGCATAGCTGTCGTCAGCAGTGTTGGGAAGGTTACTTTTAAAATGTAATCCCCTACAGATTACAGATTACACACCCCAAAATGTAATTTGTAACGTAATCCATTAAATTACTTAGTGAGTAACGTAATCTGATTACTTTGGATTACTTGATATTGTCATGTTTTTTTAAACGACATGAATGTAGCAACCACATCCTGAAATTCTTGTTTGTTGTCTTCAAATTGTCTGAGCCCAAGTCTCCATGAATAAGCAACTGTTTGAGAAACAAAGACCACGACATCTTAATATAAGAGGTTTTGTCTGTTAAAAGACAGTAACAAGATCAGCCTTTCCTTCACCAGATTTAAAAAATATTATTGATAGAGAAATTATTTTTATATGAGATCACCTTAAATTATGTCAACCTACTGTTAGGTGTCATGTTGTTTCGACCTGGTTTAGTCCTGGTTTAGTCCTGATTTTTAGACCTGGTTTACTCCTGATTCTAGTTCAGGTCTTTAGTTCTGGTTTAGTCGTGGTTTAGTCCTAGTTTAAACCTGGTTCAGTCCTGCTTTAGTCCTGGTTTAGTCCTGGTTTAGTCCTGGATTAGTCCTGGTTTAGTCCTGGTGTTAGTTCTGGTTTAGAGGCGCACAGGAGGAAGCGCGGTTTACGCGAGAAAACACGGTCCACACGCGGCGCACGAGACGGCGGTGTCCGCGCTGTAACTACGGAAGGAGACGTGGTCCGCGGGTTCTCAGGTTGATGACGATGATGAAGGTGTTTGTGTGTGTTTGTGTGTGTGTGTCCACTCATGTCGCAGGTCACTATAGGACAGTAGTGCAGATTTCATGAGTCTATGCAGGTTGTTTTCATCAGTGCCAGTAGCTCCAGTTTCACATTTAAGTTGTAGGCGATTTTATATTTGTTTTTTTTATATATATATCTCACATCGGGAGAAGAATTTCCAAGACACAACTGCGTTTTTACCAATGCACTGCTGCTTCCACTGTGTGACTGACACCGCCAACTTTAACATGACGTTTACATCGCTCTTACTGTCGCGTTCTGTTTGGGTTTCCGGCAATGAGTGGAATTACCGAAATAAAAAAATAAATAAATGGGATGTAGCACAAAATGTGAAAACAGGAAAATACCGCCTTGTAATGTACTTATTTCAGCAAAGTAACTGTAATCCAATTACCACTCATTGAAACAGTAACTGTAACTGAATACAGTTACTCATAATTTGTACTCTGATTACGTAACGGCGGTACATGTAATCCGTTACTCCCCAACACTGGTCGTCAGTCTCAGCATCAGTTCCAGTCAGAATTATTACGGCCTTTTTGATTCCCGACAGAATGGTTTCAGTTGTCTTTATGTTTGTTTAAATTTTTAAATGTCAGTGATACAGAAGTAATGGTGCAATTTACTGACATGATACCAGATAGGACAGTGGCTCTTTTTCTTTCTTCTGCAGCCAACATGCGCAGTAGAGTGTAAAGTAGCACCGAAGCAGTAAAGTGACAGTGGTACAGGAGTACACAAGCCTAGAGCGCCCTCTCGCTGCTGTCAGTGTGAAAACTTTAACGTATAAGGCGCACCGGATTATAAATTGCAGGACCACCAAACCATGAAAAAAGTGCAACTTAGAGTCTGATAAATACAGTAATTGGTCCACTAAAGTCGGCTTGTCATGAGCTCCCAGAGCTATTACATATAATCTAACCCAAACTCCAGTGTTGTCACAATGCTAAAATTTTAAACACAGTACTGAGGATTAGACTTGATACTCAATGCAGATTCCAATGCCACGATGATAATAAAAAACAGACAGTTTTTTGATGTTACCTTATATCTGTGTAATCGGTGGTCCATGTAGGTTCCATAGTGGTTCATGGGTGTATACTAATCTATGTGCTCTTATACTCTGATACAGCTCAAGATTATTATAAAGTAGGGATGTAAATATATCCAAATCTCTCTGTACAATATTATCACAATATGCATCTGACAGGTACGATATTTATTGCAATATTTTGGAGTGGCAGATATAATTCTAGGTAGGACACTTTTTTGCTTTTAAAATACATTGACAAGATATTGGTGTGAATTATTACTGTCAGAATCTCAGGAATTCAAATAAAAAGCATATTTCTTCATGTTGTCTGTGCTGAAATTAATCTTGGGGCACATAGTTCCCTATGTTTATTAGCTGTTCCTACTAAAGAACAATGCATTTAAGCAAAGGAACTTATAATTCAATATTATTGTGAGACTTCTGACGATACAATATCACAATATTTCGGTTATTATTACATCCCTATTGTAAAGCTATTCAGAAAATGTTCATTTCTGTCCTATGAATGTGACTTTTTTAGTATCAATACCTGCTGAAATGAGTATCAAGCTTTGATACTAGTTTTAGTATTGATATATAGTATCTGATTTTCGATTTGATTTTGACATCTCTACACACAAGAAACAATTATAACAGAAGTCTTAATTTGTTAAAAGTGAAACTGATAATTCACTCCCAAATCTATCTATTTTGGTAAACTCTCAATGCATTTAGTATTCTTTTAAGGCCATGCACAAATTTTTTTTTTTTTGTATTTCAGTGTTGTTGCTACCGTGACGATCTCAAGAGACAATTCTTCGCTGAAACTAATTGTAAGACCAGTTAAAAATACAATGAAATCTTATCAGCTAAATTTGGATCTTTCCTGGCTTGGTGCTGATTTATTCTTAGTGCTGTCTGGCAGTGTAAATTAGCATTAATTTTGCACCTCTCTCATGGAGTTTCTTTGATATTTTTAGTGTTAAATTTTGATCCAAAACAAGTCCATTGAGCAAAATGAGAATCCCAAAGTAGATAATGATGTGTGCTTTTGGATTCAGAGCTTGGCACATTTTAATGCAATCTGTGGGCCCATATTGTGTGACAGTTATGAAGCTTGCTGTGGGAGTAGTGAGAGATTTCACAGCTAAGGTGCAAAGATGATAAATCAGTATTTTCTTAATGTTGGAAATGTAATTAAACTCTGGTAGAGCAAATGAAATGTCTCACACTTGGAGGGGATGAGTCACTGTGTACTAACATTACATAACTCTGAAATACATTACTATAAATACTAGTAACTAATATTATTTTGAAGGTCTGTACCCTGTTTAGTCAAAATGAGAGACATTTTTTATACAGAATACTGTACATATACCTAATTCAAAGGTCCACTCTGTAACTTTTACACTACCTGTTTATCTCCATGGAGGGTTGCCTTTCAACAGATCTGATCTGTATCTTTGCCTGGTGACATTACCTGCTTGTCTCCATGAGGATAGATAAATTCAAAGGTCCTAGCTTTAAGCCATGTTAGAATGTTGTGACCTCCTCAAAAACATACCTGGAATTAGGGCTGGGTATCATTAAAAAGTTACCGATACGATACATACCTTGATACACAGGCTACAATACGATACATATCTCAATACAGTGATCTTTCAATTCGATTTGATATATTTCAAATCAATTCGATACGGTTAAATAAAAAATAAAGGCTAAATGATGGCGGCAATGCTAAATACTCTTTGTTAAACCACATCTTGTGCAAAGTTCATATGAAATGCTCATTTTAATCATCAGAACATTGAAAATGTCAAATGTGCTGCATAAATGAGTTTCTTTCCTCTAGACTGAAAACTGTAGCCTTGTAACAAAATAATTTGGTAAAATATATCAAAAAATACTTTTGGCAATTCATCGATACAGCAGCCCACGATATTGATACTGTATCATCACTTTAAACAATACGATATATGGATATTTCGATATTGTTGCACACGCCTACCTGGAGTTGTGTTTTGTTTCATTCACACATGTTTGAATAACCCTGCATTATTAATCTGTCTACATCTCCAAAGTTCAATATGCTTTGTTCTGCCTTTTACTTTTTCTTGAGTAGAAATCAGAAATTCCAGGGCTGAAATCATCCAATTCTGTATGGCGTTTAAAAATGCATGAAACAAACACATCTCCAGGTATGTTTTTCATGAGGAAGCAACATTAATAACATAGATCAGAAAACATCGTAATACGGACCAATTAATGCTGTACTATGGGAGACTGTAAGCAAAGCAATAACATCTCCATGGCGACTATAAGAGCACCTGTAGTTCGGCCTTTTTGTTCCAATCTTTACGAGGCTGGTTTTACTTGTCTGATAAGGTGGAGTCTAGAGGTCGTCACGGCGATAAAGAAGACGTCACAGCTCAGCAGCCCTGTGTTAGTCTGCTCTTATGGCCCCTGTAATTCTCCATAGAGCAGCCCAGCCCAGAGTGAGATATACTCGTGTCATTAAGGCTTCGATTTGTTGTTATGATTCGTGATGCGTGCCAATGGTCAGCGCTTTATCACCCAGCTGTTACCTGCCACACTCAAGCAACACAAATGCCACTTCCATTATGCATAGGGCTTTTGGACTGGACTAAAAATTGAGGAGGTAACAATATACGCCAGTCAGAAAGTCTTTAGAGAGATGGGAATTTACATTGTACTGCTCTTATAATACTAAAATTTAATTGAATCTTTTTGAGCTTTTATACCATGTTATAATATTGTTCTCTCATCAAAAACATGCCTAAAATGGTTTTATATGTATGTTTGAGTAATCTCCTCTCTCCTGAGCACTTTTTGACATGATTTGATACAGATTTTGATACTATGACAAAAAAAACTAGTTATTATAGTTATGTTATTATTATAGTTATAATAATTTTGTGGGTAGTGCTTATTTTCCTGCATATTTTGGCATGTATATTTAGCTTTTTTTGTTTTGTTTTTAGTATGCACTGTCCCTTTAATAAATAGATAAATACAAATATTGATCCAGATCATTCTAAATCTACTCAGGAAATTTCCAACTTTGTCCAACCTTGTACAAGGTACTAATCAGCATTGATTTGTTCTCTATTTTTAACAACCCTAGCACATTTCAAGAAGGAAGCAGGCTCACAGAGATTTTAGTTTTTGAGAGTTTCGTTGCCAAAAGATACGTAACGGTGTGCACCTGGTCAAGTGGTTCCTGAACTTTCACCCTTTAAAGAGCCCGGCTATTTTCTGATCCATGTTATGTCGTTTCCGCATCAACCCAGATTTGTTTTCTTTCATTCACACATGTTAAACATACAAGCTCTGCATACTTTGGCTGAGGTCTCCTCTCAAATGAAGAACACTTTCACCTTATGATGTCATATGCTAATACAGGAAGTGCTCCATAGTGTTTTTAAACTCCATACACCTTCACTAGAATTATTTGGATGATTTTAGCCCTGGAATTGCCAATCTTTACTGAACAAAAAGTAAAAGCTGTTAACCTGAAAACTTCTGCTTCACGGACAGAGAATTTTGAGCTCTGGATTTGTGGACAGACTAATAAGAAAAGATTACTCAAACACGTGTGAATGAAACAAACACAACTCCAGGTCTGTTTTTGAGGAGGTCACAACATTCAGCTCACAATAGTCAATTTTGCATAAGGGCCTTTAGGTCAAATCAATTTTCTTTCTCATACATTACAACACAATCATGGATGTATAGGTCAATTGTGATCAGTCAGTGGCCCATATAAACCAAATGGACCAGTGAATGTCTCTAAGTGCAAAGCCTGCCATTAACAGAGCTTTGTACTTAAGGACCCAGCCTCGGGCCAGTAGTTGCTGGGAAACGCTTTAGCCTCCAGCGACCAAATGTGAACAAGTGGTTCAAATAAGAATGAAAACAATCAATCAATGAATTGACCAGTGTTCAGAGCCACATTGTTTTCTGTTGGCTGCAGTGAGCTCCAATACAGGAACAGCTCATTTAAAACTTTCCATCAATAGACTGTGCATTGCTCCGAGTGATTTCTGAGAATGTTACCAGCTATTTCTTAGTAATCAATCACAAAAATATTTGATATTTTGATTATTTTGTGGTCTGTATATACCAGCCAAAAGTTTGGACTCACCCTCTCATTCTGTTTTCTCTCTTTTTTTTTTTTTTCGTACTGCTTGCTACATTTACAGATACAGAAGAGATTAAATATATGAAGCAAGATATATGGAATTATTTAGGAAAGCAGAAAGTTAAATAACTCTTCTAAATATTCTTTGACGAGGCAAAATGTGAGTGATTTGAGGATTTGCTCATAAAATATATATAAAAAAGGAGAGTACAGTTATTCCTTTTATTTATTTATTTTTTTAGGCTATGTAATTCCATACATCTTTGACAGGGTGAGCCCAACGTTTTTAGTAGTACTGTATGTATTTTTGTATAAGCAACAGGCAAATACTATACTACACATTATATTTTTTGTATTGTATATAAATGTTTATAAAGATGTTAACATATGGTGGCAGTAGTTCAGTTGGTAGAGCGTTCGTCCATTGATCTGAAGGTTGCCGATTTGATTCCTGCTCTTGACATAAACGTCATGGGTTGAGTGGTCAGATCCAGTGGATTGCTGATGCAATTCCAGTTCCCACAGATGAATGTTGTTGCTGTGTCCATGGGCACGACACTTAACCCTCCTTTGTCCCCAGTGTCTGTGTTCACTGGTGTGTGAATGGGTGTGTGAGTGGTTCCTTGTAAATAGAAAAAATGTGACCATTCTATGCAATAAAAAAAAAAAAAAAGATTTAACTGTATAAAAAATACCCTAATTTTGAGTTTAGTAATTATAATAATAATGCGTTTGATTTATATAGGACCTTTAAATCCATCCAAAGTTCTTTACAGCGCGTTATTCATTCACTCCATTCTCAGTGGTGATAAGCTACTACAGCTGTCATGGGATAAACTGATGTAAGCATAACTGCCAATCTGCACCACTGGCACCTCCAACCATAACCAATACTCACACAAACACACACACACACCACATTCATACTAGGGTTAGCCAATACGGGTTGTGTGTTTTGCCTAAGGACACAATGGCATTTTTAATTAGAGACACAGTTGCTCCACTATTGCACCTGGTATTCCCAACAGCCTCCCATCCAAGTACAAACCAGGCCTGCCTTGCTCATCTTCTGAAATCTGATGAGATCCAATTTATATAGCACATTTTATGAGCAAGACAGTTTCCAAAGCGCTGCACATATAAAGATAACATTAAAAACAAACAAAAAACAATAGAGGGTATAAAATGTCAATTTAACTTTGACAGTTTTAAGACAATAAAAAACAGTAAAGTCCAGTAAAAGCAAATCCACAGAAATCAGGTATTGCCAGGCAGGTATGGCTTTTTCATTCATCCATTCAATATTTGTGTTTTTATCCCACATGCCTTTTCTGTCGCCACTCATTTATCCAGGTTTGGGAATGGCTCAAGTAGTAGCCTGTCTTTTGACCCTACAACTGCACCACTCACTTCATTCATGTAACATTTGTATTATTTTTTCACTATATTGTTTTTGTCACCTGCGCATCTTTGCCCCTCTGCCGGTATCAACACTCCCTCAATTACTGCTCTATTCCTGTCCTGCTCCTGACAGTGAGTGTGAGCCAAAGCATCTGGGATTAATTAGTGACTTCACAACACCAAGTTCATCATTCACACACTGTACGCACGAGTACACACACACACACACACACATACACACACATACATACCCCTGTTAAACATATACTATAGCATGGCAACATACATAATCATCTATAACAGACAGGATGTGAAACAGCATGCAGCCAATAAACAAGACCCACCTCTCGGCCCCCCTCCCTGATGTAATTACCTGGCTCTTCATTTGACACCACATGTAGGCGCCTCATATCTCCCTCTGTCATGATGCACACTCCACCTTGCCGCGCAGCATTACCTGTCCACACTAATAAGAAATCTGATGTTCAGTTTGGAGCAAGACAGATGGAAAGTGACAGAGAATTGATTCTGCCACTTGAGTCAGACTCATGCTGTATTTCGGAAGCTGCTATGTCTCTCACAGAACAGCAAATTAATGAATATAGATCTATTTTGTTGCTTTTAGTTCAACTTTTCCCCAAAAAATTATCTTTGGTGCTTCTTAAAGACTGTATAAAGAAGTGGACTAAGGGAGTGTGACATAGCGTTTGGCAAGCTGTTATAGGAGCGGATTAAGAGCCGAGGAATGTATTTACGGACAGAATAGCAAAATAAAAACAAGATCATGCAGAGTTGGTTAATTCAAACATTTTAAGATCAAAATTACAAGGCTCTGCAACGAGACGGCTGACAATTTTTCAAAGTAAAGTCAATTTTTCACAGAGTTGATGGAACTGGAAGTGTCCCCATGGTCACTTCCTATTTGGAACACGGCGACTAGCTGTTAGCTATGTCCATTTATAAACAATCTATGGTGCTTCGGCTCCTACTGTGACTGGAAACTAAAAGTGTCTTGCAGTTGCCTGGGGCCCAAAAACAGTATGCACTCATGCGAGTTACAAACTTCTTACCTTCTGGTTGGTGGGCAGGCTCAGGGCTTTCATCCATCACTCCGTTTAAGTCAGGGCCCAGGGGTATCCAAATTTGTTTTCATTGAGGGCGGCGAATTGAAACATATTCGTAGCCGAGGGCCATAGGCTACATGGTCAATAGTGCAATTAAGACGGTACATTAAAGGGCCCGTGTTGTGCCATTTTCCTCATCAAAAACTGGAGTTGTGTTTTGTTTCATTCAGACTGTTTAATACATCCTGCATATCCTTCTTCTCTCAAACAGAAAATTCTGTTCCACCTTCTGATGCCATGTGGTAATGCAAGAAGTGCTCCATTGTCTTTTAAACTCCATACACCTTCACTAGATAATAATAGTAATGGCTCATTTCTGGGGATGTAACAATAACCAAAATATCGTGATAACGTATCATGAGAGTTCTCACAGTAATATCGTGGACCATCACAATATATCGAATTACAAGTCTCTTTGCTTAAATTAAGAGTTATGGTGCAGCAATAGCTAAAAAAAAAGACAGAGGGAACTACATAGACCATGACCCTTTGCTCCATTTCAGTGTAAACTACATGAAGAAATAACAGTTCTAAGCACTTTTAAATCTTAGTTCTTTGGATTAAGTCTTGTCAAGGCATTTTAAGAGGAAAAAGTAGCATATTAACAGTTTTAGCCTCCACAAAATATCTTAATAAATGTACCGTGAGATGTATATCGTGAAAACATCGTACTGAGAGATTTGTATATTATATCAGAAGGTGGAACAGAGCATTTTGAGCTTTGGGGATGTAGGCAGACTTAAAATGTATAAATGAATCAACACACAACTCCAGATATGTTTTTAATGAGGTAACAGCATTGTAACATGGCTTAAGAGTAAATTTTGCTTAATTTAAAACCTTTAGAGATAGCCTTGAAGGAAAAACCATCTTTAATAATGCTTGGAACATTAATTTTATGTCTGTATCATGATGCGATCTAATGTTATTGCAGTTATAGGTGTAGAATTGCTAATATTTGCTGTAAAAAGTAGAGATCAGATAATCTGGGTTTACTGAGTTCAATTCAAATATTAAAAACTTTAAGTACATGGAGAGAATTAGGAACATTTTTAACTGCAACTCCTAGAAAAGCAAATCACAAACTGGTATCTGAATTATATGCTCACAAATCGTGCGTTTATGTGGCTAAATGTCCAATCCTTTATGTGCACGATGGTCCCATAGAAACAAATGATTTCAATTGAATTATCTAGAACCATAACTCCGTAAACTTTTTTTTCCACCAAAATACCGTTTAATTGAAGCAAAAACTCAGCAGAACTACACCTATGGGAGCCAACAAACCAATAACCCCAAAGCCTAACTTCTTTTTCAGAGGCAATAACAGCAGCCATAGTATTGAATTTCCCAGGTTAATTTCGTATCACTGCCACTTTTCATCACATTGTATTATAAACTGATAGCCCCTATTCTCTTCAGCCCTATCCCCTGTCACTACGAATTAATCAGTCCAGTGAATTTACAGCTCTGGTATTTGCCGTATCACTTTGCACCTGCAGGAACTGGACTCTTAAGGTGCTTCATACTTTCACGTAAACCACATCAAAACTCGGACTAGACCTGGACTGAAGACTAGAACAGGACCAAATTAAACCTTCATCGGGATAAAATATACCTTTAAGGTGTTTGTTACATATATTTGAGATTTGGTTTAAGATTTTGCCAAGGATTACACAGAAAAATTGAAGTTTATAATTTTTCCTCCTGGTTGGACATGGGCAGCAGATTTGAATATATACATTAGGATATACATTAGGTAGAGATCATTATACAATTACTAAGCAACTATACTATACTGTACACAAGGACCAAAGCTTGTCTAATTTGACAGTTATTATGTGATCAGTAGAATATATGAAAATAAACATCTTTATTGTCTTCAGTGTATGTTTAAACAGATGTTTCACTGGTGCAAACTATGATAACTATTTACCATAAGTAATTATTAGAAATACATATATACATACACATACCACATGAACTTTAACTTTGAACTTCTGCGAACAGTTAGAAGTCATAGCTGGATTACACTATTGTTTCGTAATGACGTTTAAAAAATATATGTCATAAATCCAAGTTAAAGGCAGTCCAATCCCCCAGTCTGTCACTGCTGTCAGCTTGTGCTGGGGCAAGTGGGGTTCTGCACCGCACTGCTGACTTTGATGGAAATAAAAGGGCTCCGGCAGGGTTTTAAAGACAAGCTGTCTGCAGCCATAACCTTGAGCTGCTTTGTGTGTGTGTGTGCGTGTGTGTGCATCTATAGACCTGTGTGTTTACATGATTGCATTACGGAAAGAGGTGTGATGAGGTTACAAAGTGTTATGTGGAATATGCTGAGGTAAGGTAAAGATTATAGGATTGGGAATAATAGATTTAGCAGAGGTGTTTTGACATGCAAAGATTCATAGAGAGGGATTTGGTGCAGGGGAGGGCGGAGGAGAGGGAAAATGTACATCCATGCATTAGACGTGGGAGTTTGTTTATGGGCGAGATCATCATTGTTTATTCCATGGGCAGCTGAACCGTGTTTTATCCCGCTGTGGCTGCCTCTGTTGTGGCGATGCATTAGCATAGTGATAATGAGAGATGGAAGAGGTTGCCAGTGTCAGCAAGACGGCCATTTTTGTTTTTTTTCACCTTTCAAAACAGAGTCAAAGTAAGTTTGGAGTTCGGAGAAAGTACAAAAAAGTGTGCGCACGGTTCATTTTGACAAAGTTGCTGTGGTAACAAGCAAAGACATTCAAAAGCAAGTGTTCACCAGCTTTGTGTCTCATCCTTTGGAGTACACTGTTTTGATTGTTTTTACAATTGTAGAAAGAAATGAAGGGGCTTCTCTAAATTGGATTAGGAGCCAGTATTTCTCTTTCATTGATGTGTTATTCTTAACAAATTCACAACTGGTGAATCTGATCATTTCTATAATAGGTGACAAGAAAAACCTGTGCAAGTGTGAAATAAATCAAAATTTAATTAAACAGAGATTTACTCAGTTATAATGGGCGATGCCAGCCTTGTCTTTTTAATTGAGAGGTATACAAACTCAATGTCAGTATCTAGTACTTGCTGATTACACACTGGAGAGATGCTAAAACTGCATTTCGTTGCCCTGTACTTGTACAAATGTAATGCCAGTAAAGTTGAATCTGAAAAAACTGAATACATTTTTGGCATTTTTGTATTTTTATTCTGTTGGTTGATTGATCCAACCAACCACACATCAATACTAGCGTTAGACTGGAAGTAAGTAGATAGGTCAAGATTGCACAGTAAAAAAAAAAATAAAATTAAAACAAGTATGATTTTATAAAGGTATGGCGTAGAGACACAGACAGTTACTTTTAAATTATTATAAATTACTGCTGTTGTTTATTTGTGAGTCATCTTCTCAGGTGTAATGTGCTCATTGGTCTCACTTTGTTTTGGTCTTTTCCAGGTGACTGCTGCTTTTCTACAAACGGCTCCGGACAAGCGCCTCTTTGATTGGATATTGATGCTGTAACAAGGAGCTCAACACAAGCCAGTGGATTTACCAACAAAGAGAATTATACCGACTCGCCTACTTTGCTCCAACTCGACTGTGTGTGCCGCCCAAAGTAGAGACAAATTAAAGTATCGCAAACAAGACAACTGCTTTAAAGGCGCTGTGAATTTAAAAATGTGACAAGCAGATCGAGCTCATTTTAAACAGTTTGCAGTGGCCCAAAGTTATTTCTCACTTATTTTGTGCATTCCAAACATCATAATTATTCACCACGATGAGTTTTTAAGCACTTTTCACCATTTTCAGAGGAAAGAGCAGAGTTTAAATCTTCAGTTCGCGGATTTATTAGCTATAGACTGAGGTTGCTGCAGTGGTGGCGGCTTCACACAACACGCTGGACCCCAAAGCAAGATGCCAGAACTGGACAACTTTCCCCCCTTGAGGGACCCCCACCGAGGCCCCGAGTTGGGTCTAAACGGACCAGCCGACCCTGCCCAAATCCAACACAGCATCCTGGAGGAGCAGGTGGAGCTATGGTGGTTCCGAGATCCAGGGAGGTCTATGCTTTGCTACACTGTGTCTATACTACTGATTCTGGGCTGTGGGTTGGGTGGGGTGGGTCTCTTGTCCACTACCACCAGCGTGTCCAGCGAATGGCGGTTAGGGGCTGGTACTGCGCTCTGCCTGCTAGCCTTGGGAGTACTTCTTAAACAGCTACTGAGCTCCGCCGTACAAGACATGAACTGTGTAAGGAGCAGACAGCGGATCGACATGTTAAAAAGCGGGGGGTTGTCTGACCTCCTGGTGGTCCTGATCACCGGTGTATCCTTGCTCATATGCGGAGGGGTCTTGCTTCGGCTGGCTCTCGCTAATGACATGCCCAAACCGGGACAGGCCCTGAATGACATGTACATCTCCGGGGTGGTTCTGTTGGCTGGAGGGGGAGCAGCGGTGGTGGGGGTGGGCATATACTCTGTGGTGGTGATGCTGGTGGAGCGGACGAGGCACGGGAGGCGCTTTGTGGACAGAGTTTTTCACGTTTTCACTGTTTCTGGACACATCGACCGTCAAGGGCGAAGGGAGACGACGTCAAGTTTGGCAAACCTTATCTGATACGTGTACTGTACACAAGAGCTGGTTAAACTTGCTATGAGAATTACATCTAAACATAACCGGGATGTCAGGAAGTCAGATTTAACCTTTTGCATTTTTAACAAAGACATACTGTGTAACTTTTCTACTTGAGGTCCCGCCACCTGTTTGTCTTCACAGAGATGCCACTGCTTTGCCTAGAGCAGACATGTCAAACTCAGGCCCCGGGGACTAAATTTTGGTCGCAATAGAATTATATTTGGCCGGCGAGATCATATCAAATCAAGTATCAAGTATTAGACCTGGCCCACTGGCTACAGATAGAATATACACTATAGAGACATTATTCATTTAAAATGTTGTTATTATTTTTTATATGATGCTTGTTCTGGATTCAATGTTTAAGCAAAACTATTATTAAACATTTATTTTAATAAGAAAAGGATTAACATTACATATCTCTAAAGAAGTGAAAACATGCAGATGTTGATATTTTTCAATAAATATTTAGTTTGAACCACAGCTTAGTCCCAGTTTTTAATTTTGGCCTCTGTGAATTTGAGGTTGACACCCCTGGCCTAGAGTGTCCCACAATATGGCTTTAAACTTGTATATCTCCATCTGGACACAAGCAAATGATGTCCCTTGGTCAAGTTACAGGTCAGCTCTTTGGAGAGGCAAGCCTGTTTCCAGTTTTGCAGGGTATATTTTAAAATTTAAAAGCCCATGATTTAATATAGTTGAATACATGCCATAATTGACCTTGACCTTGATCTCCATGGAGACAAGCAGGCAGTGAACTCTAGACTACTCTAGACTCTACTCGAAAAATTACACAGTGCACGTTTAATGAAGAATGTCCCCGTGAAATTCATATCATGTCTTAAAATAAAATCATGAATTGTAACAGTGTTTTAAATGGATTCCTGGAAGATAAGCTTAAAATAAATAAACTACCAAGAAAATTAGAGAGGCAGTAGGGGTTTGAGCTCAATTATATACAGTTGGAGAGTGGTTTCTTTTCAAAAAAATACCTATTGCTCATGCTTTTGTGTGGAAGATGGAACAGGAAATGCCCCACGTGGTCTAGGAACCGAACCTCAAAGCATCTTGCTGTGAGGCAGAACTACCACCATGCCTTCACATTTTATTTTACAATTAGACAAAGAGCTCCTTATCTAATACACTAGTCATATTTTTTTATCAGTTAGATTGAAATATCCTAGTAAAATTCCTTGCAATTATTCTGTGAAACATGTAACCGCAATTAAGTTTAAATTCCATTGCTCCTGACATCCCTAAAACATCATTAGAACAAACAGTGTCCAAACACTGACAGAAATTGGATAAAAACATGATCCATCTTCACATGAGCCAGTGCTGTCTGCCTGATCAGTGCTGGTGTGACAAATGCCAAAAGAGTGGATTTTTTTAATGTCCTCCTAATGAAAATGTAGCAATAAACTGTCAGAGAAAACGCTAACAAATGGAACCAGGATTACAACACTGTCACTAAAAGAAATTATGATGTACTTTTAAATATTTAATCAAAGAAACAGAGATAAAAGCACATATGTTTTCGTTGAGCGATGAAGCATTCACTGTGGCTGGACTTTCTTGAATGGGAGCTGTAGACGCTAAGATAACATTTTGTTCTTCTTTAGGATGGTCTCACATTCGCAGTAATGTACCGTTCTCTCAAAGTGTCCTTGGCCACGCACTGACCACTACCTGCGCTGATTGTAAACTCTCAATAAAATGGTTCTGAAGCACATATTTCTCAGTGGACTAAAGTGCTTTCTCCTTTATGTTCGAAAGCTCTGAAATGGGCAAAACAACAACTTTGATGAAATGATGGCAAGTAAAATGGTAACAAAAGAGGTTTCAAAATTTGTCAGCTTTGGGAAAAATGGGGTATTTTTCTGTTCTATGACAAGATTTGAGCTTATAAAGGGTTGAATATATAACTTTTATGACTCATTATAGTCACATGTTATTGCAGCTCTTGTACACTGTTGTACATTTTATGGGGGGATAATTCTGCTTTATGGTTTGGGTTCAGTATCATTCATCTTCTATATTTAGTTCAATACATCATACTTGAAAATTTGTTATTATGACAGGCCTATGTTAGGACTTGTTATAGAGATAAACAACAAAACTAAATATTATATTTTGAAGGGGGAAAAGTCCTAAAAATGTGGCATATGACAGGGAATCGAAATCCATGAATATGTTACTGTCATCATCAGCTGCTTGCAACCTATTCTGACAACTCATTTAAGAAGCTTATAGTAGGTTTATCACTCTGCAATCCTGCCTTATTACAAAATGTGTTTTGAACTGGCTAAAGCAATGGTTATCAAAGATGTCTCAACCAAGTTTCACCTGAAATGATTTGGTTTTTCGAGCTGGTTTAACACTGGGAAAGAAATGCCTTCATTTGGACAAAATAATGATTTCCGAGTAAACCTGTCCTGAATAAAGAAAAGCACCAACTTTGATGCAGTTTAGAAAGCATAACTACTGGAACTACTGGGCTGGAAGTAAAAAAAAAAAAAAAGAAAAAAGCACTGCGTAACGTTTTGGGTTCCAGCTGCTTATGTTACTGGAGATGATGAAGATGTAATAACATCTTCATGAGACAAGCAAGTGGACTGGACTCCCACCTGAAAAATTACCATTAAAGGTCCTATATCACACAAAATTGACTTGTGAACTTTAAACTACTGACTGGCTTGTGACCCTCAGGTGGGTCGCAAGAGATTTTTTGGGGTCGTCTTGTCACGATCTGCATGTAGGTCTGCAAAATACAGTTCTGAGACATGAGTGACTGTTTTGTTCCAATATTGCTGGTTCAATTGAACGTGGAAAAGAAAAAGAAATGGACTCCAAATAGGCGACTTCTGAATTCCTTTTATTGCTGGTTCAGTTACTATTTTTCATTGTTTAAAACTTGAGTAATACTGATTGTTCAGAGAGACACGCTCAGTCAGTCAATAAAATATCCTCATTAATGTTCAATAATGGCCAAATCCATCTTGATTTTGTGATTTACAAATAATGTCTATTGACTTGGGTCACGAAGGTTTGTGACTTTTAAAATATGGGTCCCCAGAAAAAAAAAAACTTTGGGAAACACTGCTTTACACCATATGAGAGGGTTGGTACCTCATTAAAACATACCAGGAGTGGTTTGTTTCATTCACATGTTTGAGTAAGTTTGCATTGTTAGTCTTATTTACATTTCTAAAGCTCAAAATGCTCAGTTCCACATTGTGATGTCATGAAGTGTGAGTTTTCAAGTAAACAGCAAGCTTTTACTCTTTGTTTATTAAGATTGGAAAGAGTTGAAGTTTAAAAACACTGTGGCTCACTTCCTGTATTACCACATGACATCACAAGTTGGACTAGAGTTTGAGAAAAGAATAGGATTTGTGTGTTAAACATGTATGACTGAAACAAACACAACTCCAGATATGTTTTTGGTAAGGAAACAACTTTAAAACACAGATTGGAAAATAGTCAGCTCTTTAAGCTGCTAAGCACGATTTTGTTGACTTATTATTTTACTGACTGAAAGCGCGAGACAGTACATCACATTTAGTTGCACGACTAAATAACCAACAAATTCAGCTGTTCAATTGCTTCAAACTTTATGTATTCAAATTTTGTCGTGCCACACTCGTTTCTCGTCAGTTCTTGAATACAAATTGTGCTTTCAGATTTCCCTATTCCCTTGTGAATACTGAACTTACGACACTAGAACAACGCGTGCCAAATGTGGTGACAAGCCGGGGTCATTCAGGTCCCAAACTGCGCCTCGCCTTTGAATCCTCCAGTCCGCCAGTTCACAGAATGGGCTAAAGAAAGCAGCTCTTTTACATTGTGTCTCATTCCGGACTATGGTGGATGTGAGGCGCTTTTTATCAGGCTGCGCACACCACCGCTATCGCCTGGAGACGTAGTGGGGGTCACACAGTTAACCATTGTTGGGGCGATGATGGACAGTCGGGCCGGAGCACAAAGCACAAGGCTCCGGGACGGCTGCAGGGGCTGGCATGGACTAGCACCTCGGCACTTTTCACTCGACGCGCAGGAATCGTGTAATCCAGCCTCGTATGGATCTGTTCGTCTGACCCTTAATGATGAGTTTTCAGCTCCGGTATGACAGCTCGGAGGTGTGCCGAGCGGAGAGGAGACAGGTTCATCTATGAAGTGAGAGAGAGAGGGTGCAGATAGAGAGGGTTTTTTGCTAAAGAAGTCTGCAGGGTGTGAAAGCAAAATATTGAAAGGTTATGGGAGATTAGTAATGGGCTGTTCAATAGTGCGTTGGTGCTTTAGCCAGTGGTACTGTCTATTCAGAGAGACAGTAGCCCCAGGATGGAACCCACAACCTCCTAGCAGGGAGTCAGCAAACTTGGACAACTGTGCTCCCATTTACTTGGGAGGTCAACATAATGATTTAAAAGGTTTTGTTTTTGAGCAAAGTTTCAAAAGTGTACTAGTTTTTACAAAATGAAGTAATCACAATAACTTTTAAAAGGGGCATTTTTTTCTGGTGGGGGTCCGCACTTGACTTCATTGTCTCCATGATGTTATTGCTTTACCAGAAATGTTCCACAGTATGGTATTAAACTAATCCATCTTGTTTTTTCCAATTACAGACGTTTTTGTTTTTTTTGCTTGAAAAAATCTAGGTATCATTTGTTCATTTGTTTTTCAATATAACACCAAAAATAAGAAAATGGAAAAAAAACACAATTATTTTCTTCATTATTTGTCTCCAAAACCAAAATGAAAAAACAGATAACGGTTTGTTTTTTCAGTTTTCCATTTTATGTAAAAATGAATAATGGAAAAAATGGATAACAGCCATTTCCCGTTTTCGTGATTTAAACTGCGATGCCAGACTTTTGCACTGCATATGGACTGAACCAGGACTGAACCAGGACTAAAGTAAACCGTTTTTAGTCCTGGTCTAATCCCAGTCTCAGTCCCAGTCTCAACCATGGTCTGGTCCCGGCCTCAGTTATGGTCTCAGTCCTGGTCTCAGTTCTGGTCTGGTCCCAGTCAGTCCCGATCTCAGTCCCAGACCTGGTTTAGTCCACGTTTAGTCTAGTTTAGTCCTGGTTCAGTCCGTATGTGACACAAAAGTTCGGCATGTCAGTTTAAGTCACGAAAATGGGAAACGACCGTTATCCGTTTTTTCCATTATTCATTTAAACACAAAATCAAAAAAACAAATCGTTATCTGTTTTTTTATTTATTTTGGGTTTGGAGACAAATAATGAAGAAAATAGTCGTTTTTTCTCATTTTCTTATTTTTGGATTTATATTGAAAAACAAATAAGCAAATGATATATGGATTAAAAAATACCCTGAAAAACATGTATTCTCCACTCTCCACAGATCTGACCAGTAACTTGGGCTTGTTATGCCACCTGCTTGTCTCCATGAAGATCAATAAGTTTAATGTCGCACTGTGTAACATTACAAAAGTGACAGCATCTCCATGGAAACAAGAATGTGGCATACCATTCACAAAAAAGTTACACAGTGCACCTTTATCTTAAGAAAGAACTGACTGCTTGCTTACTTCAAAATGAGCGATGGAAAATGTTTGTATCTATGCTAAATTAAAAACTCATACAGATAGCGCCTGTCACCTGCAGCCTTACTGTAAACAAGCAAAAGATGAATGAATTAAATTATGAGTCTTTTCAGCATTCCTCCCCTCCGCTGTCATTATCATATAAAGCACATTGTCCATAGCTGACATTTAAGGTGTTGTTAAATCATTTTTGAGCTGCGCATAAACACAATTACGTCTGAAAAATGTCTAACCTTTAAAATGCCGACACTATCTCCAAAAAGGTTAAAATATGCCTATTATTTCATACTATGCATTCATAATTGCACAAAACATTCTATTAGTCTTATGATAGATGGGCGTATACTCAGAGACAGGAATATACAAGAAGATACAAAACCTTTATTTCCAAATATATCCCTATGAATCCTATAAGACAAAACAAGTTGATAAATTAACACATTACATATTATTATTTAAAAACCCACATTGATCAAAGAACGCCTCCTCGCAAGATATAACTGATTGTACATGAGAATTTATAGTTTGGTTGCCACTATAAATTCTCTACATGTTTTTGTTTGTTGGCAGTGCTGTTGAAATGAGCGGTGCAATGCATGCTTAACAAAGATGGGAAAAAAATACTAGTAGAGGTTGGCCTTTTGAAATAGAAAAACAAGTTTAAATATTCCCAAAGCAAAAAACCCAAAAAAACATTTAATTACTTGATACCACTTCATAATAACTACACTTTAAAGGTGCATTATGTAACTTTCTAGTGGAACATTTGCTGTCTCCGTGGAGATGCTTTGCTTTCTTTGCTTTGCTTTCTTATTTGCTTTGTCTGGAGTGTTCAGCAATATGGCATTAAATATACTGTATCTATCTCCATCGGGACACCACAAGGGCAAATTACAAGTCAGATCTGAGGAGAGGTGACCCTGCTTACAGTAAGAATGTAAGAATGCAGTAAAAGCGTTGGCAAGTGAATGGATCAGTTTAATGCCATTCTGTGGAACATTCAAGACAAAGCAGTAATGTCTCCATAGATACAAGCAGTTGGCAGACCACACACCAAAAAAATAAAAAATTACAGAATGCACCTTTAATTGGCCTTCGTAAATCATAAACATCAATCATAATGAAAAAATGTATGAACAAGTTTATTAAGAATGAATCAGGCTTTGTAACTACTTAAAGGTGCATTGTGTAACTTTTCTGGTGGAGGGTTGGTCACCTACTAGTTTCCATGGAGATATCATTGCTCTGCCTGGAATGTTCCACAGTATGACATTAAACAGCTCTCTCTTACATTTATTCAATTACAGTTGGTTTTACAGCTCAAAAATACCTAAAAAAAACAGGCATTCTGACTGTGAAAGGGGTCGCCTCTCCATAGATCTGATCTATAACTTGGTCTGGTTTGGTCTCCATGAAGGTAGAAAGGTTTAATGCCATACTGTAAAACATTTCAGACAAAGCCATCACATTTCCAAGGAGAAAAGCATTTGAAGGTAGCCCGATCATCCGGTTTCACTTCGTGGAAACTGCCTGACCTCGCAGCATTAGGATTTGCTTGCTCGAGGGTGGGCGGATACTTTTTTAAATTTAACCAATAGCTGCTATTTGGTCGTGGGGTAGTAATGTGCTGCTAACGGTGCTAACTGGTATATTAAGTTTTTCCCAAATCCTGTAGGAAGAAGGGCAATAACGTCTTTACCCTTGATAAAATTCACCAAACATTCTCTTTGTTCTGGCTTTAAATCCTCAATCTCGGGAACCAACACAGAATGTATGGCTCTTCACTGATTGACTGGTGCCTGAACTTGCACTTCCGGGGTTCTTGCAAACCATCTAGTGTATTCTGATTCCTGACCTAGTCACTGGAGAGAAATGAAACTGGGAGGTGCTGTCATCCTGGCCAATTCGAAGGACCCTCCACCAGAAAAGTTACACAATGCAACTTTAACTTTAATAGGTCAGGGGACTATATCTGAATAGAGTGGACATTATGATTTAAGCCTTTGTTTATACTTTTTAAGGCATAAATAAGTGTAGTCATTATAAAGTGTTACCAATTACTTTCCAATTCTCCATCTCCAACTATTCGTCCTTCGCCATAAAACCTGCAAGAACAGCAATTCAACAGAAGAAAATACCAAATGTTTTCAGCCCGGCTCGTTCCTTTAGTCTCTACCTCAAAGTTACAAGCTGATTGGGAATGCATGGACAAGGTTACAAGCCCTGTGGGAGAGGGGAGGTCGTATTATGTTGCGTTGCCAGAGCCTCAGACAATATTGTGCCTTATTAATCATTGATCTAGTCAGCGGTGTAGCTTTCAGAAGACTGGTGGATTGAGTTCACAGTGCTGAGTTGATGAGATAGGAGATTTTTAAGGCAACCAATGTATTATTCAAACAGAACAAGGAAGAGAGTGTAAGAAATTCCACCTGGCAGATTTTGAGACGGTTGGCAGGGTTAGTCATAAAGTGTGCATGTAAAAATATAATACAATAGAAATGTGGTAGTTAAAGGTGAGCTACAATATGTTACTTTTTTTAGGGTGATCTGCAGTCTGCTTCATTGAGCTGTTGTTGCTTCGCCTGTAATGTTCCACAGTATGGCATTAAGCGTATCCATTTGCATCTTGCATTCAATTATAGTTGCTAAAAATTCTGCGTTCTTATTGTGAGCAGGGTCTCCTCTCCACACATCTGACTTGTAACTTGGCCAGGTAGCATCCCATTTCTCACTAAAAAGATAGTTTAATGCTGTACTATGAAACCTTGAATAACCTATGAAATCAGTAACTTTACCATTGAGAAAAATCGAAAAGTTACATAGGGCGCCTTTAAAGCTGGAATGGTTTATTTATTAATGTTTATTTAGGAATGAAGAAAAAAGTAAAGCTTTCCTGGAGACAAAACTGTGAAAAGGAAATCTGGACGGCACTTTAAAAAACAAATTATATTATTTAAAAAAATTTAGTTCCAATATTAATTATTTCATTAGCTGTAAACATTATTTTCTTTTGGTCTGATACTCTTCTTTTAGCCAAAATATGGACGTCACTCTGACAAATTTGACATCTTATATACTAGCTATCCACTGCTTACCCCAATACAGTATTCGCTTCACACAATAACAATTACGCACATGATAAAAAATGCCAAAAATCACAGTGATAAGATTACACATTACACGCCTCTTTAAGTCTTCAACCTCCTTTACATGTTCCCTTTGAGGCGAATTTGTCTTTGAGGAAGCAACGATGTCTCCTCTCTGGTCTGGACTTTTGCTGGAACACATTTGGCATTTGTCCACGTGCCCTCTGTTCTGGCTGCAGACAGTGGAGTCGGAGAAACTGAAAATATCCATTGGACTAGCAGATCCGTGCCCTTTAGTTCGTCCGGAGTTGGTAATCTGCCAAGAAAACAGCGAAGCATTAACACACACAGAAGAACTGCCCTCATCACCTCCGCACATCGCATCACTGCCAATAAGAGCCCTATTAATTCCCCAAACAAGATTCACACTAATACTGGCCCCTGCACCGCTCCACTAAATCAATTTACAGAGATTGAGCACATTGAAATTCCACACAGAGGTTTGCTCAAGTGTGGAGCTGTTGAAACAATACCTGGAAGCGGCTTTGGCTCCCTCATTGCCCATTAGAAATACTGTGCAAGCTCTTTTGCACGGCTTGGTTGGTATAAACATCTTTTTATGCCAATTTGGGCTTTGTGATATCAGACATCCTTTAAGGTTATACGAGTTCTCCGAAGGCTGAGAGGATGGTAACAGCATGAATTTGAAGAAAGCATGAAGCAAGAATTTGAAGAAACTCAACTTACTCAAGAGTAAAAAAGGTACGAGTAACTGTCTGCATGCAATTGGAAGAAGGAAAAACAAATAATCAGCTTTATTTCCAAAGTGCATAATTGGATTGAAGTCCATGATTGGCTAATCTACCTGTAGTGCTGCACAGAGACAGGTCAAAACAATACAGTACTCTATATGGAACAGAAAACAAATAAATGCTCAGATGCTTAATCTCACTGGTTCTAAAGCAGTAAAACCAGAAACTTTCAAAGAATAGACCACAAAAAGCTAGGGAATCACTGATCCAGCTTTTTCAGTTCTGATACTGATTTCTATACTACAGCTTTTAGCATCTGTCAATATCCAACAACAACCAATGCAAAGACTAGGGCTGAATGATTTTAGAAAAAATTGAATTGCGATTTTTCTGGCAGATATTGCAATTTCGATTTCATCCACAATTTTTTTTTCAGTGCACATGAACATTTGCAAACATCACAGAAACTTACATCATACCAGAGTCCTGCACTGATAATTTGACGCTGGACCGTAAAGCCCAATTTACGATCAAAATGACGCAGATAATAAGGGCTGTGATTGGTCCTCTCTGCCACCACTCTACATACATTTCCTGTACTCCGCTTTCCTTTCTTTCAGTATACATTGAGTAATAATGTGTTTAATGCAGCTTTGTGCACATTTATTTACTTTTTACAGAAACAAAACTTAAAACCACATGGCTAATTTTCATCAACTGTAAGCACTGGAAAAAAAAACAAAAAACTGCTCACTTCTGTCAGACTAAAGGACACAACTCAGTGGAACATAGGTGTTCTTTCTGTGACAGAGGATGTGCTGATGATGGTGAGTCTGAAATTTTACATGAATGCCAGGTTTAAATCCTAGCCTCCTCGTGTTGTAGCGGTAAATTACTTTGCGGCGTATAAACCTCAACGCGGCTTTGACGTGTTGTCTGAGATTGCGATTTTTGGTCCCAAACAATAGATCATTCAGCCCTAGCAAAGACTAAAACAAAATAAAACAAGACTACTCCAAATGTGCTATGCAGCAGTTATTTATCTCTATAAGTACAGAACAGCTTTGTCTTATTGCATCAATCTATATTTCCAACCAGGATATCGACTGAACCAGTATTTGGAAACTGATATCTGATCCTGCAAATTTTTCAGTATCAGTGACAATATTAGATATCAATATCTGATTGGTGCATGCCTACAAAAAGGAGAAAAATGAAATCAACCAGCCAAATTAAACATCTATATTTCACTTGCTATTTCCCATTATTATTCCGACTCTGCACAAATGTTTGAATAAAGAGCTGCTTAATATTGTTGCCATCACATACTGCTCTAACTGCACAGTACAGTCTTGGCTTACAAATGTACTATACAAGTACTAAATGCCTGTTCATCACTCATTAATAAGTCAGTGGAGTCTTTGTGATATGGGTATTGTTTTATCAGAGTGAGCATGTCTATTAGCGTAGTGCCAAGTGAAATGAGACCCCCTCCCCTACTCTATCTCTTTATCTATCTATCTCTCTCTATCTTGCCCTTTCTCTTTATGTCTGTCTCTCTCTTTTTCTCTAGCTCTCTCACTATCCATCTACCTATTGCTCTGTCTATCTCACTCTTTCTCTCACTATCTCTCTATCCATCTATCTATCCATCTATCTTTCTCTCTCTCTCCCCCTTTCTCTATTTCTATCTCTCTCTCTCCCCCCTCTGTCTGAGCTGCTGATGGGAACAATAAGAGAAAGGTGATAGCTTTCTCTCCACTCCACCTAACTTCATCACTCTTATTTTCAGTCTGGCCTCTTCCTCATACCCCTCCTCCTCCTCCTCCTCCTCTGCTGACTCTACAGGCAGCTCATAGTAACCTTGGCGATACCCCGGGAGCCTCCTGGCATCCGGTGGCATCAATCCGCCCGCGCAGCCAATGCCTCTCACCTGACACAGCGCAGTAATGGACAGAATGGATAGCATAGCGGCAGGTTCATTTCTAGGCTACGTGGCTCATATCAAACTTTTTTTTTTTTTTTTGCTTAAATCCTGGCTATGCTCCAATGTCTAAAAGTGACTGTACTGTCTCTGCAAGAGTTCAATTCATAACAAGCCTGAATCACTAGGCCCGTCACGATAATTGCTATATTGACTTACGTGGCAATATATGTTAGATGGCACAATACATTTTGGGGGTCAGTATTTATCGTGGGTACTTTTTCTTAGAACTTAGCGAGAAACTTTTTGGTATTTGTTTATACTATGATCAGATTTGAGCTGTGGAGGGTTGAATAAATAACTTCTGTGGCTCATTATAGATACACACTAACTACTAAAGTGATTAATTCTGCTATTTATTCTTTGCAGTTTGTGTTTTAGTTTAAGTGTGCATTGTGTAACATTTCTGGTAGAACGTCCGTTAAATGCTTAAGATGTTATTGCTTAATCTGGAATGTTTCACAGTCTGGTATTAAACATTTCTATCTTCATAGAGACCAAACCAGACCAAGTTGCAGGTCAGATCTGTGGAGAGGCAACCCCGCTCACAGTCAGAATTCTTGTTCTTGTGTTATTTTTGAGCTATAAAACCACCTGTAAATGAATAAATGTAAGGTAGAGTGGTTTAATATCATACTGTGGAACATTCCAGGCAGAGCTATGACATATCCATAGAAACAAGCAGGTGACGGACCAACCAAAAAGTTACATAGTGCACCTTTAAGTATATTGTACATTTAAAATAGTTTTTGGGATAACCCTGCTGTAGGGTTTGTGTGTCAATGTCATAAGTTAGTTTCAGTAGGAGTTTCCCGTCTATATTTTCTTCAACAATGTATCATACTTCAAAATGTTGTTATCGTGACAAGCCTATGTCACAGTCCTATAAATATAATTATGATCTTTGTATTCATGTGAATAGGCTCTATACTTCAAAGGGTTGTTCAGGTGTTTACCACTCAAACACTGAATTACACCAATCAAGCACAACATTAGTAAGTGCTTTGGGTGTCTTGAAAGATGCTATAGAAATCCAATGCATTATTATTATTATTAGCTCCTGTCTAATGCAAGTGGTTTCAAGAGGTCTCCAAACATGTCGAGTCACATGTAAACTAGTGTGGCTTCTTTGGACCATAGATAGAAATTAAAACATGTTCTTGAAAAAAACAATAACTAATATCTCAGTATTACTTTGGACGATAATGAGACAATATACTGTATGTGTATGAGTTTCAATATCATGGACCATTTATTTTCAGTCTCGCCCATTTATTTTGCTGACGCTAAAGCCAGCCTCACCTTGTAAATCTAGGATAATATCTCTCTGTATTTTCTTTTTTTTACAGACTGATCCCCACACCTTCCAGTCTGAAGCACTTCTAAACGTGATAGTGCAGTCAGTTTCTTTTTTTTTTTTCAGTGATGCATGTGAAACGAAGGAGCTCACTGGTCACCTATCATTTACAGTTGAAATTTGCTCATTGATTCAGCAGAAATCGGAGATGTTTTTCAGCGGCGTGATATTTTTTTCCCCTTTTTCCAGACCATGCGTGCCCCCGATTGGCTAATCCACCCGTCAATCACGGTCACTTGAAAACTGGGAGACTCACCGGTGACCAGAAAATTGTAGAAATATCACCTACACTTGTTTGAAATAATATAAAGTTTGTTATATTGTTATTATAGACAATATACTGTACTTAACACTGCATATGTCCACAACAACCATCTCTATATTATACCATTTTTGATACATCTCTCACTTTCATCAAGAGATACTCTAAGGTACATCCTTAATTGGTCCGTGATGTTCATCTAGTTAAGTTAGAAATTTTAGAAGAAACATTCCAACACAAAACAAAACAACAAAACCTCAAAATGCCTCCCACTGTTTCCCACCACACACTCCCCTCCCTCTTTTCTGTCATCAGATGGTGGAGAAAGTCAAACCAGAGGCGACAGTGGTGTGTGCCAGCTGTCTCACAAATGGGATCTCTCTCAGGCAGAGGCAGAATCACCACACTACAGGTGCTCCCCGCTGTAACTGGAGTCTGGAGACCTAAACTGCTTCTAGCTCCAGGTCTGAATAAGAAATGATAAGGCAGAGCTCGCAGGCTTGTGCAGTTCTCCTCCTCCTGGCATCCAGCGTGGTGTCATTTAAAGCCCCCCGAGGACAAAGCTCAGGGGCAGACAGCGCCAGCTAATGGAGATGATGGATAGTGCACGGACCAGTTCACGTAGGACACGCACGTAATAGTGACTCACACACATTCAGACAGGGCTCCTCCAGGAAAGTCTTCTCTGGTATTCTCATTCTAACCCTACTACTGTATAAGCTGGAAACTTTTACTTTAAGAGATACAGTCAACATTTACAATAGCTAGCGTAAATACACTATTTCATATCATTTCTTCCCATCGACTGTATAGCATTTGTCTCTAGTCAAATGAAGCTCATCGAGGCTGACAGTTATAGTAGCAAACATGGAGCCAGGTCTATAGTAGGAATAGGAATTTATTTACAAACAAAATAGCTAAATAAAACCCCCGGGATCAAGTAGAGCATTTAAAGAGTTGAAATGCCCCTATTTAGAATGCAACAGCTAGTAGTTTAGTTATGTCCATTTATATATACAGTCTAGGTTTCTTCCTAATTTGAATAATTCAGGAGCTCTCTAGTAGAGGTAAGAGGTATACTGTCTTGAAGATCAAAATAGTTGTTCTGAAAACTCACGAAATCAGAATATCGACTATAGTGACGACAGGGCTGGTTTAAAGGGTATTTGTTAACCTATGGCCTCGTGCAGGGAGGGGTCATCACAAAGTCTGTAATCTGCATTTTTCACATCTGTTACAAAGGGCCAGACCTTCCTGCTACACCCCTGGTTATGAGATAATTAGAAACGGTCAAAAAGTTGCAAAAAACATCTATTAATGGAGATGATGGACACTGCAGGGACCAGTTCACTCGTAGGTCACGCACGTAATAGTGACACGTACGCATTCAGACAGGGCTCCTCCAGGAAAGTCTTCTCTGGTATTCTCATTCTAGTGTGACATAATCCTACTATTGTATTTGGAATCAGCAGAAAATTCAAACATGGTTTTCTTAAAGAATTCCAAAGATAGTCCTTATATTACACATGGACCACATATAGAATAGCTTACTTTAATACAAAATTTCATATCCACTGATTTGAATCATTTGGAAGTTTGCATTCTCTAGTGGATAATAATTAAGAGGTACACTGTCTACAAAATTATATAAAAATAGTTGTTTTGAAGACATGTAAAATCAGAATATCGAGTTCATATATTGCTTATAGGGGCAATGGACTGGGGGTCCATTGGGGGTACACAGTTTAAAAGAGCCTAGTGCGTTAATAAATCTTCATTGTGCATTTTACATAGAATATTTACATAGAACACATTGGTCTGGAAGATGGTCTCCACCCAGGATCTAGGATTTTGTGTTACATTCTGACTGTCAGTAATTCCAAAATATAATTTGAAAACTATCTAAAAGTACAAACTAACAGAGTAATCTTTTGAAAATGCTTTGGTAATCATTTTGCACTTGTCCATTCACATTTTTGTGGTATCTGACCCTAAACCAAGACACGTTTTAGCACATTACTGGGTTTAAAAAAAAATAAAATAAATAAATGTTATTGGAATAATTTAAAAAAATCACTTTGATCAGCATAACCCCCTATTCCCTACCCACTTCATCCCATCCACTACACACTGTGTCATGTCTACTATATTTTTGCCTGACTCCAGTGCTGACCAGGCGTTATCCCTGCAATATCTGAGTCAGTCACACAGCAGGTATGTTGTGTGTGCTAGTCTAGTCTGCTGAGTAGCTCCACTAAACTGGTAGGAGGGAGGTTTCTGAAATTGCCAATATGCCAGAGTAGTCCAAATAAGACTCTAGTAGGAATGATTTAATAGTTTGTTAAAATTAAAGGTGCTATATTACACAAAATTTACTCCTGTGAGCTTTAAGCCATGTTAGAATGCTGTTACCTCCTCAAAAACATACCTCAAGTTGTAGTTTGTTTCATCCACACATTTGAGTAATCCTTTATTATTAGTTTTGTCTACATCTCCAAATGCTCCAAATGCTCTGTTCTACCTTGTGATGTCATGAAGTAGTAGTTTTAAAGTTAAAAGCTACTTTTTAACTTTCATTCTGTAGAGATTTCCAGGACTGAAATTATCCAAATGATTCTAATAAAAGTGTATGGCGTTTGAAAACACAGTGGAGCATTTCATGTATTACCGCATGACATCACAAGATGGAAGAGTGTGTTTTCTATCTGAGGGAAGAACTCAGCCGAAATATGCGGGATTTGTGTGTTCAACATGTGCGAATGAAAAATAAAACAACTCCAGGTATGTTTTTGATGAGGAAACAACATTACAACATAGATGAGAAAGTAGCGTAATATGGGCCCTTTAAATAGTAATTCACAGTAAAGACAGCACCTGCATTAGTGTACTATCTTTAAAAGCTGTGTTTGGTGGTCAACCCTTTGAAAACAAATGGATGTTATCTTTTGATCCTAATAGACTCCAGTGTTAAATCCCCCACATAATTAAATACTGAGCTTTATCCTAGATGGCAGTGTGCGGTGACCTTGACCTTTCAAGGCAAAAATCTTAATGAGGTAATTAAAAGTTGAGGTGAACCTATAAGCTATAAAACGAGGCTGGAGTAGGACAGATGGGTAGGTCAGAGCTTAAGTTCTTATGGATTCAGCAGCACCTAAAATTATGGCTACTCTATACAGAAAAGTTTAGATGTACTGTAATATGTTCAGTTTGTGATAAAGATATCATTGTGAGCTTTTCAATTTACTAGTCAAACTGTGTGTGTCAAAATAAAACTTGACAGAGACTAACAACAGAGACCACAACAAGGCTAAAGTAAGACTTAATAAGGAAATCATTAAAGGTCCTTTATTATGCAGAATTATTGTATTGTGAGCTTTAAGTCATGTTATAATGCTGTTACCTCATCAAAAACATACCTGGAGTTGTGGTTTGATGTTTGAGTAATCCTTTATTATTAGTCTGTCTACATCACCAAAGCTCATAATGCTCTGTTCTACCTTGTGATGTCGTGACACAATAGTCATATAGTCAAATAGTTTTACCTTTAGTTTAGTAGAGATTTGAAATTCCAGGTCTGAAATTTTCCAAATGATTCTAGTGAAAGTGTATGGAGCTCATACTGTATTACCACATGACATCACAAAGTGGAACAGAGTGTTTACTGTTTGAGAGGAGAACTCAGCCAATATATGCAGAATTATTGTGTTAAACATTTGTGAATGGAACAAAATATAACACCAGGTTTTGATGACAACAACATAATAAACATTGTTTTTACTTCTTTTACTTTAAGAATTTCCGGCTATCGTGACATATTTATTTTCAGTTTAACAGTTAAAGCATTAGCCAAAACTGCTATATCAATATTTTCAATACATTTTGCAGCCCTAGCAAAAAGAGACACAGACCAAACCCTTCTAAGTGATGGCACAAACTTTGCAAGTGTAAACTACAGCGCCAACAACATTTGATCATTTTAAATAATTTCAGTTTAAAAAGGATGCTACAGGGAATATATTAGAGAGCTCGCATTCTCACCTCCACTTTGTGTGATGTAGCGCACCCACGGTAACGCCTGGTAACCACTCTTCTCTATGATCTTGAGGTATCTCACCTACACAGCAAAAATAAGATCATCTGTCACAGCCAATTCAGTACAAATTAAATACAGTACAGAAGCAGAGTAGCGCTGTGGGTCATTCATAAATATAGAAGGGCCAGCTAGGGTACACAGCTTAAAGGTGCATTGTGTAACTTTTCTGGTGAAGGGTACATCAAATGCTTTTCTCCGTACTTGTAATTTTATAAAAGTAAGGTAGAGCAGTTTATTATCATACTGTGGAACATTCGAGGCGGAGCAATGACATATCCATAGAAACAAGCAAACGTGGCCCTTCAACCAAAAAGTTACACATTGCACCTTTCACCAACACAATTAAAGGTAGACTATACACTAATCCCTATATTACAATGATGTTGTATTAGGATTGTCGATGATAATGATATACTGGATACTAAAACTAAAATAAAAACTAAATACTAATTTACCCAACTGTATTACACTATACTACGAATATACTACTATACTACTTTAACACATATTGTTGGCACAAACAGATTAAATTTCACCTTTCCTAAATAGGTTTAGAAAAAGTCTGAGCCAATAAAAGACCACATGGTAATACTAAAAGGATGTGTTGTTTTAAAAATCCAATTGCTCTATGTTTGTATTTTCAAGGTGGTATCTTAGGCAAGTCAAGAATAGAAATTTTTGTTTAGTTTAGTGTTTATTTGAAGGGACAATGTACAGAGACATTAAGCTCATAAAAAAACAGAGATGTTCCACACCAGATTAGAGCTAAACAGCTAGTTTCCAGCTGCAGTCCCTGAATTTTAGTATAGTGACAACATTATAGTATTCTGCAGTGGTCTCCAACCTTTTTTCTCTCATAATGAACAATAATAAACAAACACTTTTTTGCGGGATCGGTGGAGGGGGGCAGGGACAGTAATTACTCCACAAAATGTTATAAAACTCTTATCCATAGTTTGAAAAAATATATATAATCATGTTTGCTGTTTAGGTTAATTTGCACTATATATTCAGAGTAAATATGACAGTAGACTAACAGGAGATATAGATATAGATATAGATATAGATATAGCCTGTCACAGTAACAAATTTTGAAGCTTCATATATTGCTACAGAGATATACTGCAATAAATGATCATGTTGAAATTACTTTCTGCCGCTGACACAGTAACAATAATGCAGGATAATCCCAGTAATTCAGTTTTAAATAGACAGTATCATTAAGAGGCCTGAGCTGCAACAGATAAACAGCAGAATGAACCAATAATTAGCCACAGAAGTCAGTTTTTCAACCCTCTACAGCTCAAATCTTAGCATATTACAACAAAAATCCTCCCCACTTTTACTAAGAAAATGTATGCACAATGAAAATTGAGCCCCAAAATATATTGTTCCAGCTTTCATATACTGAATGATAAGTCGATATAATAATTAAAAAGGCCTATAAAAAGATGAATCATATTTTTCTCAGTACCAGATGGCCCGATGCTTGGTTTTGGACCCCGGACTGGTTGTTGGGGACCCATGCACTCCATATCCAAACACAGGGCATAATTCTGTTGTTGTTGGACAGATTTGATATTAACTAAAGTCTCATAAATTTCATCTTCCATGATCTGGCTGTCCCTATGGCCAGTTATATTTCAGTTTTATGAGACTTGAGCAAAATTTGATCTAACTCATTTCGGGCGAGGTGATCTTGAACTAAAACCTTTTGTAAACTGTTGGTACTTCCCGGTTGAAGAAGAAAGACTTAATAGGTTAACCATTGAGTCTAATATTTGCTTTCTCACTGCCATGTAAAACACCAGCCTTTTATAGTTAAACAAGGGGAGTATACAAACATTGTGCAGTACCTGTATGCCAGAAACAGTAAAATATGGGATCTCAAAGTTAACAGTGATGGGTCTCTTGGATTCCATCTCGTCACCCTCCACACTGGGCAGGCCAAAGTGGGCACGCATCATGTATTCTTTACCACCCTGTACAAACAAAGCATAAACAACCAGAAAATAAGCTATAGTATCTGGTAAATCATATACTGACATGGGTCAAAGCCATAGAGATCGGATCATATGATAATATCAATGTTTTTCTTCCTTGAGGTGATATGAAGGTAAATAAGATAGCAGTGCCATGGCAGACTTTAAAACGTCAGTATCAATTTAATTATGATGAAGTGGTTGATCATTATAGATCTCCCATCTTGTGTGTAAATAAAGTTTGTGAGGTACATTTGCTTTATAACAGGTATTATAATCAGTACTGAACAAACAACAGCAACTAGACATGTTATTATAAAATATTATAATTTTTTACGAAGCAATGCTAGCCACCGTATGATTGTAATTTTATTTATTACCTTAAAGGTATAGTATGTATCTTTTCTAGTCATGTGATAGTCTCCTGCTTGTTACTATAGCGATGTTATTGCTTTGCCTGGAATGTTCAACACAATGACATTAAACTTATCACTTATCTTGAACCTATTTTCTTTTTAATTTTATCAAGTTTTTTTTTTTTTTTTTTTTAAATTAGATGTGTTTTACTTAAAAATACACTGAAAAATATGCTTTCTTACTGTGGGGTCACCCATCCATAAATCTGACTGGTAAATTGGTTAAAAACATTAGCTGCAAGGTATTAGCTTTTTAGTGCTAAAATTACCTAGTCACATGAAAGTCACATGAAAAAACAAAAACACTAAAATAAATAAACAGTAAAAAATGTTTTATGGGCTCTATAATTAAAAAGCCAAGTTAAATAAATAAAATATATTAAATTTCCCTGTCCCTGGGGCTATAGGGAGTTCTTGACTGGTAACTATTGACCTGGTACTTTCCCAAATTAATATTTCATTGCAGGATAGACCAGAAAGTCTATCTCTGTATTTTATCGAATCTTATTTTATATGTGTAAAATCTTTAAAATCAGAGATGAACTGTTCCAGGAATAGCCTTAAAAGTTTTAACAATGCTTGTGTCTGTCAACCACTACAACCCTCTATTAAAAGCATGCACCCTGTGAGAATACGTAATTCCAGTGTTCAAAGGTTGACGGTGACAGAGGAAAACTGCTGCCCAGCCTGGATGATAATGGCTATCGTAAACCCTACTTGACAGCTAAGAGGTATAATGAATAGCTCTGGAGATACCCAAGCTTGACAGATAAAAGAAACATCAACTGAATTAATGTGTGACATGTTTTTTTGAAGATAGCTAAGACGTTGACGACAGTATAGGTTGCTATCAGGAGTGTGTGCGCGTGTGTGTGTGTGCGTGTGTGTGCGTGTGTGTGTGGGGTCGATGAGAACATGATAAATAGCCGCTGTCTTATATCTGCGACACTCAAAACACTACTCCATTTTCAGAGTCTTTTGCGCTGAGATAAGATGTGGCATAAGCACGGCTGCTTGCCTCAAAATTCAGATAGCAGTGAAACAAGATAATTACTCTCAAGCATTAAACTGCCTTAAAGATTCCACACTCTATATTTCAGGCTAGTTCAGATCATTTTTGCACTAGTTAGTCATGGCTGGGTAGTCACAATTTACAACAATGAATATGACTGATATAGGCGTCAACATCCAAGGCAGAGTCCTGCACCGGGTTGGGTACCCAACGGGTACGGGCAAATGGTTGCTGAAAAGGATGGGTTTTAATGTTCTGGAATTTTACAGGTGGGTAATGGGGGTAGTAATTACAAATGGGCGGACCAGGACTGAATCAGGACTACCCCAGGACTAATCTTGGACTTAAGAGAGAGAGAGAGAACCCTGAGTCCGTGGAGCAGGGTGTCCGCAAAGCGCAATTGGGCATCGGCTCCGCTTACCTCCGTGCGGTGCAGAGCTCTGTGCCAGTCCCTTCGCCTGCAGTCACCCGACAGTCTACACGGGCGCACCTCCGAGCACGTCCCGACAGTGAGTCCTGGTTCAGTTCTGGTTCAGTTCTGGTTCAGTTCTGGTTCAGTTCTGGTTTAGTCCTGGTTTAGTCCTGGTTTAGTCCTTGTTCAGTCCTGGTTTAGTCCCCCTGATTCAGTCCTGGAATCACACCTGGTTTAGTCCTGGTTTAGTCCTGGTTTAGTCCTGGTTTAGTCCTGGTTTAATCCTGGGTTAGTCCAGGGTTAGTCCAGGGTTAGTCCTGGTTTAGTCCTGGGTTAGTCCTGGGTTAGTCCTGGGTTCAGTCTGTGGTTTAAAAGTCCGACATCTTGATCAATGTTTCTTCTGCTCAATAAATAATGCCTGTGTAGTGATGACAGTAAAGTTGCGTCTGTGAATTTGTATTTATAGTGAAGAAAGCGTATCCGTTTCATTTCATTTCGTGATTGTAATTGTTGAAGTAATAACTTTTCAATTTGTATTCTGATGAACGCTTCAGTTAGAATGCTTTTAATCTGTATGTGATTTATCACGGACAAGGGCAGGTAAGGGGTGGAATGTTAACAGGTCCGGGTGGGTGCGGGTTTAACTTTGGTAAAATCACAGGTTAACAGACGGGTGCGGGGCTGTACTGCGCATGTGTGCGGGTGCAGGTCTCCAAAAATGGACCCGTGCAGGACTCTAATCCAAGGACAAAAGTGTAAAATGGACATGGATAGCCCTATGTCACTGGTGTCCAAACCAAATGCAGCCCTCGGACCAGTATTTATTGGCCCTCAGGTTTCCTGAATTGACCCAAATGACCAAAAGTAGTACTTTTAACAGATTTTTTTTTAAAAGAAAAAAGCAGGCCATCATAACTAAAACTAACTCAAAAAACCAAAAAAATACTTAGGAACCATTTCATAATTATAATACTAAAAAAGTATAGAAAATTTTGCCTTTTCCTTAGTATCGAAATAAAGTTTTAATTTAAGAATTGTGACTACACTACTTGAGACTTGTATAACATTTGACATTGCCATTGTTAAAATAATAATAATAATAATAATAATAACAAAATAAACACACATATTTAGCTATGTTTTGATGGGGGAATATTTTTCAATATGAGAGATTTAAACATATTCTGAATAGAGACATTTGTTGCTATGGTACTAACAGGGAAGGACTTGATGTTCCACTGCACCACATTCTTCTCAGGGAGCCATTTGGCGCTGCCAGTGCTCGTCTTGAACTTGGGTGAGTCAGCGTCACTGGGGACTGGCACCAGAATGGACACATTGTTGGCAGTTGATCGACTTTTGAACTGACTTCTGGCCTGTGGGGGGGACAAAGAGGGACAGCGGGTCAAAGGTCATCAGAGACTCTGCACACTGAGAGTGAAAAGATTCAGGGATTTTAAGTATTTTGTTTGCATTTGGTTTCGCACTGTCTGGGTGTTTGTGGAGTTGTGCTGTGTCAGAACAGATGGTGAGAGCTATAATCCACCTGAGATGCATGTGTCATAAATACTAAATAAGTCTCAGGGACAAACAGCAGAAAGCCCAGTGCATATGTGTGTGGGCGAGTAGCTATGACATTGTGGGGACTAAAATCTGTACACTCATTCAAATCACGAACATCTGTCTAGTTTACGGGGACAAAACATGCTCTGTTCCACCTTATGATGTCAAGTACTGGCAGTTTTCATGTTAAAGGGACAGTCTGGAATTTTGGACATAGGACCTCATTTCCTAGTGAGCCAGAGTGTTGGAGACGTGTGGAGACACTTTTTGAAATATTCCATCCAGTCCTTGTATTTGCAGAGGTCACTGGTGCTAGGCTAGCACATGTCAATGGCCATAGTTCGCCTGTCACTAAAAACAGTCTTACCCACTCCACAAAACACCCGAAAAAATCTACTATTACGCCAAACTGTTGATGTAAATGTCTGTGTTGATAGAATAATTTTTGAAATACAACTAACCTTGGATCGCATGAATTGTCACATGTTGCGGGACTATTTTCTCAGAGCGGCAGAATTTTACTTTGCTGGTAAGGTAGGTGCTAGGTGATATCAGTCCGCCGCTACCAAGCTTTCTATCAGGAAGTACAACTCACTACTGCTGCTCAGACATAAATCCTTCAAATGCAAGGTTGGTTTTACTTCTAAAATTATTCTATCAACACAGACATTTACATCGACAGTCTGGTGTAATAATAGATTTGCTTCGGATGCTTTGTGGAGTGGGTAAGAATGTTTTTAGTGGCAGGATAACTATGGCCATTGACATGCACTAGCCTAGCACAAGCAACCTCTGCAAATACAAGGACTGGATGAAATATTTTAAAAAGTGTCTCCACACGTCTCCAACACTCTGGCTCACTAGGAAATGAGGTCCTATGTTCAAAATTACGGATTGTCCCTTTAACAACAACCTTTTACCTTTAGTTCAGTAGAGATTGACAATCCCAAGGCTGAAACTATCCAAATGATTCTAATGAAGGTGTTTGTGGTTTAAAAACACAGTGGAGCACTTCCTGTATTACTAGATGACATCAAGAAAGGAACAGTATTTTTTGTGTGAGAGAAAAACTCAGCTTAAATATCTAAGGTTTGTGTGTTAAACATGCCTGAATGAAACAAAACAACAACTCCAGGCATAGGTCAGAAATTATAGCCCTTTAATATTAGATTAACAACATGATTTATAGTGTAATGTTCCCAACAAGCATGGAAACCCAACGTGTGTGTGTATGTATTCTTATTACCACACAAAAAATCTTAAATATGTTTGAAAAATATATGAACTATAACATAACAGCTGAAGGGAAGGTCACAATACAATTTGTCATTTAACCATTTTTTCCTAGTTTATCATTAATACCCTTGTAATTACTGTCTTGTCTGCCAGTAATGAACTAAAATGAAATTAATTTGGGGGATTGGCCTCAAGAAGCTGTTCCAATATTTAGGTCCAAGGACATCGTATTTGTCAAATAAAAGGACTTTAAGCCATGAGAACAATGGCATGTTTGTAGAACCAATCCCAAACAAATATGGGTTGAACATTTCTGGATATTTCTTTCAAAAACAGTTCATCTTCCATAGAGTTATACTGGCCCCCACCCTACATCTGCCATAATCAATCAAAATACCATTATTGATAGCTGACATCAGAAGAATGATTTCTTTTTTTCAATTTCAAAAGCTATATGTTATACTATTCTAGACTGGGAGACATGTAATAAAGCCTAGCTATTGTAATGTGTGTGTGTTTGTGTGTGTTTGTGTGTTGTCACTTCTCATTACCTTCACCTTGATCTCCACACGACTGTGAGAGAACTTCTCAATCACGCTCTCGATCCATATGAGCGGCTTCACCTGTCACAGAGGAGCGGGAGGGGGACAAGGTCAGAGTGGAGAACAGGGCTGAACCGCAAAGCACATCACCGAACTGACACAGGGGGCGCCGCAGGGCAACGCAGGACAGATAGGAGAATTTCAAAAGGAACTTCTACTTTCAATACCAGGTGAGCACTGCTTTTGAACTCAGATGCAACTTTAACGAGACTTTGCAGTGACGTCATGCTGGGGGTGTTCTATATGTTTCTCTATTGGTTCAAAGTTCAGGAGTTACTATGGTGGCACAATGCACACATTAGCAAACATTTAGAAAAAAGTTTTAAGATATTCTGAAAACTCAAGAAAAAATACAAAAAGGATTTAAACAACACATTTTCAGGAGCCTGTAATTAATACAAGTGTAATTTTTTATTTCTCAAGTGAGTGTGTTCACAATTGCACATTCACCGCTTCAAAATTTGGACTTAACTGGAACTAAACCAGAGATTAAAACCTGGGACTAAACCTAAACTAGACCAGGACCAAACGAAACCTACATCAGGACTAAACTGAGATCAAACCAGGACCAAAATACTTAATACACAAGATAACAGAATCTGACATAACTAATTATTTAGCAATATGCACAAAAAATGCTGTGGTTTGGTCTTTTAAAATGCAATCTATATTTAAAAATAATCCTCATACAATATTTATAGAGTAGAGAAGGGCAGTAGACCAAAATGAGTTGGGCTATATGATGCTTGACGCTTGATACCAACAGATTGAAACCAAGTGCCTAATTAAAATGCTTGTTATGTTTTGGAGCAGATTGAATCCTCTGTACGCTCCACTTACTGCTGTGTTGAGGCGGTAGGACATGAGTTCGCTCTCGCCATCCGGTGGTATAAAAGAGATGGTGCGATCGTTCTCAAAGCGTGACAGGCGGACGCACTGATGAAACTTCACGTCCTCCAGCTCTACTGTCTTACTCTTCTCTCCTGAAGGACAGTAACAGAAAAAAACACATAAGAGTACTGAGTGATTGAAAGCTTTCTGTGGAATCGCATGGGGAGAGCTCTCCATCTATTTGAGGGGAAATCAAGGTCAAGGTAATGATGACTGACAAACATCCAGTCAGTCTGTACTGCAGGCACACACTGTGTATACACTCAAATCCACCCAGCTCCATCCTGCCCCCGACGCAACAATTATTTAGCAGCTACACTAACAGGAGGTGCATGTCATGTGAAAACCTGGCATAATCATCTTATGACAGAGCCTGAGGCAGCAACTAGTCAACAAAAATATCATTATGTTTGAGAAGTTAGGAGACAGGATTATAAAAAAGATTAAGCAATGAGTAAAGTTGTTCATTATAAAAAGTTTAGGATAAATATTAGGGAAGCACCGATACTGATAACGGTACTGAATATCGGCACCAATCCATGGAAGTTTGCTGGGACGGATATCGGATATCTGCAGATACTTAAAGCCATAGTATGGGAATTGATATCGGAACTGAAAAAGATGGATCCCTAGTAAATCTATCCCTGGTGAATTTGCAATGAAAATAGACAATGTCTGAACATCACATCAAAAATGATTTTATCAAAAATATGTAAGGAGGTATTGTTTCATTTGGGTGAATTTTGAGGACCTATGTATATAGATATTTTATATCTTGGGTACTAAGGATGGAAATTAGCCTGCATATTATCTTGTTTTTTAATATGAATTGTACCATTTAAGAAATACAATACAAATACAAAAACAAATTTCATATTATTAGTCTCAGATAGCCTTTATCCTAAGAATGGCATCAGCTAACTGTGGATTGGGCCAACATAATTTAAGGTCCTATATTATACAAAACAGATTCTTGTGTTAAGAAGGAAACAAAACACAACTCAAGAAATACTTTTTTGACAAGTATACAACATTATTAGCCTGATTCATCAGCCAGTTTCACTTCATAGAAACTGCCTGACCTCACAACATTAGAATTGGTTCGCTCGATGGTAGGCGGGTACTTTTTTCATTTAATCAATCACTGCTATTTGGTCATGTGCCGCTAACAGGGCTAACTGGTATATTAAGCTTGTCCCAGATCCCATAGGAAGAAGGGCAATAACGTCTTTCCCCTTGATAAAATTCACCGACATTCTCTTTGTTCCGGCTTTAAACGCTCGATCTCGGGAATCATTGCCAACACAGAATATATGGCTCTTCGCTGATTCGACCAAACTCGCACTTCCGGGGTTTTAGCGAACCGTCTAGTGTATTCAGATTCCTGACCTAGTCGCTGGAGAGAAATGAAATTGAGTGGAGGCACTAGATGGCACCAGCCTGGCTACAACATTATAGCATACTAGTAGATCAGAAAATATATCAATATGAGCCCTTTAAAACCTGACAACTTCATTCAATCTGTTCTGCTTGTGGTAATATTTATTAGAGTAACTGGAATTGAAAGTAAATTCACATATTTCAAACTAAAGGATTTTTTCATCTCAAAAACAAATTCCAATTCAAATTGAAAGATGACTCTACTAAAATATTATACACCAAAAAATAAATTGAGTACCCACTATAGGACAGTATAAAGTGACCCATAAAGTGACCCCACAAGAACAATCTAAACGTGAAAAGACTTGGTAAACCTCAAAAGCTACAGTTCTACCATCTTCGGTTCTATTTTTGTAAGATATGTACGGCCAGCCAGACACCACTATTCTCATCCTTAATAGCAGCTGCTGAGTGGTCAAAAAGTGCCTTAATGAGAGTGGGACTGTGAGCCTTCTGCAAATCCCCCAATTTCCTTGTCAGCTAAAGCCCCTGAATGCAGCCCAGACCAATAAGACCTGCCACCAACAATATATGTGCATCTAGGAATTCATTGTCCTGTCCCGTGTGTGTGCTGTGTGCGTATAGATGTGGTTAACCTGCTCATTGTGCACTATTGATTTCACTTTATTGCTTGTGTGTGAGACTTGCTTAGGTGAGGAGCAAACAGAGCAAAATACAGAAAAAACAAGGCAGCAAAGCTATTACAGATGGAATTATTCATTTCGTTCTCTTTCCTAGTTTGTTTTCATGTAATTGTCGACTTGTGTGCCGCCAGTGCTCTGTTATTGCTATAGAAAAGGTCATTTGGGACATTCTGCCAACTCAACAACCTGAGGGGGCAGACTCAGTGACAGGTGTGTGGTTGTGTACATGTCAAAGCCCTATTGAAAATGCAGGGCCTGTCCCCAGTGGGTTACTATTGGCTGTTCTCACTGCATTCTTCACTGTTAATACACAGGATGCACCTAATCTGCTTCCTGTACTGTATGTATCATGGGATAGCTAACAAACATGACCAAAGAATAATTATATAATCTAAGGTTGTCAAAAGTATCAGAAATCAGATACTAATTGATACTAAAACTAATATCGAAACTAGATACTCCTTTGAACAAGTATCAATATTAAAAAGTCTCATTCACAGGACAGAAATGAATCTATCCTGAATGGTTTCAGAATGATCTTAAGCTTTTTCAGAAAAAAGTATAAGAACATATAGACTGACCAAGGGTCTCTATGGAACCTTCCAGCATGACTGAGGAATTACACAGATATAAGGCCACATGGTAATATAAAAGAAGGTACTATAAAATCACATTCTGTTGTCTAAATAAACATAATCAACATTTTTTTTATTATCATCTTGGCATCAGAATCTGTATTGAGTATTGAGCCTATTCCTTAGTACTGAATTAGACTTTGATATTTTAGAATCATGACAACACTAACAGTATTCACAAAGCATTTGGTGAATAGGAAAGGGGCATCCAAGGACAACCGGACCCCCAAAACAAGACATTGCTAGACTTTATACAGAATACTGGGCAATTAATCTAGGGACTGTTTAGCACTGATAAAAAGGTAGTGGCTAGTTGCGGCTTTTAAATAGTCAAGGCTTGTAGCTTCAAGAAGAAATGTGAGTGAATTTTTTGGAAGTAGCTCATTCAGCAGATGTCCGCCAAGTGCCCACTGACACAAAGGCTGGCATTAGCAAACACACCTGGCCTGTATAAATGTATTTATGTTATTCATTGCTGGTTGGAAAGGCTGTCTCCATGGCCATGCCTACGCTCACCACCACCATGTGTGTGACTGATAAGTAGAGGAGTAAGAGAAGCTTGGGGAACTATAAAGCAGAACGAGAACTCAAATACAATGTTACTCTTGTTGAATACACATTAAAAAGTACACTGTGTAAGTTTTCTGGTGAAGGGGTCTACCACCTGTAATTGAATAAATGCAAGCTATACAACATAATGCCATTTTGTGATAGACAGTTTCACCTTTAAAAGTCCTATATTACACAAAATTGACTCTTGTGAGCTTTAAGCCATGAATGCTGTTACCTTCTAAAAACATACCTGGAGTTGTGTTTTTTGTTGAATTCACACATGTTTGAGTTACTTTATTATTGTACGTAGACGGTCTACATCGCCAAAGCTCAAAATGCTTCATTCCACCTTGTGATGTCATGAAGCAGTAGTTTTCAAGTTATCAGCTACCTTTTTACCTTTGGTTCAAAAGAACTTGGCAACTCCAAGGCTGAAATCAACAAAATGATTGTAGTGAAGGTGAACTTTAAAAACACAGTGGAATACTTCCTTTACTTCCATGACATCACAGGGTGGAACAGAGTGTTTTCCATTAGAGAAAAGAACTTAGCCTAAGTATGCAGGGTTTGTGTGTTAAACATGTGTGAATGAAATAAAACACAACTGTGGATATGTTTTTGACGGGGAAACAACATTATAATAAGATCAGAATATAGTGTAATATGGATCAAAATTATTACAAAATTGCAAATTGTACAAAATGTATTTTTGACTGGTTGCAATGTTCTACAACTATACTGTACTGCAACTATATTTGGGTAATACAAAGTCCTTTGCTGAGAACGAAATGTCCCAGTGTGTTCATGGAATCATATTACACAGAAAACCTGCTAACAAAACACATGGGGGTTTTATTAAGTTAGAAATTCATATTACAGCTCAAAAGATAATGCTCCCAGAAGTGTTAAAACATGCACTGTTAACAAAAAATCTGGCTGAGATCTGCAAATGTGTCTAAAAATAAAAGTGTTAAATTGTTCACACCTCAACCTCCCGTTCACGTTAAAAAAGCATGTGTAATCTGGCTTTGAACCACTAGAGGGCAGTGATGCAGTTCGTATTAGTGTCCCCTCATTTCAATAGCATCCAGCTGAGATAAAAAGTGCAAATCATGCCTGATGATAAACCCAGGACGACTGCAGAATCAGAAGTTAAGTTGCTTTAAAAATACCCGACCAAAGACATGTAAATATCCGTGTAGGGATTCTGCTCACATCTGCACCGGCACGCTGTTTTTGATCATTATTCCCGATCATTATTTCTGAGGATGCGTTGGTTCCCAGACTGCTTTAACACAGTGGGGGGAGAGTGGACTGCTTATACAAGATATCCACTGAGTCACACCTTTTATCTACCAGGCCCATAGCCCAAGGTGAGGATTAAGACAGAGGCAGAGGGGCCAGACAGCAGAGCCTTTCCCCCTTTGGTACAGATCAGTAAGGGGTAAGAAATAGAGAGGGACGAGAGTGTGCCCGATGAAATGTGCCACTGTGAAGCTTTAATGGAAAATCTGAAGGAATGAAAGAGGAGAGGAGATAAAAGGTGAGACCGGGATTGTACAGAGCCCAGAGCACACCAAAGTATCCAAAGGTTAAGTGTGAGGGTGAGTTTAAAGTTTACACTGAATACTGCAGTGGTTTTCTAATGTAGAAACATATTCACCTCAAATGTAAATGTCTGGTAGGGTTGTAAAAAATACTGATAATAAATGATACTGAAACTTGTCTCAAAACTAGATACTGATTTGAACAAGTATTAATGCAAAAAATAAATAAATAAATGAGGAGGAGAAGTAGGACTATAAGATAGGATCTTCATGTCAGAAATAGTATAAGACCAAATTATATTAAAACATATTTCCTGTGTCAAAAATTCTTGTCTATTTTTAAAACCTATTTACATAAGTTGCTTTGTAAAATGCTGAATTTCACTTTTAGCAGCCAGTCACACCAGTGCACACTTTTTGAAACATAGTCAAGTGTTTTGTAGGACTCTTGAAACAAGCTTGAAATGTTAGTATCGTGACAGCACCATTGTCTAAAATCAACTTTGGATTTGTTTATGTGGTAAAAGTGGCATATTTGAATGGCACTTTACAGCAAGACACTATTCCAATCCCAGAAACAAAAGCAAGGCCGGTGAAGTGTCTTGCCCAAGGACACAACAGTATGGAAGACTCAAACTGCAATCTGAGTGAACTCAGCATTGAGCCATAGGTACGTAAAAGGAAAGGCATCCTCGGGTAAATGATATATAGTACACCTGAAGAAGACCAGAGGGGCCGAAACAGGTAAATAAAAGTAAATGAAAACTGAGACAGGTGTGCTGGAGTCTTCTTACAAGGAACGCTCAAACCAACATTTTTATGGTAAATCTTTCTACTGACAAAGCTATGTCTATACACCACACACGTTTGTGTGCAATTTGTGACTTAAAGATCTTATAATGCACTAACTCTTGTGAGCTTTAAGCTATGTTAGAATGTTGTGACCTTACCAAAACCATACCTGGAGTTGTGTTTTGTTTCATTCACACATTTGAGTAATCCTGTATTACTCCATCTAAATCTCCAAAGCTCAAAATGCTCTGTTCCACCTTACAATGTCATGTAGTAGTAGTTTTAAAGGTAACTTCTCCCTTTTACCTTTAGTTCAGGTGAGATTGGCAATTCCAGGGCTGAAATGATTCAAATTATTCTAGTGAATGTGTATGGAGTTTAAAAACACAGTTGAGCACTTCCTGTATTATTACATGTCATTGTTTTCAGTTTGAGAGAAGAACTCAGCTTAAATATGCAGGTTTGTACGTAAAACATGTGAGAGTGAAACAAAACACAACTCCAGGTATGTTTGTGATGAAATAACATAGATCAGAAAATGGTGTAAATATGGGCTCTTTAAAACATTGATATTTTCTAATGATGTACATGTGAAATTACATAAAAAACAAATCATTAGGTATAGATCTAAGATGCTTTGTAAAATGTGGAATTTCACTTTTGGCAGTTATCACAACAAGTGCTTTGTCAACACCTAGAGGCCAAGAATAAAATTACAACTCGATGCATTAAAAAGACCACAGACCTCCTTCTCCCCTTGTTTTCCTCTGAATAGTCATTGTAATGTGAATGTTATTGGATTGCGATCGATTTGTGTTGTCTGAGCTGTATATAGCACATGAAATACTCACTGTTCGCTGTTACTTACTGCCTGTGATCTCGAAAAGCACTTTGTCATTGAGGCCCAGGCGGAGCTCAGGCATGCCAGACAAAACCACTTTGAGTTTGATGCACCCCACAATCTCACTGCGAAGTACACTGCCATTTGCACTCACCTGAGGAAGAAAGAAAAGAACCACTATTAGAAAAACAAAACAAAAGCTTGACAAAAGTTATTTTTATCTATTTATTTGAAAGGGGCAAACATGGACAAATGTGTAACACAATGCAAGGCTAATTTGGCATGTCTGCCCCTAGAAGGTCTCTTAAAGGTGCACTATGTTAGATGTCTGATGGGATGGGGTGTTTTTTATAATCATAATGTAACATTTTCTGGTGATGGGTCTGCCTCCGGCTTGTGTTCATGGACATCGTTTTAAGGCATTAAAGTATGCCAATAAAGGCATCTTACACGTGTTTTAGTTGGTAAAATAAACCCTCAAAAGTGTGCATTCCAACTATGAGCAGGCTAACCTCTCCACAGAGCATCTAAGTAGGCCTGGTGATATTACCTACAAGTCTCCAGAAAAGTTACATCCAGTAACATGATAAATTGTCAAAACTTTAGACAAGTCTTGAATGTTTGGTGCTTAGAATCCATAAATTCAAGTAATTAAAAACATAAAAATTTGTTAAAAGCCGCATCTTCAAAAAACTTAAACAAGTTATAAATTAAGTGTAAATGTAATTTTATGTTATATTATGCAGCTAATTTGTGTTCAAGTCTTAATGGAAAAAGGAGAAGGAAGTGACACACACAGAACTGTAGCAGTTAAACAATATCTGCTCCTTTGTTTTTGTAGCTGTATTTCGTAAGATGTTACTTCAAGGACGAGGACAAGTCTCTCCTCTACTTCTTTAGCTTCAAACAAGGCTCACGGTCAAACATGACAAATGTCTGTGCTCTTTGCCAATGCTGCAGGAAATGTGCAACCTTGACTCTATCCTTAAAAATATGAAACAATAAGCAAGTGACAAGTGATGCTGTATTTTTATTTTATTTTACCTTTGATTAACCAGGAGGTCCCATTGTGATTCGGAATCTCTTTTTCAAGAGATCTGGTCAAGGTAGCAGCAACACAATCAATACAAAACAGTAAATTCATAAAATATCATATTATAAAACCATTTGAATCTCTCAAGAAAACCTACGCATATCTCGGTCACCTAAGTAACCTATTTTGTTGTCAAGTAAACCAACAGAATAGGTCTGGAGAAATGTGCAGATGATTAAATCCACACTTATTTCAGTCAGTCAAGTAATTTACAATAGCTTTTGCTGGAGTAAATAGAGTAGCTGGAGTAATAGACGTGTAGGCTTACAGTAGGATAATCAGAAGTCCCAGGGCCTAATAACAGTGTATCATACCATTTTTTACCTTGTTATCACAAAAAAAAAGGACCCTTTATTCCTTATCCCTGAAAAATACATTAATGTGCGAATTTGTGCCTTTCAGTTTTGTATAAATTTTTACATTTTAAAACAACAAAAATACTATATATTGTGTATCCAGTCATGCACATTGTACCATACAGTGTGCATACAAGTGAATACAAAACAAATATTGAAATTTTTTTATAACACCACCAATGGTGCTTTTCTTACCAGTAGATTCACAGACTCGATGACATCCATAAAGACCTCATTCTTGCGATACTTGATGCCCTCGGAGCGCCAGGACACTGCGTTGGTAACTGTTGCTGGGGGTCTTGGGGCACCCACCTCCAGCTTATGACCCTGCTGTGTTATGTACCTACAAGACACAGAGAAATGTGTTCATTAATAAGTATAGATAAAATGATTAAAAAGTCCTATATGACACAAAACTGACTCTTGTAAGATTTAAAGATTTGAAAGGCCCTGTACTCAATATTGTTTGTATTTAAGTAAAATTTGTCTTGTCCCTTTACGGATACTGTATAGAGCTCTGTGTTGTCTGCATCTAATGATAAATTTTATTGGCCAGTAATCAGGAACTGCACAGCATGCTAGTTGTAGTTAGCTTTACTGTCACAACAAAACTCTGAGATGAATTCTTTGTGATATATGATCTAAGTGGACCCCTGCAAACTGTTTAAAATGAACTTGTTCTTCTCATTTTAAAGACAGTAAAAATCAGGTACAGCTGCAGGTTCATTATTCTGTAACTAAATACATTTTCAAAGTCTTCTTCACAATAATGTTAATGAAACACCTTATCGTCATATCATCATCTGCTTTTGTTTTTATGATAATAGTAAAAAAATATGCATAATTGACACAGCGTGATGTTTGCTTACTTTAATCACACCTCATAAAGTGAAATAAGCAGCCCAAGTATGAATCTATTAGAGGAGCCTGTTGTTCCTGTTGTTTGGAGATTGCTCATGGATGTAATTGGAAACAGAAGATTTACATAAACCCATTGACTTAGGCCACAGAAAACAAAAGCAGTTTGTGTCGATAATTTAGGTTTATAAGACAAACATCAACTGCCTAAAAGCGGTTCAGGCATGTCAAATAATCAGGATAATCTAGGAATTTTACATTAGTATAATTCATTTTATATGGGATTATAAAAGATAAGAGATGGAAGACACTTAACCCTTTAATACTATTTTACTTTTGTGAGGAAGGTCAAATACAGAGTTAATGTGAAGCTTAATAGACTAGAAAAGATGCTTTATTATGCTTAAAGGGATTGAACATAGCAAATCCCTGCTATGTCTCATGTAAACAAACATTATACTAAACATTATATTGACGTGCACGGTGGAACTTGTATATTATTGTATTTTGCTTTTAGAATTGATATTGTCTTGATATGGACAGATGCAATACTGAAAAGCAGAATGGTACAATTCAATAACTGTCTTATAAATATAAAAAATAATGTGATTTGGTTGTGTAGTGTGCATTTGTGATGTTGTGTGCCTGTATGCAACAGAGAGTGTCGATCGTTCTGCAGATGTCATAACATTGTCAGTGTATTCCTGTAAATCAGAAAAGGCAGATGGAAACTAGTCATCTCTAGCCACATCTCTGTACATTCTCCCTTCAAATCAAGACCAAAACTAATAAAAAACAGTGGATTTTTTTTTTTTTTAACACTTGACTACAATACAGGTTTAGTTATTTATTAATTCTCTATTCAACAATGTTAACTTCTTACTCACAGAAGAGTTTTGACTTTGTATTAATAGAGTAATCCAGCACTTCTTGCTGTGGGGCATAGGTGCTCACAAAATACTGAACAGCCACAAATACCTTTCAATACAAGTTCTAGTGTTTACAAAGTACACACTGCTCTAGCTGAATGTTTCTTCACCATTGCACCTGTTGACTGCTGTGCTGGAGGCCCACTTACTTTAGTGGTCCCCAGGGGATTTTGGATTCCATATAATGGCTTGGGAGAATAGGAGGCAGTTGTGTTTAGATAAACATCATGTGACCTACTTTGTTTTCTGTCCTAACACCTGCCCCCACCCCAGTCCCCTGACTCCACAACAACCTATGCAACATACAGTATATGTATGTGATTTCATGGGGATAGGTGACACATTGGTGCTACTATTGGTAAGAGCAGGGGATGGTTTCAGATATCTATAAAATGTCAGATTTTAAAAAAAAGATTTTTTCAATTTTTTATGGAAACAGAAGAGCAAGCTACAATTGTATGAGTGTATAGCTTTACAATGATGTTCAGAAGCTTTTCAGATTTTCAGATGGTGACGAGATAAGAGAACACTTTACAGTTTGTAACGGAAATTTGATTAACATAAAGTATCTGCAGCTAGTTCCATAGAAGCACATACAACATGCACACATCTTGGTTGACAACAAATAATTACGAATTTTAAGAGGTTTAGAGTCTGGCTTGGTAAAAAAAAAAAAACAGTTAAATCATTTTTTTTTTTTTTATTACAAAAAGCTAATTCTGAGCTACTATTTGTGGGACTTTCTGCATACATCCATTCTTGACACAACAGCAGGATAAAGGTGTAGGGTGAGTATTAGATTGGTTGAAAAAATCCACATTAAACCATGCCAATCATTGATATATTTTAAGAGCTGTTCCTGTTGTTGAATAGATGTGCATTAAATCTCTTGGGTACATGTGCTCTTAATTACAAAGGGACCTGCCAGGCACAGCTGTAGCCTTACCTCACCTTTCTAACCACACAAAATCAGAGCGGCCACGGATTATTGGAGATTAGGAATGAAACAAGCATGAAATGTAATTGCACCTCCACCTCTGAAACCTCTCTCCAGTGATTCTACACCACTATATTTAGTCTCTGTAATTTGTATCTTTCAGGTCGAGATCATCCCCCAGAGACACAGTGACCCAGTGATCTCATGGTGCTGCCCTGCTCTTGTTTTACTCCAAATGTCAAAGAGGCTATATTCACTATTTATTCCATCCCACTCAAAGCTATTTTAAACCAATGAAAAGTGCCAAACCAAATCTGCCAACCTATTATTAAAGCAACACCATGTGGCATGAAACTTGCATGATTCGTGGAAGTATAAAGTTAAAACCATACTTCAGTACACTTTCCATGTGTGGAAACCGTCTGACCTCGCTGCATTAGAATTCACTCGCACTTTTTTTATTTTACAAATCGCTGCCCTTTGGTTGTGGCGTATGTAAAGCTTTTCCCAAATCCTGTAGGAAGAAGGGCAATAATGTCTTTCCCTTTGATAAAATTCACCAAACATTCTCTTTGTTCAGGCTTTAAATCCTCGATCTCTGGAATCACTGGCAACACAGAATGTATGGCTCTTTGCTGCAATAGTGGATTCCGATTCCTGACCTAGTCGATGGAGAGAAATGAAATGGAGTGGAGGCATTAGGTGGCGGCAGCCTGGCTAGAAGATTATAGCTAATGGAACAATATTTCCATGGAGACAAAAGGAGATAGCCCACCTCCAGGCCAAATAACAGTCAGGTTTGTGGAGATACAAGCTCACAGTACACATTTGTAAAAGGATAAATAAATGAATATTAAGAGCTATCTAAAATGTGAAAAAATGTTAATGTATTTCGAAATATGTTTACTTTTAAATGTATTTCAATGACTCATTTAGTCCCAGTATCCACCCAATAATCACAGCCAATTTTACCTCCAACAAAACTGCAAAACTAAACAATTCAAAGTCATATGCTATATTGCTATTGTTATAACTCCAGATTTTAACTTCGAACCAACCAGCTTTAGAACATGATCATTAAAATTAACATAACACACAAATACACCACACAAACAGTGACTGTGATTGACTGGCAGATTGAGGCAGCCTCCTCTGGTTTGCGCCCCAGAAGCCTCCACCTACAGCAGGGTGTCAGCCTCCCGGAGGAGCCTTGGGAGATAAAAGTCTGTGGGCTGCTCGGGGTTGTTTTCTCGTCTGTTTGTTCTGTTTTTGCCCCCATTCTGCTCACAAATGTTCATGCAAAATCTGGATCTGGAATTGTTTTGGTGGCAAATTGACAGATTAGCATAACCACAATAGCAATCTACACTTGAGCATTCACTTCTTGTACTAGTTCTTATAATAAAGCACAGCAGTGGGTTAACAGACAATGAAAGGTTGTAATTGTTTTTTTTTTTCTTTTCTTTTCAAAGGTTTGAAGATCATCTGCTTTCTTTGCTTGGAATGTCCCACAGTCAGACATTTGACATTTTGCATTTATTCATTTAGACAACAGGTGTTTCTATAGTTCAAAATACACTGAGAAATACACATTCTTACTTGATCTAATTGTACTTATTCATTGCTTAACATGTTTAATTCCATGTGGAACATTCCAGACAAAGTATGTTAGAGCCATAATTTTATTTATTTAAAAAGTTATTTTATATTTTACCATAAATTCATACTTTATTATACCTTAAAACCAATTATTAAAATATTATTCTTAAATTTATTTAAACGTTAAAATGAATTACTTTCAGTCCCAATTTAAGTTATTTCAGTCAATTTAAGTCTTTTGGTTTATAGCATAAAAGGGTGGGTCCTAGGGAAAAAGTAGGTCAAATAATCAGGACAAATAGGGAGACAGGTGTGTGGGGACGATGGCATTGTGGAAGGTGACCGACATGGTCTTTGACCGCACCGCACTGCACCGAATACGCATGCTGAAAAATCTGCAAATAAAGAAATCAAACAAACTACGGACTACGTGAGTTTTTGTACATTTTGTGTGAGTCAAGAAGCGGACACCCTAAGGATGGCTATTTACATGTCTTACAACTCATGTTAAATTAAAAGCCATAACAAAGTACATCTTACTGGAGATTTTGATTTGAGATTTAGATTTTGAAACCTATTCTATTCTATTCTGAAACAGGTGAGTTGCCATTCATTACATGATTTATTCTTGACTGAAACCATTTTAAAGTTGATTTTAATGTGATTATGTATGCTTGTATTGTGATTTTAATGTTCCTCTCAACACTCATATTTACTACGATAGACATCAGCTCCACCCAAACAAGTTTACATAAAGCTACCTAGTCTAGGCATAAAGTCATGTTAAAATGTTGTTACCTCATCAAAAAACGTACTCAGGGTTGTGTTTAGCTTCATTTCTACACGTTTGAGTGATTCTTTATTATTAGTCTGTCTACATCTCTAAAGCTCCAAAATTCAAAATGCTCTGTTCCACCTTGTGATGTCATGAAGTTGCAGTTTTCATCTTAACTTTTACTTTTAGCTCAGAAGAGATCGGCAATTCCATGTCTTAAATTATCCAAATGATTTTAATTAAGTTGTGGGGAGTTTAAAAACACAGTGGAGCACATCATGTATTAGCTCATGACATCACAAGGTAGAACAGAGTGTTTTTGGTTTGAGAGAAGAACTAAATATGGAGGGTTTGTGTGTTAAACATGTGAGAATGAAACAAAACATAACTCCAGGTCTGTTTGTGACGAGGAAACGGCATTACAACATAGATCAGAAAATAGTTGCCTAATATGGGCCTTTGGATGAAAGATGAATGAATAAATGCCTATTTTTATGTCTATATTAGCAGTATTTTTCCATGACAATAGCAGTACATTGTTTTTACCTATTTGTGGTTATAGTTACTAGCATACACACATTTGCAGCATTTCTGTCCATCCACCCACACACTCTCTCAAATGCTGAACCCCTGCCAGGTAGCTCATAGTGCAAAGTAGAACAGGAGCCTTTGTGCCTGGGGGCGGGGCATAGAAAGGTCAGGAAAATAGGAAGAGCCTTAAGACAAAACTGTAGTGAATACATCTCCTTGGAGAAGAGCTGGTCTGTTTGAATCTAGAGTGTGTTCAACAGACAGTGTCATTATACTGAATTCCAATGGGAGTCTGGTAATTATCAGCTGTGTGTACTTCCAGGAAACTATCCACACAAAGCCAAAATTAAACAAAACTAATGAAAACTGCCAATCCATAGTTAAGGAAAGTCGCTTTAAGGAAGGTAGTGTTTAATATAAAAAGTAATTACCAGATTATTAAATACTGGCAAAATATGAGAAAACGAAGGCGGGGAGACAAAGTCAAAAGCATGCAGTATTCAGGAGCCAAAGAGCAAAGGAGGAAAACCTGTACGAAAAGTAGATGTTTAAGGTTCATGGTCGAGTTTTAAAGCTTTGCATTTGAAACCTACACTGCCAAAAATGAGGACTAATCTATATTTATCTATTTATATATTTTTTAATTTTGGTAATCTTTATTACACTGAAAAAAAAAAGCTCCACTCCATAGAAATTTTGTTCCTTTGGCTATAATTTTCCATAGTATGGCATGTAACACATCTATCTCTATGGAGATTATTCAAAAGTATGCTTTTCTATTTAAATAGAATCTTCCAGGTGATTTGCCTCCTCCAAAAAATTATATACTCTAGCTTTAAAGGGCATTAATAATTAAAATAATAAATAAACCCTCACTGTGTTTGTGTTTGAGCAGTGGTGCTGATATTTTTCTGTTTACAACAGTCTAGATGAATCGTATATTAATTAGGACTGCAGACCTTGAAGGGACTTCTATTAAGAAAAACTAAGATAGTGTAAGTATTGAATGCAAGATTGTATAGACTATGCTGTATTATTCTCACTGACGCAGGATATTGCCATAGTAATGTGTGGTAGAGGTAGTTGCTGAGGTTTTGAGTTAAATAAGTGAATTTCTCAAAAAAAAAAAGTATGAAAATGAAAGAGAGAAGAGTAAAAAAGACTAAGAGAAAGCCAAAAGCACAACTCTCCAGGAGGTAGAGGGCTGTATAGCTCCAGTTCATTTCTCAGACTGGATACGGAGCTGTTTTGGCTGTGGGCTGAAATCACTGAATGGCTCTGCACACCAGGCTCTGAGCTGGTAACCTGCGGAGCTGAGGTTTGTAAAGCAACAAAAACTGAAAAAAGAGTGGAATGCAGTTGGCCACTTCGAACTTCTGAAACGCCACTGCATCTTTTGTTATAAACTAGTGTAGTGCAAGCAAATGGGACTACACCTTGAGATAATTCTGTTATTACTTTTTGAACAATTAATGAATAATTAAATAGGGGGTACTATGTAAAATCTATCTTTTGAAGCTTTCTAAAATGTTCTAACATTCCATGCATTTCTGACTATTTTAGCGATCTCTCTCAGGCTTGACAAACCTGATGCGATGTGCAGTAGTGTCATTAGTGGGATAAACACTAACTGTGTTGTGATAGCGCTCTGAAGGGGGAGTGACTTAGCAAGGACAGCAAAGGGAGAGGAGACTTACAGTGTCAAAAACAAAACTTAAAATATATGAAAACGTTTTCGACAAATACAGCATTTTCAAAACAATAAAAGTTAACATGGTGATCTATATATGTTATGTGTTAGCAGTTAATACCTCATAAAAGTAAAATATCTACACTTTAAGTAACATTATCAGACACGTCCACATACATAATCAATGTCAATGATTTTTCACGTGTTTTTCTTACTCTTGTAGGATCTTGCTGTCCGTTGTCTGAGGAAACCCAAAGTCCATGACCTCATCCATCAGCTCATACACCGTCACAAAGTTATCTCGGATGCTCTCCTCCTCCACTTCCTTAAAATATTCTTTAAAAACCTACCAACACAGATAAAAAGTCAACTACAACTTCAAAAACAGATTGCATACAGTATAAAGTACAAGGTGTCTGTACTTATTTAAATAAATCAAGTTGCAGCAATCTAAATGCTGCGTACAAGACTCAGAATCGCAGGAGGTGATATCTGTTCACAGTACGACTCCAGATAGAAGTAGTAGCTATAATAAAATATTCACATGTTTATGAATATTGCACCATTCCAATAATGTTAAACTAGCTACACTTTGCTCTAACTGCAAATGAAACATAATTTAGAAATTCTCTTAAAACCATTAGTCCATAGGTTGTGTTGACATTTTGAAATATGATAATGTCATATTTTCCTGATGTAGCGCAGGGGCATATATAATGGAGATTGACTTTATTTGAAAGAAATAACCAAACTTATGATCCACAAATGTTGAATCTTATTTGTTAGAGATTCGGTCCACAAACTTGCCAAATAAAACCTACCACTCAAAGTCCTTTCAGCGAACAATTAGCATAATTTCATCACAAATGCATAATAACAGAAGACAGATTGAAATGGATGACTTTTTATTGTTTCATGTGGATAGGCTCAGTAATTATAAAAAGAGATTAAAACATTTGCAAAATAACAGTGAAACAGTAATTTTGACCACAGATTTCTGACTTGTTCTCCAACTAAATTTTAAACTCTAGAATTGAAAATTTTTGAATGTGATGCAAGGTGAGCGCAACCTATTACAATTGAAATATGCAATCCTACAAACCAAATATGAAAATAATTGATAATATGTTTAACTCACCTGAACTATTTTATAAAGGAAGGAGTATACTAGAGCAGCGTTGGCATTTTTCTTGGTCATCGCCACCACTGAGCGAAGAGCGGGTTAAGGGCTAACAGAACATATGCAAGAGAGAGACTCTGAATTATTAAATGGCGCATGGTAGATATGCCGTATATATGAATATTTTTAGATGAAGCGATTCGTTGAGATGAATACAAAAAAGAAAAAAGTTACTGTATCATACTCAGAGAACAGAGCATGGCCAGAGGGAGGTAAAGGAACTCAGCTGTCTAACGCATAGCACTGGGAATTACTCACTTACTCACATCTGCAGCATCATGTTAAATTAATAATGCTACAGAGCGCTAGACCGCCCAATTTCACAATGAAGAGGAGACTGTACAGCGCAAGGTTCAGTATGTCCAACATTTTTCAGCTGTCACCCAGAGATGAACTTGAAATCCTGTGGCAAGATACAAGATGTTTTGTCATATGGCCTTGTAGGTTTTATTGTAAGCTCTAACTTGTGTTTCATTTTCTCGCTTAGAATACTTCGTAGTGAAAATTCAAAAAGTCATGGTCAGAGTTGCATCAAAATTTAACAGGACAGGGGGTTAGGAGGAGAGAGCACTGAAGAGCAAATTGTGGTTGTGAACAGAGATCACCACCAAGAATTTTAGTCAGCAAAGGAATTAATCTGGAAGAGACATCTCATACATAGTTGCTTTAAAAAAAAAATTAAACTAAACAGTGCTCATGATGAATTTATTACTCAGTATTACCTGTAAGTGGTTGATCCATACAAAACTATATTAAATCTTTTTTTTTTTTTGGAAAAGTAGAGCAAAGATACAGTTACTTATACTTTGCCATAGACTCTACCTGGATGACTAAGGTATATCTCAAAATGCATCCCTAGACTCCCTAACAGGCAGTGGTGGAAGGTAAAAGAGTAAAAGTAGCAAAGTACTGTACTGTATTTAACTTAAGTACATTTTAAAGTGGGTTCTTATTCCTTTTACTTCACTACATCTGAGAGCAGGTATCTGTACTTTCTACTCCAAGTGTTACTTTCTACTCCAAGTGCTGACCAAAATCTGTATAATTTTTATCATAATTTTTTATCAATATATATTACCACTTAAATTAACAAAACCTGTGTGAAATACTTTTACTCTTTACTCTAAAAGTGTAAAAAAAAACACAAAAACAAGTTCTTCAATACTTTATCTTAGACTTTATCATGTGATACTTTTACTTGAGTAACTTAAGTAACTCTGTATCTTAGATTTAGACTTAGACAGATTTTATTGATCCAGAAGGGAAATTACTTGGACACAGTAGCTCACATATCACAATATATGACAATAACATAGGGTAAAAAATATTTTTTTTAAATGGTAATAAACTTGTAAATAAGTAGCAATAAAAATCTGTACTTTTACTTGAGTAATAAAACTGAGTACTTCATCCACTAATATAATAGTGTATATATATTTGGTGTTGGTCTGGATGGCTTTTCTAGGTTTAATGCCATGGAGAAGGTCTAAACTCAAATACCCACAGATTTTTTCATTGTAAATAATTCCTTCTGAACTTTCCATGACACTCCACTAGGTGTTGGAAAGATATAAGAACATGAGACACTGGATTAAACTTGATGGAGGATACAGTAGAGGTTGCTGTGTTTGACCCAGAGGAAGTGTGTGGATCCATGTGTGATCAGGGGCGTCATCTCTGCCTCCTCCTCCCTCTTCATCAACATCGGCATGAAGTGATCGATCTCATTCATGTCCACATTCCCCATGTAGTTACGACAGATCAGCACCTGAAACAGCAGATAGGCATGCTGGGTTTATTCTTGTGGATCTTCATTATTTCAGTTTAAAATGCTTTAAACACACACTTTTGAAACAAGAGTGAAAAATGCTTTAGTTTGAACTGACAGTCTTTTCTCTCAGTCAGATATTGCACCATGACGCCAAAACATTTTCTGAGATAGCCTCTGACAGTTGCTTGTATATGGTTCTCATCCAACTAAATGTTATTTAAATGCAAAGGTAAAATCAGTTTGATCACAGAAAAAAGACAGAATAGTTTGTTCAAAATATAGCTGAACAAAAATTTAAAGAATGCAGACAGAAGGAGTAGTGAGGCATCTCATTTCATTTATTTGAAAACTGTGTGCCATGCCTTTAAGGATTGCCAAGGAATCCTTAAACCAGCTGCAACAGGTTTTGTGGGAAATTGGGCAACGATTTTATTTGATTATAGTCCTTTTCCAAGCCATCTGATACTCTTACTTAGGTTACATAATCACATGCAGTCTGCCCTTAGGTAATCTTGTCTGATGCACATCAAGCATAAATCTTCTGATCTTAAAGTTTCACAACTTGCTGAAGCACGCTACTGGATTTACAAGGTCAAACTATTTGTACTATCGATTACTCATTTAATTTATTATGATTATTATGATTATTATGATTATTATTATTATTATTATTATTATTATTATTATTATTATTATTATTCGTGTTAATAATAATAATAATAATAATAATAATAAAATAATAATAATAATTTATTTGAATTTATTTTATTTTTTTTACAAAATCCTTGCATTTGAGGAACCAAGTATCCACGCAAGACACATCATCTACATGATTCCATGGAAGCAGTAATCATACTTCAGATGATTGGGATAGATGGAACAAGCTGGACTTAGCTAGCCTGATTCATCAGCCGGTTTCACTTCATGGTAACCGTCTGACCTCACAGCATTAGGATTTGATCGCTTGACGGTAGGTGGATACTTTTTAATTTAACCAATCACTGCCCTTTGGTCATGACGTACTGTATGTAATGTGTTGCTAACAGGGGCTAACAGGTATATTAAGCTTTTCCCAGATCCCTTAGGAAAAAGGGCAATAACATCTTTCCTCTTGATAAAAATCACCAGACATTCTCTTTGTTCCAGCTTTAAATCCTTGATCTCGGGAATCGTTGTCAACACAGAATGTATGACTTTGTCTACATCCATCTCGACAGGTGCTTGTGTTTGACATCATGGCTTCACAGCTCTTCGCTGACTGGCCAGTGTGCGGTCTACAACTTTCAGGGTTCTTGAAAACCGTCTAGTGTATTCCGATTCCTGATCTAGTCACTGGAGAGAAATTAAATTGAGCAGAGGCACTAGGCGGCCTTGCCTGGCTAGAACTTAGCCCTCCTCCAAGAGTCAGGGTTGTGGAGTTGCATGCTTTATGGAAGACAAAGTGAAAACATTAACCTTTCCAATGATTGAAAGTCCGGTTGAGGAACTTTGACGAAAAACTCATGTCACTTTTCCTTGATTGCCACTCAAGCATCATCAAGTGACCTCCATCACCCTTGCAATTTCAATCAGCTTTCACCCGACAACAACTGCTCTTCACACCTTTCTGTGACAACTACACCGCCTTCACAAGATTCTCTCCAGCCAGCCTTAAGAAACCACCACACCCCCATTTGAAGAAACTCACTGGTCGAGATGAGTCAGCAGTCCTTTTGAGCTCCGGACAAAAGTGCAGAGAAAGAGATGAAAGCCGCATGCTTGAAGCCCGCTGATCACACACACACGCGCACCAGATACAAAGCTAGAATAGAGAGATGTGTGTGGCAAAGGTCATTCTGGGGCCCGCACAAGAAAGGCAGCCGGAAATCAGAAATAAAAAAAGGAAATTCTTGGACAGTAAAGTAATTTGCTGGAGAAAAGAGAGAGAGGCCACTGCTCAGCTTCAATAAAGACGAGACATCATCAGCAGTGCGTGAAGGGCAGAGGGCAGAGGAAGAAGAAGGAACGGAAGTTTTGTGATAGAAATCAAAGAGCTGACTATCAAAGAAAAAAACAATATATAGGATGCTAACTAGATATAAAGAGCCTCTTGACTGTTAGTCTGATGGTCTAAGTTGCAGTGTATATGCCAGGCTCTGTGTGGGCTCTGAATATCTGCTGAATGTCGACCCCACTCTTTACCCCCCTTTCAGGCTACACTGTTCTGTCTAATAAAAAGGAAACTATGTGATAATCTAAATCCACAATGTAAAGATGCTGTAACCAGTGTTTAGTTCACTTCATGCAAACTACTGAGCAATTATGGAAAAATACAGTAAATGTATTATTAATAGGCTTTTTAATAGGCTTTTTAGGTACTTATGGACACTCCAGCCTTGGTACCTTCGACAGTTGGAAATGGAAAATACAAAGGAGCACTTCCTGGATTCCACTGGATGACATCATGGAGTGGGGCAAAGTGTTTTGAGCTTTTGAGAAGAGAGTCCTAGGCTACATTTATACATAGTCAGGTATGTGGAGAAACAAATTTTTTCCTCCCTCCATTTTCCAAAATAACATTGTGAACATAGCATCATTTTCAAAAAAGATTTCATTTATATCATCCCTCATAAATACACCAATGAGCGCAGTCATAACTACACCGAGCCTATGGGCGGCACCTGGATTAGCATTTATTTCATTAGTTATAAGTATTTCTCAAAAATACCTTGAAAACCTTGCATTACTGAGTGGGCTCTTCTCTCTACAGATATGCAAAGAAGTGGGAAAATTGCTGACCTCTGAGCTCATTTGTCTCTGGTCATCAGTATGATACATCAGCTGTGTGCAAATGCAAACACATGAAAAGTGTTTGCACCAGAAGAACTGCAACTGCTGCTCTGAATGCTTCATGATCATCATCATAGCAAAAGGTAAACATTGGTTGCACTTTCGGTGCATCAGCTCCTAAAACTCCGTTTATCTCACTTTACATGCAAACAAGTTTTCCAGTATCTCCACTCTAGCCGGAGTTTTTAAAAAGATTTGTTTTCAGAGGTGAATTCACTGTTTGCATCTCAGTTTTTAAAAATACCTGTGTATGTGTAAACAGGCCTAAATATGCAGGGTTTTTCAACTTAAAAAAAAAAACTCTTGACATTTTTTGTTTACATGAAGAAACATGTTTATAATATAGTGAGCATCTCTGAAAATGGATTCAATAATGGAAACAATAAGCACCCACAGCAATTTTTAACAGACTTAGGAGCCAGTCACTTTGTCTAATGTTTATGGGTTGCTTGGCTGTATGATTTTCCAAAACAGAAGCTGTTTAAAGTCTGCCGAACTTTCACATCATGTTTTTAGAGGCACTTAACCACTGCTTCAACCCAGCCAATCTGACCAATATTCTTCTCTAACAGACAATGGCTGCAGGGAATAATGAAAAGAAAGAAGAAGTACTATAATGGCACTGGGGAACTGGTTATACTGAAAATTTAATCTCAGGCATTTATAGCTTTATGATTGTTGGAGAACATTTTCCACAATTTATCTACTTGGCACTCGAGATGAGAACAGTACATACTAAAAAAATGTGGTCCAGTATTGTAAGAAATTTAGTGAGTAACAACTTATTTTTTTAAACTAATTGATTCATTAGTTGTATTTTGACTTGTAGATAGGGATGGGACAAGATCTAATGCCACAAGATCTCGCAAGAAAAATTGCCATAAGATTGTGCGCTCATAAGAAATATGATCTTGTGAGATAAATACTGGCAAGTTAAATTTTTTTTAGAAGCTGTAGTCCCAAAAATCACTACTACAATGACAGCAGAAATATTAAATAAAGTAAATCAAAAATGGTGAGGCCAAATGGAGAACTGGATTTCACAATTTATTAATAAAAATGTCAAAATCTTGTTTTGTCTCATTCTTGTATATCTAATTTCATGTCTTGTGGAAATTGTATCTAGTCCCGGCTCTACTTGTAGATAGATATATGTATTACAATAATATAGGCTACTCTTATAGTCGGGTCTATAAAGATGCAGACAGATATAGGATTCCCATAAAGACTAAACCCACGGGGCCAATTAGACATAAATATCTGACAATAAATAGCCATAAGAGTTACATAATGGTTTGTATGAATACCATTAGGACCAAATATTCAGATTTAACTAACACTATTATGGAAATGAGTCTGAGTCTGTATTTTACTTCCAATGTTACACAGGTCGAATATTACACAAAACTGACTCTGAGCCTTTAGCCATGTTATAACATTGTTACTTCACCAAAAACACGCCCACAGGTTGTGTTTTCTTTCATTCACACGTGTTTGAGTAACTCATCTCCAAAGCTCAAAATGCTCTGTTCCAACTTATGATGTCATGTAGTGGTAATTTTCAAGTTAACAGCTACCTTTTACCTTTTGTTTTATAGAGAGTGCCAAGTCCAAGGTTGAAATGATCCAAATGATTCTAGTGCAGGTGTATGGAGTTTAAAACACAATGGCGCACTTCCTGTATTACCACATGACATCACAAGGTGGAACGGCATGCTTTCTGTTTGAGAGAATAACTCAGCCTAAATATGCAGGGTGTTAAACGTGTGAGAAAGAAACAAAACATAACTCCAGGTATGTTTGTGACGAGGAAACATCATTATAACATCAGAAAATAGCGTAATATGGGCTCTTTATAGTCCTCATCATTTCCACATCAGCACAAAGTTACTCTGACATTCCTGTATTTAAATCGACTGTCAGCCAATCTATTCCATCTTGCAGGATAGCTAACAGCAGGACTCAAACTGTGACAATTATGGCCTGACTGCAATCACAGAAATGATTTTGAAGGGGTTCGTAGTTATGCACCTTCAGGATTCTCCAACATCAACACAGCATCCCCGTCTCTGCGTGGCTGCCTCTCAGTTGATGTCAGTTGAAGGCAGATTAACAAGGAAAACAGCAGAGATGCACCGAGCAAAGGCGGATGACTTCAAACAGAACACCTCACACAATCCGTTAGCATATTTCATGGCCCAAAGCAGCACACATCTACTTAATAATCCAGGTCTCATTAAATTCAACTGTGGGTGTGTTATTTCTATCCAAGTTTAGCCACTGCACCCTTAGAAAAACACATAATGGTGCAATACAGTTGGACAAATATTAAAAGAGACACAGCTAATCTCGGAAACCTGATCAAACAGTCTTCATCTATGTTTGTGAAAGTACGAAGTGGGGAAAAAATATCTAATTTACAATGAAAACATAGGAACAAAAATCATTCAGGTTCCAAGCAGGTTCCATCACCTGCTTGTTTCTATGGATATGTCATTATTCTGCCTGGATTGTTCCACAGTGTCACTTTAAACACCTCTACTTAACATTTATTCTATTACTGCTAGTTTATAGCCCAAAAATATCTAGAAAAATTGACTGTGAGCAGGGTTGTCTCTCCACAGATGTGAACTGTAACTTGGTTTGGTCTCCATGAAGTTAGAAAGGTTTACCATACTGTGGAACATTCCAGACAAAGCAATAACATCTTCATGGAAAAAAAGACCAGAAAAGTTATGCAATGCACCTTTAAAACATGTCCGGAATTGACAAAAATACTGAAATATGAACAGACGAAGTAATACAAGAATCTTAATTTGTTTGGAGTTGTTTGTGCAGAATAAAACAGTATATTTTGTTGCTCATGGAGGAAATTACAGCACTTAAAAAATTGCAACCCTTTGCAATTTGTTATTTTGCAACCATTTAAATTGCAATTTCAATTGTGATTAATCTTGTAGACCTATTAAATACTAGAAGAAAAAGACCAAAAGACGATTGACAGGCTTTCTATGTACACAAAGCATTCAGTGCGGAATCAATATAACAAATATTAAAAGAGCCACAGCTAATCTTGGAAACCTGATCAAACAGTCTTCATCAGTGTTTGCAAAAGTACAAAGTGGGATTTTGTCGCAGTCGTCCAGTCATCGTCACCGTCATACTTGAGAGAAATGCATTGGTCTTTCAAGGACAAAAATACTTACTCTGAAGTGCCTTGGCAACAAGAGTGTCATTTTACTAATTTGGTTCCTGACATTTAGAACTTCAGAGTTATTTACAAGTTAGATGAACTGAACTAAAATGTAGTTCTGTAAAATATAAATGAAAACCTGGAGAGCATTGTACATTTAAAGTGAAACCAAATAACAATGGAGTTGCATTGTTGCTGGAAGGAAATCAGACCTTCCTGTTCACACATTGTGACGCATAAAACCTCATCTAAATATGACAATGAGAAAAATGCATGACTTAAGGGTTTCAAATCTTACAACTGAAAGCTAAATCAACTCATATTACTCTTAAGATTGTTGAGACTCTTAAGTGTATTGGAAAAGAATGTCTTAAAGGGTTACTCTGAATTTCCTGATCTGTTATTATGTTGTTTCCTCATCACAAACATACCTGGAGTTGTGTTTTATTCATACAGGTTTAACACAAAAACCTTGTACATTTAGACTGAGTTTGTGATGTCATGTGGCAATACGGGAAGTGCTCCACTGTGTTTTAAAACTTTCAATATAAAAATGATGACGATTTCAGCCCTGGAATTGACATTTTCTACTGAACTAAAGGTAGAAGGTAGCTGTTAAGTTGAACACTGTTCCACATTGTAACGTCATGTAGTAGTCGAGTAATTTGAGCTTTGGAGAAGAAGACAAACTAATAATAAAGGATTACTCAACTGTGCGAATGAAAAAAAAAAAAAAAACACAACTCCAGATATGTTTTTGATGATAGCAACATTCTAACAAGGCTTAAAACTCTCAAGAATTAGTTTTGCATAATACAGGACCTTTAAAGATAGTTTTCAAAGGATGCATATTTTGTGCAATAAGAAGCAATCCTATTTCAGGGAGAACTTGCAATCCACAATGCGTTAGTAGAATGAGTCAAACTGAAGCAATGGATTCTACTCTTTCAAAGTTTTGTTCGATAATGCAGTCTTAGCTTCTTGATGTTAGAAAAACTGTGAATTCAGTCGTCATATTCAACGAAAGTGTGCAGAACTGAAGAGAAAAACAGTCTTATGTAAATTACCACCTTTCAGCTATTCCCGTTGGGGTCGCCATGGCAAATCATCTCCCCATCTCTCTCACTCCCTTTCTCTTTCTGAAACCAACTAAATGCATTCTCTTAAATGCTTTGCTGAAATCAATCATGACAGAACATTGCAGTCAGAAGTGGCAGAAAAAGTAGAATGTCAAGTACATTGTTTAGAAAAGCTGCAAAAAGATCTGACGAACAAAATAACCTTGAAGTGCTGTCTCTGTATTCCTTCAAATTAATGTATAAAGTGACATTTTTCCACTTTGGTGGGTTTACTGAACAGTCATGTTCCGTTTACATTTGTGCAATAGACTGAAACCTCAACCAAGAAATTTACAATCATGTTTAAGAGAAGGAGCACTAAACATTAGAGAGACGATACACACACACAAAAAAAAAACTGCAAATATATCAGTCTGTCGGCCTCAACTCTCCTGCCTTGGCTGATATTTGGATTGAACTCACCAATTGTTGCATAAAGTGTTAGTGCAATGATGGCAATCACAAAATGAGATTACACTGCTCCATTATGGGTTAGTAGTAAAAAGGGTAGGGTTGTGGATGGCTGTAGTTACAGTAGGCAGACCAGTAAAATGTATAAACAATATTTATGTTAGTATTAATTAAAAATATATATATTTTGGGGGAAAATTATCAAAATATGCCCTACATATTGGCCCAAAAATATTGGCAGGGCTTATTGCCATTGGTTGCTCTGGGTTCTAAACAATAGGTATGAAAAAAAAACATATTGGTCAATCTGAATCTTAGTCTCAATAAAAAATGTATTAATTGCACAGTTCTAGAGTTGTACTGTCAAGAAAAATAACAAATTTTCAATTTAGGATTCTGCTCAAAGTTCATATTTTCAACCAGAATTGACAAAAAAAATTCATACGAACTAACAAAACTGGGAAACTAAACTTGTTAGCAGTTGCAGAATAAAACAGGATAATTGTTGTTTAAGGAGGAAATTATGGTACTTCGAAAATTGCAGCCTTTGGGATTTGCTAATTGTGATTTCGAATTGATTGTGATTAATCTTGCAACCCCATTAAACACTAAAAGTAAAAGGCCAAAAGACAATTGACAGGCTTTCTATGTAACACAACGCAATCAGTGTGGAATCAATATAAACCACTCACATGTGACCTCAGAAGCCAAACAGCCTCCACAGAGCTACAGTGTAAATGACAGAAAGGCAAAGAGAAGGACTCCTCCATCTTTCACAACTAATCACGGCCAATCACATACAGCCCAGTGTGGCTCCGTACAATGGGGGCAGTGGTGGGGAGTGAGTTCACACTACTTTACTTGTCAAAGCTGAGAGAATATGAAAGATGCCATTGAGTGGAGAGATAAGATGCAACCATTTCACTGTGTGGAAGCTCAGTGGCAAGGTTAACTGTAGCTCAAGGCGTCATTCTTCTGCTAGATTACAATGGAGTAAACAATTCACACTAGAATAATGTTTATGGGCTCATACCAGATTCTCCAATTCAATTTAACTCAAACTGAAAAAACATGTAGGGACACTATTTAACAGTTCTAGTGGGATGCATTCACACAAATGAATATCTTGGTACATTTTTAATTATCCTGATGATTGTTTGAACACTATAGCAGTCCATTCAAAATATGTTATTATATGTAGTTAATATGATTAACTGATATTCAGGAGCAGGACCACGCCTCAACTGCCCTCTCCTCTCACCAGCGAACCACAACTCACCTCGACCATGCCTCTAATTTCCCAGAAGCCTATATGTAGCAGCCTTTCCCATCATCCCAGTTTGTCTCGGCTAACTCGACCCCACCCTCCCATTCCCTATTTTGTCTTTCAGTCATAAGGCCCCTACAAGGGGGGTCCCATTCCGGCTGGGCCAAGTGAAGATTGAGAAGGAGCCCCCACCCATAGTATCAACCCAGTCATCTCTGCCCCGCTTCGTACATTATCAATAAACTTCTTCGCACTATGTCTTTGTTGGTGTGGTCCTAGCAAGTGAAGTGGTCACTGACGGTCAAGTATAGCAAGAAAGTGAATGCAATGCAAACTACACTTATGTAAGTATAGAACTATCACTGTATGTTCTTGTCTGAAAGAATAAACTGCCAGTTTCTTTTCCCTAAGATAATGCAAAAGAAAAAAAACAGCAAAAAAACAAGCAACATTTTGTCTTTTAATAAGCTTGACCTCGAATAAATAAATACAAGTACTTTAAACAGTATGCTCGATATTCTAATTTTGCATGTCTCCAGAACAACAAAATTGATGTCTTCTTTCTCATTACTTCCAAACTAGAGTCAAAAGGGTAAATGAGCTAACCTCTAGCAGTAGCACAAGTTCAAGACAGTACTGACATCAGACTAAACCAACATATGCTACCTTTTCCTCCTCCAAATTAAAGCTTGTTATTCGGTGGTGCCCTAATGAAGGAGCAGGGCCCCATTTGGCAGGGTCAGAGTCTCTAACTGCCCGCGGGGCAGAGGAGAAGGATAGATAGATATAAAAGGAAAAATCAGGAAAACCTTTAATCTGCACAATCAGAGACTGGGGCTGGGAGGAACTGATCCTTCTCCCATAAGGGCATTGTCAGGCATGTAAGGCCTCTTCAGCAATTCCTTTTCTTGCCTTGGAATATATTAACCCACAGAGATTTAGATGCATGCTGGGATGATGGGAAATGAGGAGGAATAATGCGATTCAGCTGCAGTTTCACTTTTGGTTCATCGAATCTTTACAGAGGGAAAACAGCCATACATTAAACATAAAATATATGTTTCTAAGCTAAATTTGCCTACAAAGTATTTCATTGCAGATCAGCGCACAGTACCGTTGTACCCTTGCGCAAAACGCAGTGTGTGAATGAGCATTGATGGAGGTCAGAGAGGTAATTGGTGCTCATTGGTAGATAGTCATATTCACATAAGTCAGCCACTGGGTGTTACTATTTTTGTATGAATTTGAAAAAGTCTTGATATCAGATGTACTTTCTAACAAAACCATTTCCATTTATTCAAACTTTGGACCAAGAAAAGAAAAGAAACATCTCACAAAGGGTTATGGTGACCCCACCCCATGGGCCTAACTTGTTGATATGGCCCGTCTTGAATTGTACTGAATAAAATGATAAGAAGGCGGGCAAGTTCAAAGTGTGTCAATCATAGCATCTATAAATAGCCAATGGCATTTGAGCTATTTTCAGACTACATTAGAGCATATGGTAGCCTACTTACTGTAGCCCCAACTAATTAAAGTGGCATTCAGTGACTGGCAGAGCTATAATGAATGTGATTTAAATGAGAAAGCAGAGATTCAGAAAAGTAAAGAACTGATGGAAATGCCGGGACACATCACATGCAATAAGACCGCATCAGTGCGCAAAAACAAAACGCGCAGTGTGCAAACCTCCAGTGAAACGAGTTTAGCAAGTTGAACCTCTGCTGACTCCTTTCATATCTGCTACACCGTAAGAGGACACGTACAGATACTTTGTCTGTCATCGCGTGCAAATAAATAAAAACGTGCTAATCTCCTGGCATGACTGCGAGAAAACAATTCATAAAAATGTGCAAATAATTTACAGTATTTCTCGTGTTGTAGCAGGTGGTTCTTTTACACTTGTGCCAACTTCCTCGCAAACAACTCGCCTTCCTTCAAACTTACCTTCCCCTTCAAATCGAGGATAAAAATCGCCGAAGCCGACATCGTGGTGGAGCAAATCCTCGGGAAAACAACTAGCCTGGATAAACCGTGAGTCCGCTGGAAGATATGGGTCACTTATAGGGGATAATGTGCTCTCCCATCCTCCTCCATCCTCCACTCCTTCAGTCGGTCTCGGCGTTTCAAAACTGCACCCTCCTCTGCCTCTCCAAGCGTCACCACTGCGCGATACCACCAAGGCGCACAACGCTGCTTCCGGTTAACAGAAAAATAAAAGTTTGATTTTATTTTTATTTTTTTAAATCATGGAAGTATAATGCGATCATTCATATTATAGATCTATGTTTATACATACATTGCACTTTTTTTTCTTTTTTTATGTATTTTCTTTGTTTTATGTATTTTTTTTCATGTAACGTTTCTGGGTTTTGGGTCGCTACAATTTAGTACAATGTATTTGCTGTTTCTACTTGCATTTGTCAAAAGTAATAGGGTATAGTAGGTATAGGCATTATCCAGCAGCACGTCTCTGCAAGATAGAATAGCAAAACGTAGGCCTATTTTTACGCAAATTTTATTTAATGAGCCACTGTCATATGGTATTTTACATTTACATCTTTATTTTCCTACTATGGACTACTTAAATTATCTAAATCTATATGAGTGAAGCAGATCTTAACACTACTGTTGTTGCCTAAAACAGGCAAAACTATTAATTTATTATGAAGAAGATTTTCCCTTTATTTCCTGTTTATCTTGCCCAAATTTTAGAAGCTTGACAGTTTGTATTTCCGGGGTGGCTGCTTCTTTGACAGCTCAGCTCAGCCACACACAGACCTGTCAGACCAGACTGCTCTCCTCACATGTGGGCCCTCAGAGCTGCTCACTCAGAGGAGACTGTAGGGCCCAGGCTTCTTTCAACGCACTGGGTCAGGTGCTCTTTTATAAAATCATGTTCAATTTACTAAGGTGAGTGTAAAGGTTCACGTGATAATGTTTTCTCTAGAAGTTATCTTGCTTTGAAACGTTACATTGTTGCCTGTTAAATGTATGGCATCTGTGGGTTACTAAACTAAATGCCAAACGTGGTATTACTATAAACATTTCCTTTCACAAGTTGTCCTCCTATAGATCCAGGGAGCTGACATGAGGGAGCTAGGCTAAGAAATGTCTAACGACAACATAATAAAGCCTAGTTTTTGTCCTTCCTGATTCCAAACATTCCAAACACAAATACTGTAGATTTTTAATGTTGATAAATATATCTTTACTTATCTTTGACACTTTATAAAATCAAACATCTCATTTTCAAAGTAAAATATTTATAAAAAAAAACACTAAACAATGATTTGAGTTAATTTAGCTTGAAAGTTGACCTATAATGATAATTTCAGAGAAACATCTGCTCATTCTGGATATGGTGCACACATCCTCACACAGGTCCTGAGAGAGGAGGGACATCCCCCTCATAGATCTGACACAAGTTTGGCAGTTTACAGCATAGTGCCAAACTGATTTCAGTGCTTTACTTTCACATTTTAAAATAACAACATATGTTCTGTCCTGTCAGTTTTTTATACACAGGTGATTATCTTTAAATAGGCCTAGTAAAAATAATAAAATAAATCTGTGTGCATGCCTATATACTTTTGAAACTCATTATATTAAAATTATATTTTTAATAGCATAAATATAAGTCAGTACAGTATTAGGGCTGGATACCTTTCAAAGGCACCAATATGATATAAAAAGTTCAATCGATAAGTTCAATCAATAACAACATTTTGATGACCAGTTTGCCAAACCAAAGTTAACTCAAATAAATGTCAAAGAAATGTTTTTTTTTTTTTTTTTTATTTAACATTTTGTTGTCTTGTGGTTCTTAGGACTAATATAGGAATATGTATCAAAAAAGCTGCATAAGCACCAGTATCAAAAAAGAGATATTGTTTAAGCCTGTACAGAAAGAAATGGAAAGGTACTCAGCCCTGCAGGAAATCTTTTACTAAAAAAGGAGTGGACTGTGTGAGGACAAGAGACAACCTTTCTATGCAATACTAAAGTCTATGTCCTCCATCTCCTCCTCTGTGTCCTCCAGGATCTCCGCTGCTCTCTGGGCACGCTCACGGTCACTGGGCTGGATGTAGTTATCTTCAATGAAGCCATCATCATCCTCCTCGATCACAGGAGGAATGCCATGTCCACTGTGCATGGAAAATTCCACATCCAGACCTAAACACACCAAAAATGTTCAAATGTTGAGTTGTACTGTATAGTTTTGGGTCATATTTTGTAATAATTACACTTCAATGGCCTTAATAAAGCATGCAAAGACTTAATTCGTAATTATTAAATAATTTATAAAAGTTATCCTACATATCATTATTGTTATTGTTTACTGCTTTTCCTGAAATGTCCCATGGCATTAAAATGATCCATCTTGTATTGATTCAATAATAGGTGTTTTCATTTACAAACATACCTTGAAAAAACTGCATTCTTAATGTGAGTGGGCTTGCCTTTCCACAGAACTGACCATTACTTGGCCTGGATTGTTTCTATGATATGTTTAAGGCCATACTGTGGATGGAATATTGTAGGCAAAGCAATAAGATCTGAATGGAGACAAGAAGGTGGCTGAGCCAGAAAAGTTACCCTAAAGAATGATTCAGACTTAGTAATTAATACCTGAACACTAACCCCTTAAATAAGTAGTTACTAAGCCTGAATCATTCAACTCTTTGTTCATTATGTTTTAAGTCTTTGTTCATTTTTTACTGAGGCAAATTAAGGTGCAGTTACTATAAAGTGGAACAGGGCTGCAACCAACAGTTCTTTAGCAATTATCCTTTCTATTATTAGTTTAGTTGTGTAGCTTGTGAAAGGGCCCTTGAATATGAGATTGTAGCAGATTTGAGCCAAATGAAGCAACTGTAATGCTGCTTGGGACCATCCTGATGTTGCATTTACAATGATCAAAAAGTCAAAACTGTAAAATGTTTTCTGCTTAGTATAATTAGTCAGCCCTAAAATGTTATGTAGTAGATTTGGGTAAGATATAAAGGCCCACCTGATATGTTATGTAGTAGATTTGGGTAAGATATAAAGGCCCACCTGATGCCTGGCTAACTGCTTCCGTCTCCCGGAGTCTTGTGTGTCTGTAGCTGGCCAGGTAGCGCCTCACCACCTGGCATTTGGCCAACAGAGCGATGAGAGCAGAGATGGAGATCGCCACAGCCAAGACCGCAACAAGGAACTCCCACTTATGAGACGTGTCAAAGTCAGGGCGTGTAACTGGAACATAAGAAGCTATCATGTTTTTAGAATGAGGCCAGCATCGTCTCCTTTAGGAACATCAGATCGTGGTCTTATTCTGGAGTTGCATACTGACCTTGACTACACTATCACACCAATGTCAAACGTATAATGGAATCTTATTTTACATTTAAACATTTATGGTAATATAAAGTAATAAAAAGAAGCTGATTTTGTATTAATATTGGATCAGCCTAAAATAATGAAATAAAGAAAGATGATAAAGAACAGTCAAAATTAGTCGTGTCTTTAATTAAGCCAAGTTCGAGTGATTTATACTTTGGAGGTAAACTGTGCAATGTTTCTGGTGGAGGGTCTGTCACCTACTTGTCTCCATGGAGATCTTATTGCTTTGCATGGAATGTTCCATAGTAGAACTTTAAACTTATTCATCTAGCATTTATTAATTATGGGCATTTCTATTGCTCAAAAATACTTAATCATTCCCACTGTGAATAGGGGCGACTCTCCACAGATCTCTATTGTAATGTAGCGTAGTGCTGGTAGATAGGTTTAATCTATACTGTGTAACATTCTAGATAAAGCAGTAACATTAGTAGTAGTAGTTTATTTGGTTATTTTGAGGCACTACAAAACAAAACAAAAGAAACCATAGACTACAACCCCATGGATCATGACCGAAAGGGTTTAGGGTTTATATACTAACCCCTCTAACAGCTATACAATCACTTTTTTTTTTAGTTCTTTGTTTTTTGTTTTGTTTTGTTTTCTTTTGTTTTGTTTTTTCCTTTATGGTTGTACAAACTTATAATAATGTTAACGAAGGCTCAAAAAAGTTTATGATCGTACAAAATAAACCATAATGAGAATGAAAAAATGTAATGTAATGTTAATGAAAATGTTAAAGAAAAGCATGTATGTAGTTAATAGTCATGGTTTTCTTAAGACAACGGATCTAGTCTTCAAGGTATTTCTGTAAGATTTGATTTTTATGTTGTTTTTTGAAGTGCACCAAGTTCGTACAAGCTTTGATATGGTCGTCTAAGCTGTTCCATGACTCTACTCCATGTCTGGTAACACACAAGAGTGGTTCCAGAGAATCGTTTTTTAAAACCTCTCTGGTTGTATTTGAATTCATTTGTGCAGAACAGTTTTTGAAAGTTATCTGGGAGCAGGTTGAGTTTCGCTTTTAATAAGATTTGGCAAATTTTTGGGGACCTGGTTCTTTGACTGGCAAAAAAGTGCATTTGTATGTTCTCTATATCCAACTAAGTGAGCTAGTGCTTTTTTTGTAATTTACAGAGGTGGGACCAAGTCATTGTCTCAAGTAAGTCTCAAGTGTTTGATCTCAAGCCTGAGTCAAGTCACAAGTCAAATACAGTCAAGTCCAAGTCGTCTGGCCCATAAGTCCAAGTCAAGTCCAAGTCGTCTGCTTTGAGGGTCAAGTCATTTCAAGTCTTTAAACCCAAGTACCAAATATAGCTTAGATTTTTGCAATTTACATGCATTTTAAGCTAAATCCTTCTTAATGGTATATTTATGTATGAGTATTTATGTAAGAGTTATAGAAATGCAATTTTTTCCTTTTTAAACTTGACAAAATCTTAGTGTGAATCATTATGGTCAGAATAGAAAGAATTAAGATTTAAAAGTGCATAATAATAGTTATTTTGTCATGCAGTCTGCACTGAAATTGAAGGATCATGGTCTATGCAGTGCTTCCAAATAGTGGGGCTCGCGAGGCTCCGTCCGCGTTTGACTCGGCGATGCTTTTTATTTTTTTATTTAGTTTTTTTACTGTCTTAATTCACACCAAAGCGTAAAAAACGCCTACGCCTATTTGAGCTATTTGAGTTTAGACGCCCCCGACGCGCATGACGCCGTAGAACGGGATAAAAATACTTGACGCGCGTTTGCCCTGGAAATAAGAGCTGTCTTTTCCCGATGTACCATGAGAGAGTTTTTTATGACTAAAACATCAACGTACGACTGGGGTGTGTTTATATTTCTCTCCGCTAGACACTTAGTCGTCTAGTCAGAGTAGTCAGTCAAAAGTCAAGGAGGTGGGTCCTTCCGGAGGATCGATTCCCGTCAGTTTGTGGTCCGTTCTGGTTCTCGGGTTTTTCTTCCTGATAATAACGTTGCGTCTCTGGATACTCGTCCCTGATTGGTTGACGCGGCGCGTCTGACGCGAAAAGTTCAGAATTTTCAACTTCTTGACGCTGACGCCTTGGACGCGCGTCTTGGCCGCTGAAAAACGCTGAAGACCGCTGCGCTGATAAAAACGCGCCGCAGAAAATAGTTTATAGAAAGTTTTGACGCTTTGGTCTGAAAAATAAAGCATTGCATTCCATACATTAGGGGCAGAGCGCTTTTGGCAGAGTGGCAGGGAGCTCGGTGGTGTAAGTCACTGAGCATCGCGCTTTGCACACAGCACAGAGTCACAAGTCAGGTCACATTGGGGGGGGGGCGCGAGATGTCATCCAGGGGGGGCAGACAGAAAATAATTGAGAAGCATGGTCTATGCAGTTCCCTCTGTTTTACTATATTGTACTGTATATTACTGTATTGTACTGTAGTACATTTGAGGATACCATCTCACAGTACTTCAGTTACGTCCAGAGTAACAAATCGAAGTGGGAGGGACATGTTCCAGTTTATTCCTGTAAAATTCAGCACCACATTTAACAACCATAAAGAGAAAAGTATTTTCTAAAAGCATATATATTTTTGGGAGAAGCAAGTCTCTCAAGTCACACGGCACAAGTCCCAAGTCATTGATCTTCAAGTCCAAGTCGAGTCCCAAGTCTTATTCCATTTTATCAAATCAAGTCCCAAGTCCTAAAAAAAGTGACTCAAGTCTGACACGAGTCTAAGTCATGACTTGCAAGTCCCCACCTCTGGTAATTTAATCATTAAGTCTGAGTTACTTTTTATATTTATAGATTTATTTATAAGACATTTCCATTGAGATAATCAGTAACACAAAAAAAGTTACGTTTAAACCTTTAAACAAATATACAACATAGGCCTATTTAAAAATATATGGCTAGGAATTTTGTAAGCACAGGCCTGTTCTTTGTTCTTGTATCCTAAAAAAAGCTATAGAACATATAAAACTCAAAGGCATGTTTGGAAACGGCATACAGGCAGATGGTTAGTTCATTGAATATTTTTTCTTATGTTCATTTGTATTAACACAATAATTTAAATATTTCTCATAATATCATCTCATATCATAGTGTTTTTAGACTTACAGTTGTGTGTTGAGTTGATTGCAGCTGTGAACGGTCCGTCTGTATATGCTTCCATTTGACTTTGTTTTTTCAGTCTCTTTCATGAGTCACTTCATCAGACAGTGTTTTGTGTTTTGTGAAGCCAGTGTATTGCTTTTTTAAAATAACTTTTAAAGGGTTATTCAAGTCCAAAACTGTTACTGCGACAAAAAAATTTCAGCGTGTCCTTGTTGAAAGCAGCACAGATTTCTGAAAACAGACCCTGTATTATATGCTTTTATGTTGAAACCAATTAGTCTGAAGCAAAGTGACAATAGACAGGATCAGATGAGGGAGGCCTTTTTCTTTCGGTGTTACGACTGTCCACTGGATGGCGACGTTGAGTGGCTGGGACTCCTCCTTGGTTCATTAATAAGTGAAGGGCAGTGCCATTACCATCTCATGAAATCTGATCCAGAGTAGCCTTCTCGAGCTGCACAAGAACAAGAGAAAAGTAAAAGTTACAACTTAAAATAGTCGCGTTCAAAATCAAACAGCATTTTTTAGATCCCAGACTTCAACCACCCTTGTGTTTTGTGGCTTTGAAATCTGTTTGGGCCAGAGAATGAATATTTTAATATCCAGCCACACAAATAGAAGAACAGTCAAGTGGCCTAAAAATGTAAGTGTCTTTTAAGAATGTGATTCACTGTGTAGGCATGCACACAATAACAAGGGCCCGTAAGGATACCAGGAACTATGTCACAAACAGGACGTACCACCAAAGCTCCAGCTTATACAAATATGAAAAGCAATCAATCACAATCAGACACAAAAAAGCCATAGTGAAATTAGTATTACTCACTGGTGGAAGAATACTCGATGTTGTTACTTAAGTAAAAGTAGAGATATCAGAGCAAGAGCAAAAATAAAAAGTCTCACATGAAAAAATCTTCTTAAGTAAAAGTATTAAAGTACCAGTTTAAAAATGTACTTCAAGACTAAGAGTATTTCACAGAGATTTTGAGGTCTTATAAAGATTTAAATGTAGTGATTTTGTGTTAAAGTCATTTTTTTCCTTGCTGTTTACATTTTTTTTGTATATTTTTGTTTGTTCAGCCTTTTCAGCGGCTCTCAAATATTGAAAAATACTTTTACTTTAGAGCTCTGTTCAGTAAGGTAGTGGAGTAAAATGTACAGATACCTGCTGTTAAATTTAGTGAAGTAAAAGTAAAAAGTATCTAAGTATTTAAAATGTACTTAAGTAAAGTACAGATAGCTTTTTTTTTTCTGAAGTACAGAACTTTACTACTTTACTTCATTACATTTCACAACTGCTATTGCTTTTTTTTTTTTTTTTAGATAATTATCGTATTTATTTTATTTTTTTATAGAAATGGGAAAGATTCTATGTCCTACTACGGAGACATTGTTTTGTTTTTCTGAAAAAATACAACTTTCTATCTTCTCTTACTTAACTTAATTATTCAGTGGCTATATAATTAGAGAATACTGTAAGCTGCATTCCTGTGTACTTCTCAGTTTTCATAATGCCCTGGCAACTGCAGTCAACTGCTCCAACATCTTTTTTGCATTATACACACAACTACAACTATTACTACTACTACAACAACAACTACTACGACGACGACGACGACGACGACTACTACTACACTAGAACAATAGCATATGTATTCTGTGATATATGCAGATTTAAATAATACTAATAACATTTACGTTCTTCTCTTAGCAGCTATCAGTGGTATTTTTCAAGTCTTTTCAGTAGTTAGTAGTTGCAGTTGCACTATAAGCAATGTTTTACCTCTACTTTTTACATTGCTCTTTGTATTTGTAGTTTAAAGCAGCACAAATACTGACTCAAGCATACTTCTGTTTGAGTAGTAAGATGCAAATGACCAAGAGCTGAACACAAATATTACAATTGTATACGAGGATATGCAAATGTTGTTTTCCTGAGTGTAAAGTCCCTTCACTTCCCTCCTTAAAAGTGTAGGAGTAGTTCTAATTTCTGTGGTCAAATAGAACATACGAATCTGGTATAAACTCATCTGTACCTTGCACTTTGAATAAGGAAATGTTCTAAAGATTAGCATCTATGTGTAATTAATCATTAGGTTTTTTTTGGTTTACATAGTTGCTTGTTCAGTTCACGGTTTACAGAATGTTTCATTATTAACCCCAAATATGGGCATCCTTTAACTTTTTGAAATGGAAACAAGTATCAGAAAAATATTTCTGTTTTCCCATGGGACAGTGTAATGCATTCTTTTTAATGTCCCAATGAGTAAATTTTAGTTTATCATCTGGGAACCCCTCTCCAGATCTGATGGCACAGTGGCTCTGTTTAGAAGTACATGCATCATGATCTGGTTTCTGGAGTTTTCAGATGATTGAAATGTCATGTGAACATTTACTGATGCGAGTAATCTGGGTTATTCCTGGTTGATCACACTTTAGGTTCAGCCAAGGTTTAGCCAAGCCAATGATTGAGAAAATATAAAGATCAAGTTACAGATTAAAGGGGTAATTTTAAAAGTCCCATCAGCCCCAGGGCAGCTGTGGCTACAATAGCAGTTTACCACCACCAAGTGTGGAGTGAATGAATAACTGTAAAGTGCATTAACACATATGTTCCTCCCACATCTGAGTACTGCAATAAACACACTACAAATTCACCATTACAAATGTCTTATTACAGACATATTTTGTATATCTCAGTTGAGCAGTGATTCTGTGGCACTCTAAGGGTCTGGCTGTTTAGCTACAACATTAGCCCCCTTTTCCTCCTCCACTCTGTCACAGTAAGCACAGCAGCTCTTTATCTCTTCCTGTTTTATTCTCATAGCTGAAGCAAAACACAATATAACATGCAACAGCAACACTCACCAGATGCCCAGGTCACAATATAAAAGCTAAATTTATTTAATTCAATAAACAAAATGTAAAACTGTATGGAAAATATAAGGTGCTCCTTTGTTTACATCACCTTCAGTTATGTATAAGACAGTGGGAATGAAAACAAGCATTTCACTGTTCTTTGGTCATGGTGTCAGTTGCTCTGAATTGACCCAAACAGCTACTGGCTGACATCAGCAAACTCCCTCTGCCTCAAGGATGAAGATCAGAGACAGACATGTAGCCAGCACTCCACAAAAACTTACATGTGCACCTTTGCTTTCTATGGAGCTATTTTAAAACTGTTGTTCAACTGACTATACTTTTTGTTTTGCAGCAAAACAACTGCAAAGTGTTTTGATCAAATACATTTCATAGCTCCTCCATGCTGCTTCTGCTCAGATTGCTGGTGGACACTGCCTTATATCAGCCTGAAGCGAGGAGCTTACTACATTGAAACTACTCTGAAACTAACACACCTCCTTGTTTACAGTTTCTGTATGTTAGACAGGTCTAATGAACTGAAATGGGGACTGTCCCGGAGTGCCTAAGAAGCAGCTTCGATGAGACACTTGTTTTGAATAACGCATATTTTCCTCCCACATCTCAGTTCTGTAATAAATAAAATTCACCATTACAAATAGCTTATTTCAGACATATTTTGTATATCTCAGTTGAACAGTGATTCTGTGGCACTCCAGGGGTCTGGCTGTTTAGCTACAACATTAGCCCCCTTTTCCTCCTCCATTCTGCCACAGTAAACACAGCAGCTCTTTATCTCTTCCTGTTCTATCCTCACAGCAAAAGCAGAACACAATATAACATGCAACGGCAACACTGGAGGCCATCTCAAAGACGCCTAGCAGCAAAACATCTATTCCTACAACTACATTTGCATACATTTCCATACACAAAACTTTGAATTCAATTTTCAAACTTCTAGCGCTCTGTATTTTGATGTGATGTCAGTTTTTATTCACTAATGATGGCTAGGAGCAATGTAGAACCTTCCCTCTGTTATCAAAATGAATAAAAGATTACATTAGTCTCCTCCAAAAGCTTTCAAACAGGCAAATTAACTGTAAGAAAACGAGGAGGGCGGTGCATGCTCACTATTGGTCAAATCTTGATATAATCTCAACCCAAATCTAGTACAAATAAACATGTATGTCGTCAAAAGCAGTCACACAATCAGTGCTACCCAAATAGTACACAATAGTTTTTCCATCGTCCTTCTTCCAGTGCCAAGTTTAGTCTTGTTTGACATTTGAAAAGTTCTGGACTGATAAAGATGCTGTAAAACTGCTACTGTGGATTCTGTTCACATAATTGAGGCAAGGTCATTGTATCTTAAACAAAGAGCTTTTAAATGTTGATTTTGCCTACAGTGTGCTATGATGTGTAAACATGCAAATGCTTTACAAAGGAACAAGCCAACTCTGTTATAGGCAATGGTGGAAGATGTACTCAGTTTTGTTACTTAAGTAGAAGTACAGATACCGGAGCAGAAAAATGCTAAAACTAAAAGTATTAAAGGTTGCACTATGTAACTTTTCTGCAACCTCATTGTCTCCATGGAGATGTTATTGCTTCACCTTACAAGTTCCACAGTATGGCATTAAATGTTTGTGTCCGTGGAGGCAAACAGAGAAAACTACCAGGCAACGTTACAGGTTAGATCTGTGGAGAGACAGCCATGCTAAGAGTGAGAATGCATGTTTTTAAAGGGTTTTTTCATATAAGCATACCCGTGATTGTATTAATGCAAGATACATATGTTTAATGCCATACTGTGAAACATTAAAAGGCAAAGCAATAACATCGACATGGAAACAAGCAGTTGGCAAACCCTGTACCAGAAAAGTGACACAGAGAACTTTTAATGTACCTGTTTAAAAATGTACTTAAAGAGTAAAAAGTAAAACTATTTCACACAGATTTTGAGGTCTTGAGGTTTTGATACAGATTTGTGCAGAATTTTGTTCAGTGGAAACAACTGAATCAATTGTTTTTTTCTAGCTGTTTTTATTTGTATATTTTTGTTTGCTCAAATTATGAACGTGTTAACAATAAACCCCTCAGCCTTTTCAGCAGGTCTCAAACTATAAAAAGCAAAGTGAAAAATGCTTTTACTTTTCAGTCCAGTTAAAAAATGTAGTGGAGTAGAAAGAAATATACATGATCTCAAATGTAGTGAAGTAAGAGTAAAAAGTAGCCACTGTAAAATGTATTTAAGTAAAGCACAGATATCTAAAAAATCTACTTAAGTACAGTTGTTACCTTCCACCACTGATCATGGGAATATTCAAGGGTTTTTATGTTTTAATGAATGTGTAGAATTAACCTAATTAGATACAAAAAGCTCACAAGTTTGCATGTTTTGTGTGTCTCTGTCAATGATTCAAATTGTAAATAGTAAATGGTCACATTTTTATATAGATTTTTTTCTACCTTCAAGGCTCTCAAAGCGCTTTACATCAAGCCCAAAGATGCAACAATAAAATTCATCTATGGGAGCTGGAATTGCACGAAACCGCCAACCTTCAGATCAGTGGACAAACAAGTCTACTGTGATGAGATGTGACTGTCATAACTTGGTTATGTTTTTGACACATGACATATTTTACTGTCAGTGGTGTTGCTGTTGTTCTCAATCTTTCCACAGCCTTATAAATAATTTTGTTTGTCATTTGGAATTGGGCAGTGCGCGACAATAAATGACAAAATATGCAGTGGGTGCCTATAGGGCGGCACAGACTGTACACTCATTGCTCACCCAAGTTACCAGTAGTGATTTGACATTTGTGAACAAGGCAGCTCTTTTGAACAGTTTCTTAAAGGTGCACTGTGTACCTTTTGTGGTGGAGGGTCTGCCACCTGCTCGTCTCCATGGAGATGTTATTGCTTTGCCTGGTATATTCCACAGTATGACATTAAGCGTATATATATTTCCATGTTTACAGGCATGCCACAGCGCCAAGTTACAAATGAGATCTGTGGAGATGCTTATAGTATGAATGCATGTATTTGACTTATGAACAATGAAAAACAACTGTAATTGTGTTAAATGTAAGATTTAAGCTTAATTTTACGGAACTTTCAAGACATATCATCTCCATGGAGACAAGGAAGCGACAAACCCTCCACCATAAAAGTTTCACAGTGCATCTTTAATGTGAATTGTTGGAACCACATCTGATTTTTTTTAAAGAACCAAGTGTTTTTCTTTCAGATTTCTGTGCATTTTTCTACCGATCAACACTGAACCAAGACAAGAATCAGCACAGAAGCAGAGTCAGCAACGCGAGTGAGAGCTTTCTGCACACAAACACATTTGGCATTTATAATAACAGTGACTTTGTATTATTATGTATTATTATTATTATTATTCCAAACACACTCCCACTCTCACTTTGAACCATTTTAAACAAATCTGAGCCTTGGTCATTTCTCTCCATGATTAGTTTGTAGATAAAATGAGTTCTCACATTCACTTCTTTGGCTTCTGTTATATAAATAAATATAAAAGGAGACAGTCTTTTGAAAGGCTCTTTGAAATGAACAGAAGAAAAGATTTAAATCCCATAAAAGAGCCGAGAGTCCCATTGCTATTCAATAACATTTGTAGATTTATAGATGCACTATGTAACTTTTTGGCTGGCAGTCACGTACCAGCTTTTATGTATGGATGTGTCATTGCTCTGCCTCGAATGTTACACAGTATGGCATTAAATGACACTACCTTACATTTATTCAATTACAGGTGGTTTTATAGCTCAAAAATACCTTGAAAAACAGACCTGTAACTTCGTTTGATTTGGCCTCCATGAAGAAAGGAAGAAAGATTTAATACTATACTGTGAAACTTTTTAGACAAAGCAGTAACATCTCCACAGATAAAAGATTTTGGCAGACACTCCACCAGAAAAGTTACACAATGTATCTTTAACTTTGTATTATCTGTTTTTGGCAATGATGTCTCATGTCATTACTTTTGCTAAAAAGGAATTTCAAGATTAATTGGTTGGTAAACTATGCACATGTCAGTTTTAGAAGTAAAAGTAATACATTTTTATATCAGTACTCCCCCAAAATTTAAACCTATACGTAAATGTAATGTGCTTCTTTATTGTTTATGTCATATAGCTTAATCATTCAGATAGGTGATTTCATAAAGGTGATTATATACTAAAGAAATAGTCTAGTTTTAGGTTAGACAATGTGGGGGGAAAAAGGGATTTCACTGTTGTTTGGTCATAAAGTTGTGGTATTACTTCTCAAACAAATCATATCGCTAAAATTGATTTAGTGACATCTCCCTTTAAAGTGAGAGTGCAGGTTGTTTTGGATCCAAACAGCCACTGCCCTACATCAGCATGTGGGTCAGTGGGTTCTGCAATAGAGGTGACACAATTATAAGATTTACTTTAATTTTATTTTATTTTATAACCGCTTTAACTAACAACGTTCAATGTATTTCCTATTGTTCACTCAAATGTCAATATTAGCTGTGAGTAGCAAAACAAACACCATTTTGAAATCTTAGTGTGGTAGGTTATTAAATATTCTCCGATTGATTTTAGAAAGCTTTGTATTAAACACATTACAGATATTATAAAGCCTTACCTGTATGACTGCTCCAGCCCTCTCCCTTTTACCATAATGCGCTCTCTTAGTAGAACTGGAGTTAAAGGTTGGTCGTGTTGGACTGTTTCTCATATGTCCTGGGTTAATGGATAACTAATGTCTGTAACTAAGGTGTGCCCTCATTTGCCTGCTGTTTCTCTTTTTTGACCAATCAGAGGACTGAGCTGCTGAGGCAACGCAAGCCAACCAGGAAGAGCAGAAATATGACCATGTGTTTTTAATATGGACAGGTGAGTAGACCAGTCTGACCAGTCGTAGAATGCACAGGATAAACACTCTAATGTGTTTACATATAGGTCTAATAACCCAGAGGCGTTCCAAAAATGAAAGCTTAAACTAAGAGTATTGCAGTTAATCCACAGGTGAATGTGCACCCAGTAACTGTATCATTAGTGACTCATACAGATAAAAGTAATTCAAGGTCCTATATTATGCAAAATTGACTCATGTGCTTTTAGCCATATTAGAATGCCATTACCTCCTCAAAAATATAGCTGGAGTTGTGTTTTGTTTCCTTCACACTTTTGAGTAATGCTTTATTAATAGTCTGTCTTCATCTTCAAAGCTCAAAATGAATATAACATATATATTTTTTAAAAGTACTAGAAGGAATCTAATATGGTTTACTGTTCAATCAGAAAGTGTATACCTCCAACAAGGCACAATTTTGTGGTTAGTTTTTCTTTAACTTTTCACACCAAGGACCACCTCAGAAAATATATGGGTTTCAAATTATATATATATATAAATTAAGATCTAAACCAGGTCTGAAAAAGGGCTACGCACAGTTTGTATTGAACAATGACTATTAACTCAGGAGACCTAGAGAGGAGAAAAATCTGGACTAGAAAACTGAAAAGAATTTTGCAAATGCATGTAACACAGTTGGAATAGCACTGCTCTAGTTTAAGGCAAATTGTAAAACCAATGGCCCCAGTGGTACTCCCTGATTCCCTTCAATACCAAATATTGTATTCAGACTTACTTATTATTACAAGAGTCTTCTAAACTCTATCATAAACTCAAGTGAAATTAGTATTATTGAAAGCAGGGATCGGACAATAAATAATAACATAGTGAAAAAGGAAGACAATAATCATTCATACATTTTGTATAATCATGATAATCACTAGCTGGCACTACCTCGTGCCTCTGCTCAGTTTTTTTTTCTCTCCTGTGACTAGGTCAGGCATTGGAATACACTAGATGGTTTGCAAGAACTCCAGAAGTTTTAGACCATGCACCAGAAAATAAGCGAATAGCTGTGAAGCCATGACTAGGTCCCTTTTGTGGTACAGTACAACAGTAAATAAAGCGGTCGAGATGGATGTAGACGAAGCCATATATTCTGTGTTGGCAACGATTCCCGAGATTGAGGATTTAAAGCCGAAACAAAGAGAATGTTTGGTGAATTTTATCAAGGCGAAAGATGCTGCCCTTCTGCCTACAGGATTTTGCCCATTACATATGTCACAAAATGGCAGTGATTGGTTAAATAAAAAAGTACCCGCCTACCGTCGAGCGAACAAATCCTAATGATGTGAGGTCAGACGGTTTCCATGAAGTGAAACCAAATGATGAATTAGACTATTACAACACTAGATTGTGCAGAAAAATGCTACTTATGCTACTTTGTTTTTGACTTATAATAAAGTGAACTAATAGCATGGATGGCAACAAATTTGATTTGAAAATTTGAGTACATTTCCATTTTAAACCATCATTCAGCTGTTTAAATAACTATTGTGATATTTATATCTGGTGGAGGGTCTGTCAAATGCTTTTCTTCATGGAGATGTTATTGCTTTGTCTGGAAAGTGCCTCTTTTTCTAGGTATTTCTGAGCTATAAATCCACCTGTAATTGAATAAATGTAAGGCAGAGTTGTTTAATGACATACTGTGGAACATTCTAAGCAGAGAAATGACATGCATGACAGGCAGGCGATGGATCCTCCATCAAAAAAGTTACACAATGCACCTTTAATCAAAATTATTTAGACCATGATAATTGATACATCAAATTTTAACATAATCCAACGCCTTACTGGAATTTTTCTCCATTTCCGTGTGACCATTTCTACAAATTTGACTCATCTGAACAGCTTTATCAGAATTGTTTTTATCTTGCATTGCTCATGCCGACTCTCCATTTCCCCGTCAGAGGAAAACACAAGCTGGTGGCGACAAGGCTCAGTGTTTACTTAAGATGTCCAGGCTGAACAGAGCAGAGCGGAGAGGAGAGGAAAAGACTCTGACCCTGAAAACAATAGGGCCACTTCCTGAGCTGTGCCGTGTCCTCCCTCCATCCCTGTGTGGGACGGAGCGCTAGAGCCAGCCACAGGTCTGAGCATCAGGTCATTCCGCTGGGAAAGGGAGGGTCAGGGTGGAGGACAGTCAAATGATAATTCAGCACTTTAAATAAGAGAGGGACAAGGTGGTGCTCAGGTTGACAGGAAATCTCCATGGCTGTAATAAAAATGACCCACCGTTTTATTGCATGATCATAAAACATACGGGCTAGTGATTGTAAATTCTGAGCCAGTTTCAATCACGAAAGGGTACTATGCATAATATATCCTAACAGTGCCCATATAGTTCTGAGTCTAAGTCAAATATGATAATCATTTATTGGCAAAACACTAAAATAAAATAGAAATCTTATGTTATGTTACACTTTAAAAAACTGTGAACTGTAACCTTCCTGCTCCAGAGGCTCTTAACAAATTTTAAACCAAGTCCTTCAGATCATTAACAACCCCTCTGGCCATGGCCTGTCTGAGCTTCTCCCCTCTGGAAGAAGATCTCGCTCCATTAAATGTAATATAAAACTTCTCACTGCTAACAGCTTCTTCCCACAAGTTGTTATAAACTTCAACTTTAATGCAGCACCTTCATATTTTAGCTACTTAATCTTCGTATCTTGGCTGTTTCACATTGTTATGTGTCATCTGTAATGATTGTCTACAGTTTTTTTTTATGTGGCATGGTGCACTTTGAGCTTTTTGCGCATGTTTTTCCAGTGTGTTCTTTAACTACAAATGGCAAATAACTAAACCTAATGCTGCTGTCCCCAAAGAGACACTTGTCCTTTGCATTTGACTCATCTGTCAATGCTGCTAAAGCATTGTCGGAGTTAGCAATTTGGGGGCCCTAGACGAACTTGAGTTTGGGGCCCTCATTATAAGGCTATAAAGTGTTTGTTTGTTTTGGTGTGTTTTTTATATATATATATATATATATATATATATATATATATATATATATATATATATATATATATATATATATATATATATATATATATATATATATTTATTTTTTGTTTTTCCCCACTGTTCTTGAGACATGCACATCCCCATTTATTTGAATTATGGTGGATTGGAAACTTGAAAACCAGGGCTGAAAGTAGTTTTATTTTTTTGCTACTACAAATATATTTTTGTTTACATCCTTTACATATGTTTGTTAAAATTAAACTACTCTCATTTAATGTCATATTGAGAGAAAATCTAATTGCTCTGAGGGCTCGACCATTAGTGGCACTGAGGGCAATTGGTTGGGGGGGACCCTAGGAAGCTGCCTACTTTTGCTTAATGGTAGCGCTGCCTCTGCATCCAGGGACATGTTTTGGGAATTTGGGTTAATGGGGAAAACCAGAGTGCCCAGAGGAAACCAGACACAGGGAGAAACATGCAAACTCTGAACTAAACTGAAACACCAGGGCATGAGTCGAACGTGGAAACTGCTGTCTCTGAGGCGAAAATACGAGCCACTGAGCTCCGTGCATGCAGTCAAGAGTTAATTTTAATTTTGTAATGCTCTTTTTTTTCTTTTCAAATAATTGTCCAAATATAGAATGAATCATTGTCATCTTCATAATAATAGCCAAATGATATTACAGTTATCACCTGCTCTTTGGCCCATATTCAGACCTGAGGGGCTTTCCGCAATCCCTTGTTTACAGTTTGCCTCCTCAGCACAGCGGCGAGGTCAAAGGTCAGGACACTCTCTGAAGGAAGATGGGAAGGCCGTGGAAAGTCCTTTCAAGAGCCGGGGGAAATAACAACACGTGCTGCACTGTACCACACAATGGATCAGGAAGGACATTTTCACAAACACATTTATAAAGCCCCTCGTGTAGGCGACAAACAGCGACAGAGCTTAGACACAGCTGCCAGTGCTGATGTCTGCAATAAGGATTAAGATTTATTTTACAAGGTGATACATTTTTGAGGATCCACATCTGGAAATCTGAGAGGGTCCCTGCGCACCGTTCAGCACATATGGTTTTCATCTATCAAACTGTCATTGAACTTCCAGGATGTATTTCATTTTCAATATTACTTTTTAGGGGAGTGCAATTAATTGTATTTAAGAGGGGCCAGTGATCTATTATAATGTTGTTTCCTCATCACAAACATATCTGGAGTTGTATTTTGTTTCATTCACACATGTTTAACACAAATAAAACACAACTTCGGGTATATATTTGAGAAGGTAACAATATTATAACATAGCATAAAGCTCACAAGAGTCAATTTTGCATAATATAGGATCTTTGATAGTGATTACTCCAGTATTACTCCAATCAATTACAAAACAATTATTTAAAATGTCTTTAAAACATGCATCACACATTGAACATAAATGATAGTGTGTTTTTACTTTTTCAGTACATAATGGATTGAGTGACCACAAAAATATAAAACTTTCTATTTCTGGTTTTTGAGATATTTTGATTAATTCTCTGTTGTTATGCATGGTAAATTATATTGAATATTTCTCCTCTTTCTTTTTTTGCTCTCTAGTTGTGGTGACATAGTTTCTCCGCACAGTGAAGGTGAAGTTTCATCTGGTTTTATGGAGTATTGGAGAACACAATGGAATGGTTTGGATGGAGGGTGAAAATTGGTATGTTTCTGTTGTACCTTTGCCACTTTCTGCAGGCAAATCTTCTCTACTTCTCTAAATCTACTCTAAGAATTTGAATGCAACTAAACTACAATCAGATAGCAATACACAGCCATTCTTTATTCAACTCTGAGTACATTAGATCAGCTGTCCCCAACCTTTATTCTCATAAGGACTGGTAATAAACATATAATAGGGGTCAGTAATAATTAGAGGTGTGCCAAATATTGATATATTGTATCGTTTAATGTGATGATACTGTAACGATATTGTGGGCTGTATTGTGGGAGTATTTTTTGATATATTTTACAAAATTATTTTGTTACAGTGCTTCCGTTTTGTTGCTTGTTTAGAGGAAGGAAACTCGTTTATGCAACACATTTGACATTTTCACTGTTTTGATGATTAAAATGTTTGTGTTTCATATGAACTTTGCACAAGAAGTCGTTTAACAAAACTTTTAGTATCACAGCCATGATTTAGCCTTTTTTAGTGAACCGTATTGAATCGGTTTGAAATGTACTGTATCGTATCTAAAATGTACTGTATCGATATGTATCGTATCGTGGCCTGTGTATCGAGATATGTACCGTATCGTCAACTTCTTAATAATACCCACCCCTAATAATAATAGTGCAAAATGCATACAACCTTTGACAACACCCTTGACGATAAAATGAAATTGTCTGAATACTCATGTTTGCTGTTTACCAGGTTAAAGGTGCATTGTGTAACTTTTCTCGTGGCGGGTCCGTCAGATGCGTTTCTCCATGGAGATTATTGCTGTGCCTGGAATGTTTCACAGTTTGCTATTAAACCTTTCTATTTTCACTGAGGCCACCTGTAATCGAATAAATGTAAGATAGAGCTGTTTAATGTCTTAAACTTAAATGTCTTCCAGGCAGAGGCAACATATCCATAAAATAGGCAGGTGACAGACCCTCCGCCAGAAAAGTTACACAATGCCCCTTTAAGTATATGCAGAAAAAGGCATAGATACAGTGGTTTAAAGATATATACTGTTTTCCCGTGGGACCCAGTACCAGATGATTATTTTACCTTAAAACATACATAATAAAGTTGTCTTCATGTGACATCACAACATTATAAAATGCCTATAGTTCATTCATTATATTTGTAATTACTCTTTTCCCACAACATAAATACAGAAAAGTGAAATAATTTTTTTCACAAAGTGTTCCCATTATACAAGCTCAAAGACATGATTGTTGTCAGATGAAAGCACTTATGGCCATACAATTCACCATTTGTGGATCATAGGGATATTTCTTTCAAAAACAGTGATCAATCTCCCATTGAGCTATACAGGCAGCTGCACCCAGGGGAGACACTGTAGCGCTCCTGACGGGTTGCCCCATTGGGTCAAATGCATCAAACCTCGAGGCATACACCCAAGTGCACATTTTTCTGCTCCCTGTGTTCTTTTAATACAAATATAAATGGACAGATTATTGGAAAGTATGTGTTCTGGCATCATGGAAAGACTGCAGGTGTCCAGTGAAGCAACAGGCAGGGTGTGGTGTGAAGAAAAGACACAAATGTATTTCAAAATGTTTGGATCTGTCCTGATTTTGTGAATCATATTGATGGATACGACTGATCTTTTATCGATTTTGTCCAAGTTAGTTATCAGTGTTCGTAAACAATTGCATGTTTCTGTTAAAATTAATAAAACAAACTTCATTTTTATTTTTTTATAACTTGCGATTAGATGACGCACAAAATTTGGTATTTTTTTCTTCAGGGTTGAGCGTAAAAAAGAGAAAAGGTAGCTTAAAATATATCTGAAGTAGCGAAGCAAGGAACACAAAGCTTTTGTCACTTATAGACTTACTCACAGCAGGAAGAATAACATTTTTTTTTCTACTGAAGAGTACACTGTACACTGTACAACATGTCTTTCAAGGGAAAATACAGTGTCTGAAAACTACTCCTGAGAAGTATAACTCAAGAAAACAAAAAGTTACTCATAAAATACTATAAATCTATGGCTTGACTTGCATTTAAAGGCCATATATTACGCAAAATTGATGCCTGTTAGCTTGTAGTCAAGTTATAAGTGTGTTCTGTTTCATTCACATGTGTTTGAATAATATTTTATTCTTAGCCTGTCCACATCTCCAAATCTCAAAATGCTCTGTTACACCTTGTGATGTCATATAGTGGTAGTTTTCAAGTTAACAGCTCTTTTTACCTTTTATTCAGTAGAGATTTGCAATTCCAGGGCTGAAATGATCCAGATGATCCTAGTGAAGGTGTATGGAGTTTCAAAACATAGTGGAGCACTTCCTGTATGAGAGAAGAGCTCAGCTTCAATATGCAGATTTTGTGTGTTTTGATGAGGAAACATTAAAACAACAAACTAGCGTAATATGGGCTCTTTAAAGGAAGGACTTATATTAAATGTAGACAAATGCTAATTTAATCAAAGCCCTCCTGATTGTGTGCATACATTACACTTCCTACAGTCTTCCTGCATACTTTACCACTGGTGGACTTCCACATCCCAGTTCTCCACTCATGGGAACTAAAACTCTATCCTGCTCAGCCTTGGGACCATGTGTTGATGGGACCCCCAGCACCTCCTCCTCCCCACCCCCTCATCCCCCTTCCCTCCTCCTCCTCCACTGGGCTTTTCCTGCCTGAGAGCCGAGTCCTGTCCAGGCGTTCCGGACACTTCCGTCTTTCACATATCAGGGCCGCGCAGCACTGCCTTTTCCTGGAGCTCGCCTCAGGTTGTGTGGACACTGCAGCAGTTCATCCATCTCTCACACTGAGTCTCCCCTTCTCTCTGCATACTTACAGTCTTACTAAACTAATATATTATCACAGGCTCACACTCACTGATTCAAAGATGGGCGCGCAGTGAACACTTCAAATTTCGGTTCTTAAACTTTTATGTCTTTCAGCGCAGTGCTCCCAGGGTGTTAGAGTTGGCTTCCTCTGAAAACGCCTGTGGTACTCCAGAGTCAAATGAGTTTATGGTGCCCCTCCTTTTCCACGATTTCCTTAATATCCTTTTTTTTATGATTCTTTTATGCAAAAACACTCTGAAGCCCTGCCCTATCTAATGGAACTGAACATAAGCAAAAGGTTTTTTTTTTATTATTGTTATAAATTCTGTTTGATATTTTAATTCTAGAAAGTAGGACAATGTCATTAACCAAATGCGCATTGTATTATAGTGAAGGAAGAGAAATAAATGTGCTCATTTCACAGCTTCAATTTGCTTTTTAAATTTCATGGCAGCAGAACAAATATTTTAGGACTGGGGCAACAGAAAGTTGGAAAAGTAGATGTAATTTGAGAATATAATTCAGAAACACAACTTGTTCTGATTAAACCTTGTTATATATGGATTGTTGCCAAAAGAAAAAACTGTCGTATGGTCAATAAATGTAAATATACATGAGAAGGTCCACTGTAACTTTTCTAGTGAAAGAAACTTAGCAGCTTGCTTATCTCCAAGGGGACTGCTTTGCCTGGAATGTTTCACAGTATGGCATTATACATATCTCCATGCAGCAGGTGGCTCTAAGTCTCAAGGAAAAAAAGGAGAAAAAAACAATTTAAAAGACTTAGAAACAGCATGGATTTTCTCATGCTGACTTGACTTAAATATAATAAGCTTTGTTTCAGTAAGCACCTTGCAGCCCATACTTTGATTCTGAAGTTTTTAGAAAAGTTAATCTACAATAACAACAATGCATTAAATTGAAATAACATAAACTACCTTCAATATCACATTCGGTCAGTTTATGGAACATTATTTTTCTATTGCCTTTCTCCCCATCATATCTTCCATAAAACCTCCCCATTGTGCGGTGTGAGACCCACTCCACACTGTTATGATTAGCCTTTCCGATACAGAGACTTTCCAAAACACAGCTAATGAGGTGTAAGTCTGGGTTCATTCTGTTCTGTACCTACCTGTCTGGGGTCACCAAAGGGAATCAAACTCACTTCCTACATTCTGGTCATGTTTACTGTAATTCAATAGGGTCAAACCAGGGTGCAATGTGCTGATAGACCTGTGTCACCCATCGCCCCTGTCCCAGCACCCACAGGACCACCCCGGTTTAAAAGGTCGCCCGGGAGATTAGATCCGAATTTTGTTTTCTTTCCAGTGGGGAACATAATAGACAGGAAGAGTTAGGGAATATAATGTTGCAATGGTATGCAGTGGAGCAGAAATTACACTGTAACTATAGAGAAGGATTACACAAAAATGTTGCAACTCTTGTGACCTGAGATATTTTCAGTCAGAAAAAAAGGATGATGAAATTTTAACTCACAGCAAGAATGAGTTAAGCTCTCAAAAATGTGCATTCCTTTAGTCACTTTAAAGGTGCATTATGCAACTTTTTGGGTGGGTGTCCATCACCTGCTTATTTCTCTGGATATGTCATTGCTCTGCCTGGAATGTTCCACTGCTCTATCTTGCATTTATTCAATTACAGGTTGTTTTTATTGCTCAACATACCTAGAAAATAGACTGAGCAGAGTTGCATCCACAGATCTGACCTGTAACTTGGTCTGGTTTGAACTTCATGAAGGCAGAAAGGTTTAAAGCCATACTGTGAAATATTCCAAAGCAGTAACATCTCCATTGGGAAAAGTATTTATCTATAAAAGTATTAAAAATGCCAATAACATCATACCTTCAGACTTTAGTATGTAGTAGTCTTACAAAAATACTTGGCTTGGAGGTTTCACAGTAGGGCATTAAAGTTATCTGTCTTGCATTTGATCAATTACAAGTGTATTGTTCTTCAAAATATACTGCATTCCTACTGTAAGCGAGGTTGTTTCTTCTCATATCTGACCTGTAACTTGATCGAGGGCCGTCATCTGCTTCTCCACGGAGATCAGTTTAATGCAATGCCAGAAGTGCTTAAGGCTCTTTCTTTTGGGTTTTTGATATTTTCAATTGTTTATTATGCAGACAGTGAGCATGCATAATACGACAAAGATCATGCAGTGATTTTAGATTTTCTGGTGAAAAACTACATGTATTAATATTGACAGTTTCTTCATCTTTTCACTGCATTATGTATTTCCGTCCTGGCAATGAAATATCTACATCTTTCAGTATGTTACAGAAAAAAGATCATTTCATATTTGTTTTTTTTCTTATGGAGTTGCAGGTGGTTGGTGTCCATCATTGTAGCTTCTCCAAAAAATTTTATTATTCCAGATGACCGGAAACCCAAGCAATTCTACTTCTACTGAGAACAATCTGTCACCAATTCTCCAAACACATGCATTATCTTAGAATTACCTGGCCAGCCAGAACTACACACTTTGACAAAACTTTACAAAGACAAGTGGATCTAGAGCCATATCCTATCTCCCTGATGCGTGATTGACAGGAGGATTAACCAATCAGAGACCAACCTGCTCTGTTCAGGTTAAAAACTAAGATGCTAGCCTGATTCATCATCCGGTTTTACTTTGTGGAAACATTAGGATTCGTTCGTAGGTGGGTTTTTTATTTAACCATTCACTGCTATTTGGTCGTGACGTATGTAATGCACCGCTAACAGGGGCTAACTGGTATATTAAACTCTTCCCAAATCCTGTAGGAAGAAGGGCAATAACGTCTTTCCCCTTGATAAAATTCACTAAACATTCTCTTTGCTCCGGCTTTAAATCCTTGATCTCGGGAATCGTTGCAAAAACAGAATGTATGGCTTCATCTACATCCATCTCGGCCGCTTTGTTTACTGTTGTGCCATACCACACAGCTCTTAACTGATTGGCCGGTGCGCAGTCTACAACTTCCGGGGTTCTTGCAAAACGTCTAGTGTATTTTGATTCCTGACCTAGTCGTTGAAGAAAAATGAAATTAAGCGGAGACACTAGGTGACTCCAGCATGGCTAAAAGATGGCTGCTTTCATGTAAAAAAGAGAAAAAAACAACATAACGGACTGGGACACAATTGAATCACCAAACTACTACTTATCTCAGGTTAAGTAAGTCTCAGGTAAAGAAGTTATATATTGTGTTCGGAAAGTTATGAGAATTTTTGAGAGGAAACGTTTTCTGCATTTCAGAGACACATGATATACATTAGCAGCTGTGGTTGGATCATCTCAAGTTTTGACTGAGGATTTTCAAGATCTATGGTCCGATTCAAGGGCCAATTTTAGACAGGGACCAGATAGAACCTATAAGCTGACACCCAACAAAGATGAGAGGAGACTGGCAAGCAGATCATTGTAACCTAGTTTATATCCAATACCACATGACATATTGTGCACGTTTTCAAAACAGACTGGCAAGATTAACACATTTGAAATTCACTTTTTCCCATTTGGCCACTTGGGGACTTATTTGAAATAATATTGGCTCACTTTATCAGACAGGAAATCCGACTTTGCGAGAAGGGCTTTTAAAATGCCTCCTTCTAAGATGCTGATACAATCATTCATCATTGTAGTCACTCTTGGTACCTGCTGATGGCTGCTTTCACACACTGTTTTTATTACACATTTTAATACCTTCCATGATTTGAAATTGCCTGATTATTAAAAAGCGGGTTAGACAAAGGTCAGACTGCGCAGTAGAATTGTGTATATGAGATTGGTTTCAAAGCTACAGAGGTTTGACTGACAGCCCTACTTGTACTTGGAACATGCAGGACCCAGCAGGATCGGCGCATGTGGAGCCGAGCAAGTCCTGCACTACACAATGAGAGGAAATGGGAATTTAATACAAACTTTCTCACAAAGTCTCCCAGTCCTCCCCCCACCACCGCCATCCCTTCGTCTTGTCTCACTTCTGCATTAGCTCGGGGTGGTCATCGGCACCTCCTCCGCCAAAACCACAACAAAATGTCAAAAACCACTAAAACATATCCAGGAGCACGCCGAGGTCCATGCACCACTTGACACGATTTACATGGCATTTCCTTAAACTAACACTGGCCCAGCTCTGGACATGGTTGGGTCCCAGATTGTGTATTCTCAAAGAGTTAAATTATGAGTGCCTTTTAAATCATGGAGTATTGTTTAGGCATAAAAATATGAATGTTAAAGATATGCCTCAAAGTGTGATTAATGTGCAATAACTAAAAGCATGTTATGGTGGATAATAATGATTTAGATTCATACTTTAACACGTATTGATAAGCTGGGTTGTAAATTTACATATTGCAAAAACACTATGTATTGTTTTACGTTTCAGTTGTAGACATATTTAATGTATTCTTTACTATATACATTTTAGTTGTGTAGCCGGCAGAGAATTTATAATAGGAGTATATGTCTGAACAAATCAAATTAAGCCAGTCTGGACTCAGGCATTATTAAAGGTGATCTATGTAACTTCTGGGTTAGGTTAAAGTGGAACATGCACATCTGCTTGTCTTCATGAAGAGGTTTTTGCTTTGCCTGGTGTGTTTCTGAGTAAGGCCATAAAGTTATATTGCATTTATTTCAACAAGGGTGTTTTTAATAGCTGAAAAAACAGGCATTCTTACTATAAGCGGGCTTGCCTCTCCCCAGATCTTATCTAAGTTGATTTGATGGCCTCACAAAATTGCCTCCATAAAAAGATATTGCCTGAAAATGTTCTACAGTATAGCATTACACTTATTTATCCATATGGAAACAGCAGGTGATACCAAGGGCCAAGTTCCACGTAAGAACAGTAAAGAGGTGAGCCCACACATAGCAAGAAAGCAAGTTTTAAGGTCAGTAAAAACACATGTTCTTGAGTAAATGCAAGATGAATTTGTTTAAAGGGACAGCCCGGAATTTTGGACATAGGGCCTCATTTCCTAGTGAGCCAGAGTGTTGGAGACATGTGGAGACACTTTTTAAAATATTCCATCCAGTCCTTGTATTTGCAGAGGTCGCTGATGCTAGGCTAGTGCATGTCAATGGCCATAGTTAGCCTGCCACTAAAAACAGTCCTACCCACTCTACAAAACACCCAAAGCAAATCTATTATTACACCAGACTGTCGATGTGAATGTTTTGTGTCGATAGAATAATTTTAGAAGTAAAAACAACCTTGCATTTGAAGAATTTATGTCTGAGCAGCAGCAGTGACTTGTACATTCTGATAGAAAGCTTGGCAGCGGCGGACTGATATCACCTAGCACCTATCTTACCGACAAAGTAAAATTCCGCTGCTGCTGAGAAAATAGTCCCTCAACACGTAACAGTTCATGTGATGCAAGATTAGTTGCATTACATTATTCTATCAACACAGACATTTCCATCGACAGTCTGTTGTAATAATAGATTTGCTTCGGGTGTTTTGTGGAGTGGGTAAGACTGTGTTTAGTGGCAGGCTAACTATGGCCATTGACATGCACTAGCCAAGCACCAGCGACCTCTGCAAATACTGATGGAATATTTAAAAAATGTCTCCAACACTCTGGCTAACTAGGAAATGAGGTCCTATGTCCAAAATTCCAGACTGTCCCTTGAATGCCATACAGAAGCATTCCAGACAAAACAAGAATATTTTCATAGAGAGAAACAGGTGGTAGACCCTCGAATGCAAAAGTTACACAGTGCACCTTTAAGTTTAATGGCATTGCGGAATATTCCATGCAAAGCAATAAAATATAATCAGAACAGTTCATATTCTACCACATTAGGATGATGCCTGATCCTTGCTGACATACAGACAAACATTACGCAAGCCTGAGAGACAGACACTGCACATCAATCAATACTTCTATATGTCATTCTGTTATACGATTCCTCTAAATGCACTGGCCAGGGTGCCGTTTCACAGTTGCATGCCAATATACTTTAAAGGAGGCGGCGGGCAGTCTCAGTCTCAGAAGGAACACAGTGCACAGTGGTAATGACTGTACGACAACAAAGACTAATGGACACAATGGTTTATGTCTGACAAGCACATTAAGACCTCCACCCTCACTCTGCAGGCTATGGCAGACACTTCCTCTACACCACTCCACTGCACTGCTGCTGTACAAGACTTAAAGTTCCTATATTATGCAAAATTTACTCTCCTGAGAAGTTATGTTATAATGTTAGTTTCTTCATCAAAAACATACCTGGAAATGTGTTTTGTTTCATTCACACGTTTGAGTAATCGTTTATTATTAGTCTAGATTAGTCTAGATTAGTCTACATCTCCAAAGCTCAAAATGCTCTGTTCCACCTTACGATGTCATGAAGAGGTAGTTTGTTTTCAAGTTAACAGCAACCTTTTACCTTTTATTCAGTAGAGATTGGCAATTCCAGCGCTGAAACTATCTAAATGATTCTACTGTAGGTGTATGGAGTTTAAAAACAGAGTGGAGCACTTCCTAGAACAGAGCATTTTCAGTTTGAGCGATGAACTCAGCCTAAATATGCAGGGTTTGAGTGTAGAACATGTGTGAAGGAAACAAAACACAACTCCAGGTATGTTTGTGATGAGGAAACAACATTATAATATAGATCAGAAAATACCGTAATATGGGCCTTTTAAACTCAGCCTCTCTTGTTGGCATGCTGCTCTGGCTCCTGGCTGCTTCAGACACAGACAATAGCATCTCTGGACCCTCCCTGTGGCTTTCACTGTATCAACATTACAACAGAACTTTCAATTATTAGAAAAAAGCCTGTCTGAGTGGTGTTTATTGATGCATTTTCCAGTCATCTCTTGAGCTGGTTCCAACAAACTGTTTAAAACTTGAGCATCAAGTGACAATGGAAAATCGGAGAGTTGATTAGGTGTTTGTGAAGTGTGCATGGTGTAATGGTAATGGACGTTGATGTAGGATTTGACAGCAGAGCACAGATACACTGCAAAAAAACAATATCTAGGTAAGTTAAAATGACTTAAAATAAGAACATTTCAGTTAATTTGAGTAGATTTAACTTGACGAGTAAAATGATCTACCAATGGAATAAGTGTTGTTTTCTTAATTTAGGCAATATGGGATTTTGTTTCTTATTTTAAGTGCAAAGAGTTGTTGTTTTTCTTATCTTAAGCATAGCGAGATGTATTAAGTATAGAAAGTATTGTTCCACTGGTAGATTTTACATGTCAAGTAAAATTTACTCAAATCATGATAAAACTTTCTTGATTCAAGTCATTTTAACATGCCAAAGATGTTCATTTTGTTTTCTTATGTCCTTTAACTTCTTGGGTAAATACACTTTACTGTATTGTCTTTAAAAAGAACCAAAGAAGTTCATCGTAACATGGCTAGATTTAGTTTTTGCAGTGTATGAGAAAGCTAGGAGTCTTTTGTTTAAAATAAGTCGAGTGAAAACATATTTTGGTAGACATAACATGTGAACATGTAGCATATTGTATTTCTATATTATTTTGAACACACAGGAGTACAGGGATGTAAATATATAATGGTGTGGGTATTAACATGACATGAAGCTCAGATTTATTGTGTGCACAGAAATGTAGGCATTTTTATTTTGCCCTGACTTAGGGGAGGGTCATGATTTGCTGGGGCAACCCTCAAAAATGTATCTGTGGTGGTTTTTGATTTCATTGCCCTTATATAGTTATTTGTTGATGTTGTGCTGTAAATTGCATGGCTACTATGTCTTCAGCTACAGCCTACTATGATGTAATTGACAGAGTTTGCAGCTAAAGTTAAAATATACTTTTATTTATTAAGAAATATTTAAATTTATATTCACTTAAATAAAATATCTTCTCACATAAAATTATGCAATGTTCAAATAATTCTTATCAAGACTTGGTTATTTACTACTACTGTGGAGGTTTTGCCTTACTTTCCATTGTTTTCCCTTGTAGGCTGAAAAAGCATGAGATGTTCTGAAAAGGAAAACAGGAAATCTTAAACAATAAGGAGTTGAGTCAACTCCAAGTCGATTGTGTCCAGACACGGAGAAATGCATCAAATAAAGCCCAGGGCGTTCTTCACTGAATGAGAGATGATAGAGCACTTATAAAAGATTATGAGAATAGACACAACATCATATTGTCCATCATTTCCTGAAGTCCAGTGATTAGCAGCCCACTCCAGAAGGAGCTGGACTGTTGTGACCAATACATTCAAGTGGAAGAACAAACTGTTGTCTTTGGAAAGTCATGACATGGTTCTGATTAAACAGAGGTCTATCTTCAAAACAATGGAATACATGAAGGTCCAAAGCTCAGAGCAATAAGCTATGAAGTCTAATTAAAACATAGCCAACATTAAAAAATAAAAAATAAAATAAAAAGGGATTTACCACTTCATCAACTTGGCATTGCCATATTATTTCAATGGACTGTAATGTGATTATCAAAGACAATATTCGTAATATTGATTCAACAGGCGTATATTAATAAGGAGATGGCCCATCTGATGGGCAGAGTTGAAGCTCATAAAATCCATAACTCCGTAATTTCTGGAGGAGGTGTGGAGCGCCAGCAGTCTGCTCCACTGACGCTCTTCCTTCCTTTCCCACCCAGATAGAGCCAAGCTTTACCTTTAGCCCAGCGCTGCCGTTACTCTCAAGGCTCTGGAGAACAACTCTCACCGCGACATCGTTGGACTTTTTGGACAAACTTAACTCTCTGTAACCGGACTTTGGAAAAGCGAAGTTATGCGCCAAAAAGCGCGTCACTAGTCGTGGCGCTGCGTCGCCGTTCTGGATGCTGTCACCACGTTGATTCACACTCAGTCTGGATTATCACTGTTTTTCTTTTTTTCTTTCTTTCTTTTTTTTTTTTTTTTTTTTTAAGAATCAAAGTGGATTATGGGGTTCATGAGGATGTTGTGGCTGACTTTACTGTGCTTTGTGGAGTTGACAGGTAAAAGCTCATGTTAGCTCAACAGATTTTACATTATGTGTCTTATCGTTATTTCTTTTATTCTGTTCTTCTTTTTTTTAGGTAGGCTAATTTATTTTGTTTATGTTTTATTTCTCAAGTTTTTGCCTAAACCTTGAAAGTGTGTGTAGTTTACATGCTCACTCTTAAATGTAGACCAGTGTACGCTTGTGATGTTTTCAAGTCCTCACGACCTCCAGTGTAGCCGTCTGCGCCCTTTGGGAACAGGAGCTCATCCACGCTTCCTGCCATTGTTCCGCGGATCAGAGGCTAAATAACAGGACAGGGGATTCTGCTACCCACTCACGATATTAGTTTGGCGTACTCAGCTTTTTCTTTGGTCTGAGATTGTGTTCTAAGGACAAATCCATAGGCGTCTAAGTAGCATTATTGACATACAGACACGTGCCAAGTATGTGTTATGGTCGTGACAGGAGGAATGAAACTGCATTACATTCCCAGGTTCACGTCACGTCATAAAACTATTACTCAAGGACGAGTCTGATTGTGTTTATTGAGCGTGGCAGGGGTCCAGTCCACCTGCAGCGAATACAAGTTTATTTCTATATGAAACAGGCAGTCCAAGTCCAATGTCAGCTTTGAAGCAGCAGATTGCCTGTTCAAAGTTCAAACGTGATGTTTTTGCCAAATACAGCACATGTTCAGGGCTAAACACGTTGTCAGGGGTCGTCACTGTAAATAGGCTGTATTTTATTTTTTTAAGAAATTGTTCTTGTTTTATTTATTTTCTTTTATAACAGTGTGTAATTATAGTAAAAGTGAAAAAAAAGATGAAGAAGTACACACGTTTTAGTACAATAGTTGTGTTTGCAGTAGCGCTTGTCAGAAATATGCATTGCAGTATTTTGGTGGGGATTCTGCTTGACATGTTTCATAGTATGGCATTAAACTTCTATCTTACATTTATTCTTTTATTATACTGCAACTATTCTTCCATTCTTATTGTGAGTAGGGTCACCTCTCCAACCTGTAACGTGGCCTGGTATTACTTGTCTCTATTGGGGATTTGAAGTTTAATGCCATACTGTGGAGTTTTACAGGCAACCCAATAACATATAAAGTGAGACACTGCCTGCACACTTACTCCCAAACTGCATTTAATGAATGACAACGTTTCAATCAGTGGTTCTTCTTCATTCATTAAATGCAGTTTGGAGTAAGTGTGCAGGCTTTGTCTAACTTTCTATGTTCACTGTAGCAGCTTTGTACCAGTGATGTGCGTATACCAGGGGTCTCCAACCTTTTTTCTCTGGTGAGCTACTTTTAGAAAACAAAAATGCCAGAGAGCTACTCGTTTTAGTGACCACAACAAATCGAGACAATTATAAGAAAGAGGGCAAGCCTTAGGGGACAGTTAGACACTTATAAAACATAAATCATTGTCCATTTATTAGTGCACAAATGGTAATGGGCCTTTAATTAATCAAATTTTTGTTATTCAGCACAATCGTATAATTCCAAAATCCCTTGGTGAACTACTTGGAATGGGGTGGAGAGCTACTGGTTGCTCGCGAGCTATAGGTTGGAAACCCCTGGCCGTATACCTTTTATGAATCCAACAACATATACCAACAAGCAAGTAGCAGGCCCTCCAAAAAAGTTACGTAGTCCACCTTTAAAGGGCCCATATTACATCTGTCATAATGCTGTTTCCTCATCACAAACCTGGTGTTATGTTTTGCTTCATTCACACATTTTGAACTAAAGGTAAAAGGTAGCTCTTACCTTGAAAACTACCACTTGATATCAATGATATCGCGAAGTGGAACAGAGAATTTTAAGCAGAGAACATACATGAATGAAACAAAAAACAACTCCAGGTATGTTTTTGATGAGTTAACAACATTATAACATGGCTTGAAGCTCACAAGAGAACATTTTGTGAACATTTTTGTGTATATATAGGATATAGGACAATATAGGACCTTTAAATATTTTTGTTCATCATATTCCAATCTTCCTGTCCCACAGATGCTGTCCTTGACCTGACCATGACCGCTACAGCAGAGGTCACGGGCATCTCTCACTTCTCCATGTCCTGTATCAACGGAGAGCGCAGCCAGGTGCACGGTGCACTGGACATCCACAAGGCCAATCACATCATCCAGGTCCCCCACAAGACGTTCATCGTGGTGAGGCCGAGGCACAAGGAGGTGGTGGCCCGGGACTTTAAGGAGTGGGAGAATATCGGGATCTTCTACTGTGAATCCGCGCATGAGGGAAAGCTACCGGAGAAAGTGACCATGATCAACAACTCCAACGGTGGTTAGTGTCGACAGTTACTGCTCTACATCAAATATCATCTAGCTAATAAATCAGGATCAAAACTGGTGATTAGATTAGATTAGAATAGAGTAGAGACTAGTCAGGTACAATCAGGTACAAAACATTTTTTAAAACTTTGGCAAAAAGTGTTAGACAAGATAACTTAAAGATGGTTGTGAATAGAAGGAGACTGAGTGGCTTAAGAGGGTGATTCTTGTTCTGCTGCAGTAGGGGTAGTTGAGGAGTAATTTCTCTTGTGGGTCAGTTAGATTTGGTAAACTCCAGAAGGTGGCAAAGTGGGCAAGTAGGCAAGACTGTATGACAGCTCAATGTGTCAGAGCACACTGGGAGTTCCAGCTTCATCACTCTGGCTGACATTTTGTGGTCCCCATTGTTGGGAAGTAACTGAATACATGTAGAGAGAATATGTATTTTGTATGTATGTACTAATTTTGATTAACTGGATTAGTGGTACACTGCATTGGTGGTGCATGCAAAGATGATTTTCCTTCTCTGACCAGCGATACATAAATGCAATCGGAATACATTACAAAATACATTTTAATGCAGGTATTTAGTATTCTGTAACTACCGGTAAATTCATTTTCAAGGTATTCTTCCTGTCACTGTTGATCCCTTAAACGAATCACTGAACAGGGGAGGTATCCAAGTACGAGTCTCACTATTAAGCATCACCAGAGGCTATAGGACTGTGGTAAACTGACTATGGGAGGCTGAAGCAAGTGTCCCATGTATCTGAGTAATTTATGCCATGTGCTGTCTTAATTTTAATGTTATTAGGCAGCTGTGATCCCATCTGCAAACAAATATATCTGCAGGTACTAATAGGCCTGTCATGATAAATATATGGACTTATTGTTCAATATAAGAGAGATGTAACAATCATTTTGCCGTCAGTATTTATCATGGCTATATTTGTGGATATATATTTTTCTGTTCTATCATGAGATTTGAGCCGTAGAGAACTTCTATCTTCATTATAGATACTAACTAACTACTTAAGTGTTGCATTGTCACTTATTTATTGCACCTCATATTTTTTAACAATACTGTACATTTACAATACTTTTAGTGGAATAATTTTGCTATATGGAGTCAATATTATCGTTTGTCTTCTATATTTACTTCAGCAATATATCACACTTCAATTTTGTTGTCGTGACAGGCCTAGGTACCAGGGCAGTAGACGGGGAGGACAGAGGGGTCTGTTGTCCTGGGTCCCAGGGATTTAGAGCCCCAGAATTAAAGCCCCTTCTTGGACCCATGCCCCTAAATCTCTATTAATGTCGATGCTAGGTACTAATAAAGAAACATTGAAACTTGAGATTTGATTGGTTGAGAGGAAAAGGTGTAGGTTGTGATTTTCTTGAGTGTGTGAGGAGAGAAAGACAGTCTTCCAGTCTTCCATATTGAACATTAAGGCATCAGGCGGCACGGTTTTGTTATTACATTTTCAGGAACATTTCAACTGCAAGTCATGTTATGAAACTCAAGAGCGTGTCCTGTTCCAGAATTTATTTTCTATGGAGAGTGTGTTGCAATCGCATTCATACAAAGATGAAATTATGTGAGGACAGTGACAAACCCGAGTATAGGCGATGCTATATTTGTTCAATCTTGGGCCATGTGCTGTGAGTTTGTTTTGCCAATTCTCTTTCTCTTTGGTTACCACAGCCAGCTTTCTTCCCGCTCAACTCACCTTGACAATAAACAAAGGAGAAACAGCCAACATAAGCATGCAGCTGCTCAGTACACAGAAGAGAGATGTAACGTGGAAATACAATGGTAAGTACTTTATATTTATACGTTCAAACAACCAAAATATGTATAATCTTGCAGTTCTTTTGCTTTCCGGATCCAGGAAATTACTACTACATGACTCACTCAAACGAGGTGATCAATAGCACTGCTGTCCTCAATGTGGAAAATGCCACTTTTGCCAACCAGGGCATCTACAGTGCCAGCTTTGTGGGGGACAGTCCAGTGAATGGAGCTTGGATGAGGCTCATTGTCAGAGGTTAGTCAGTAGAGCATTCACTTCAATGTAATGCTTTATTTAGAAGTGCATAATGTAATTTTTCTGGTAAGGGGTCTGCCATTTGCTTGTCTCCATGGAGATGTTGTTGATTTGCTTTAAAGGTGTGTTGTGTAACTTTTCTGGAGGAGGGTCCATCAGATTCTTTCCTTCATGGAGATGTTATTGTTTTATCTGGAAAGTTTCACAGTGTGGTATTAAACCTTTCTATCGTCATGGAGACCAAACCAAACCAAGTTACAGAGACCTGAGATGTGTGGTGGGGCGACCCACATTCAAATGCCTTTTTTTCTAGGCATTTTTGAGCTATAAAACCAACAGTAATTGAATAAATGTAAGGTAGAGCTGCTTAATGTCATACTGTGGGCAAAGGAATTACATATCCAAAGAAACAATCAGGTGAAAGACCCCAAAAAGTTACATAGTGCACCTTTATGTTCCTCAGTTACTTATTTGTTTTGCATGTATTCATTACAGGTGTTTAATTGTCCACAAAAACTTGCAAATACTGTATGCGTCCTACTTGCTTACTTTGCATCTCCATGGAGACAAGCAAATGGTGTCTTCCAAACCAGAAAAGTTACACATTGCATCTTTAACATAATATATTCTTTCAGACTGCCCCAAAGACAAGTGGGGGTCGTACTGTGACCGGCAGTGCCCCGAGTGTCTGAACGGTGGAGTGTGTCACGATGCCGATGGAGACTGCATCTGCCCTCCAGGCTTCATGGGGATGCATTGTGAAATAGGTTTGTTTTTTATTTAAGATTTGAGTAATATTTGCCTCTGGCATTTCTGTGGCATTTGGAACCATGACACGTCAAATCACTGAAACAAACAGATGTGTAAGTTTTCCTTTGTATTATTGATCCCAGCCTGCAGAGAAGGAATGTTTGGTCAGAACTGCCAAGAGTCCTGCGGATCCGACCACAACTGTAAAGGGCTGCGCTTCTGCCTTCCTGATCCGTACGGCTGCTCCTGTGCTAGTGGATGGTTTGGGAAACACTGTGAGCAGGGTAAGGCAACAATCACTCCGATCTGTCCTCACAGTACACAGAAAACAGGAACTGAATGTAAACCAAATGTTTTGTTATTGTTAGCCTGTCACAGTGATATGTATGGCCCCGACTGTAAGCTGCACTGCAGGTGTCAGAATGGAGGAGTCTGTCATCGCTTTGGTGGATGCCAGTGTCCGTTAGGCTGGAGGGGTGAGCACTGTGACAAATCTGGTGAGTACCTTACTGAAAGCAATTGTATTAATGCACGCTATGTACACAACTTTTCTGGTAGAGGGTCTGTTATTTGTTTGTGTCCATGGAGATGTTTTTGCTTTCCCTGGAATCTTCACTGTATGGGATAAAACTAATTTATCTCCATAAATAGGTGATGTCTTCGGGACAAGTTACAGATCAGTTCTGTGGAGAGGCAACCTCATAGTAACCGTGCATATTTTTCATGGTGTTTATTTTAGCCATCAAAACACCTGTAGTGAAATGAATACCAGATAAATACATTTAATGCCACACTGTGAAACATTCCTGACAAAGCAATAGCATCTCCATTGAGACAAACAAGTGTCAGCCCTCTCTCCACTCACTCACTTTGCTTCATAAATCTTCTCTTTTCAGATCGAGTTCCACAAATCTTGGACTTAAATACTAATTTAGAGTGGAATCTGAACTCCAGCCCAAAGGTAAAGTGCACGGCCACAGGGAACCCTCTGCCCATCCACGACAGCTTTGAGCTCCGCAAACTAGACAGCATACAGATCAAGGTATGGACCATATCAAGTATTTTCTCCAAAATACAGGCAGCAATAACTCTTTTACAATCCAAAAAGTGTAACTAGATTTAAAGCATAGCATAAGAAAATGTAATTATATTTTGCCTTTCATCCAAGTGGAGTTTCTGTGTCTTTAAAACTAACTTGACTCCAGTGTTAATCAAGTTCAGAGGAAGTCGACAGCACAATGGTCTGAGTAGATAAGGCCATATCAGTCTGCAGAGAGCCTGTTCATTTAAGTGGGATACTGACTTTCCTTTTGTCCTTCTTTCTCTGCTATTTCCTTGCTAATTTAACACATCTCAAAATCAAGTTGCAAATACACAATTCCAAGTTGATTTAAATGTATTTTTGTAATGCTTTCCAGGCTAATCACACCATTCAGGACTCAAAGAAGAGCATAGCCATGTTCGAGATCCCCCGTGTGAAAGCGGACCAGGCCGGACAATGGGAGTGCAGAGTGTCCACTAAAGGAGGACATGACTCACGCAAGTTCAATCTCACTATCAAAGGTACACTGTCAAATACGGAAATACAGTATGTTTCCCATATTAAGCTATTTTCATATCTCTGTTGTAATGTTGTTTCCTCATCAGAAACATCCCTGGAGTTGTGTTTTGTTTCATTCACACATTTAACACACAAACTCTGGATATTTAGACTGAGTTCTTCTCTCAAGCCGAAAACACAATAAAGGGTTACTCAATCATGTGTGAATGAAACAAAACACAAGTCTAGTTTGTTTTTGATGAGATATCAGCATTGGCAACAAGGCTTAAAGCTCACAGGAGTCCGTTTTGCGTAATATAGGACTTTAAAACTTTTTTTTTTATTGATTAAGGCGAGGCGCTATCGTTTTTAAGCTTTTGGGTCAGTTTGCGCTTGACGTTGGATATCTTACATCTAAAGGAAATTGTAACTTCATATGCCATTTTCTGCATATATGCATTTCAAACAGAGTTATCCACTTAAAGTACCAGTCTTATACTTTACTTTTTTAATATTTAGCTTTCTACTGATCTGATACTGGTCTGTTGATGACTAATTCTTTGATTTATTTTAGTACATTTTAACCAAAAAGTATTCTTCCAGTGTTATCTACCATTTATTACCTCTGAATATTTTCTGTAGCTGGATGTGAACAAAATAACCCAAACGGTTTCAGAGTGATTGCAAATTTGGACTGTTTCCATAGCAATTAACGATTTATAAATATAACAAATTCTAATGTTTTTAGAATGGGGAAGCATCCTCAAAGTATTGCATATAACAAGAAGCCTAAACCCATGAATAAATTAAAATCTGTGTCTATAATTTATTCAGTAATAAATATTTCCATTTTCAACCATTTTTACACAAGTGCCTTACAGGAAAACAGTAAATGATTTTCCTCTTCACCTCCAGTGCCTGCCCTTAAACACTGATTGGTTTTCTCTGCTGCACAGAGCCCCCAGTGGCCATAACAGCTCCCAAACTGCTGAAGAGGTGGAGTAAGCAGCTGCTGGTGATGCCTGTAGACTCGTACAGAGGAGATGGCCCCATTGTGTCTATTAGACTTCTGTACAAACCTGTGGAGAACGGAGACTCCTGGTCCTCAATTATAGGTAAGAAATGGACTGTTTGGAAGAGCTTGTATTTACAGAGCATGTGGGACTCATTTTTTATTCCCCTCAAAATACAGTTAACAGTTAAAAGTGCACTGTGAAACTTTTCTGGTGGAAGTTTCCGTCAAATGCTTTTCTCGAAGATGCTATTGCTCAGTTTGAAATGTTTCACAGTATGGCATTAAACATTTCTATCTTCACGGAGACCAAATCAGACCAAGTTACAGGTCAGATATGCAGAGAGGCAATCCCGCTCACAGTCAGAATGGCTGTTTTTCTAGGTATATCTGAGCAACAAAACCATCCTTTGCTTAATGTCATACTGTGGAACATTCCAGGCAGAGCAGTTACATCCAAGCCAGTGACAGACTCCCAAGCAAAAAGTTACTCAATGCATATTTAAATAAAATGGACCCAGTGGAGTTATATAACTGTTATTTATCTTACAAATACCTACTAGACAACTTTGTATGAATAAAAGTTCAAACATTATGAGATGTTCTGGGCCAACATCAGTCAGTAAATAGTCGTATTACATTCAATTAAAGGCCCAACCAGTATATTGATTGATTACATGTCATAGACCCGATATCTGATATAACAAGTCTTCCTGGATCGGTGCTAGTATCGGCACATTCTTACAAAATACTCATTGATAGCTATGTACTTCATAAGATAAGCATAAGTAAGTAGTCATTGAAATGCTAAAATCTGAGAGTCTGGGGTAAAATGTAGGTAGTTACTGTGATGTAAACAGTTAACAGTCTAATTTAGTGTGTGTTTTACAGTTTATGTCATCTTAAAACAATGTGCAACTTAAAAAACTCCAGTTGCTTAATTACTACTGCTTCGTTACTCAACAGCAACAAAACAATGTGGCTAGAAATGATATTCCTCGTATAAGCAATAGCAGAAGTTTTGAGTGAAAACTGAGTTTAAAACTGTCTAAGAAGAAACCAGTTCAATGAATCATGCTGCCACAACCACAAATATCCAGTCATGAGAGATCCCTTTTATTCCCAATGTGTTTTATAGCTGCATATTTTCATTTCGTAATAAAACGTTTTCACTACCAATACCCATTACTAGATGGTACAGATTAACATTGTAATATTTTCATGTATTATGTCTGTGCAGTGTATAGTGACAAAGAGCCGATCAACCTGATGAACCTGAAGCCCACCACGCCGTACCGTGTGCGTGTGCAGCTGAGTCGGCCTGGAGAGGGAGGGGAGGGGGCTCTGGGTCCGGAGGCCATCATGGAGACCGACTGTCCTGGTAAACACAACACATAATAGGCTCTATTCACGCTTATGTCACAAATCAGGAAGACATTTGAAAAGATGTGATGACAACTTCCAGCAGGCTCTGTTCGCGGTAGTAAATCTGAGAAAATCTAGGATAAATGAGAAACTGGCCCAGTTTTCTTCATCTACATGTCATTGTAGCTTTCCGTTATGTTCAGCTAATCAACAATTACAACCATCGTTTTCATAATTCCTCCACTGACACACAACTCTGAGCGCACTGGGTACATGCAATTAGAAGAGATGAGGGCGCCAAATTCAAGATTATTCCAAACAGCTCATACATATGCAGTCTTCATTTAACTGCTGATGATATTTAGGCAAGTTGTGTTGGTAACTTTACCCGAGGTTTCTGACATAAACGTGAATAGAGCCTATATATACAATTACACATACTATACACAATTACTAAATACAGAATTTTTAATCATAGTTGAATTATTATTAATCTTCGTGAAAAATTTTACTTTTTTGTCTAGCAGTAGTTTTTTTGGTTGTTTTTTACACATTAATTCATGCAAGATGCTTTAGACCAATGGTTCACATCAAGTAGCCACTAAGAAAATATGGCATTCTGAGCATAACTGTGTCTAAAACAGGAAAATACGCTACAACTGAAGTCTGCGTACCACCAGAACAAGCTCAGGTACTACATTTTTGAGAACCACTTTAGTAGAGAGAACATTATAAAGGCTTAGAGCACCAGAAATGTTGAGATAAAAAGCCAATGGACTTAGGAAAAATGGTTATTGGTTAACAGGGATCTAAAATAAAGAATAAAGCTGTTGTGGTACAAATGGAAAGGCGTATGTTTTATACTTGTACAGTGTCTTAGGTCAAAGGTCATAGTGCGTAATCTAAATACACATAAAAACTTACATACATAACTTATCATACAGGTGTACTACATGTGAGCTGACCCTGTTTTCCATTGCCACAGAGCCCACAGTGCAGCCTGAGATTGACACCAGCGTAGTGGAGGGTCGTAACGTCACTGTGCACTGGCGTCTCCCTGGCAACACTGGCATCACCGCGGCGATGGCTAGTGGTTTCTTAGTGCAGCTGTTTGGCCCTCCGCCCGACAGCGTCAAACTTCAGGAGGAGACCACTCTGTTAAATGTGCTCTCCACCAAGTTCTACAACCTGCGCTACCAGCAGGACTACAGCGTGGTGGTCCGCCTCATTAACTGCAGCAGTCAGGGACCCCCCTCCAAGCCGTACCACTTCAGACTCTTCAGCCAGGGTAAATACATCAATTACGCTAAATATGTATAACTGCATATGTGTATAACTGCAAATGATAATACTTGATTAAAAATATGGTAAATACTATCTATTATCTTTTGCACATAAGCGTACTCAAGACTAATGTAGAGGAAAACCATTACTGTTACAGGTGTTTTTATTGCTCTAAAATATCTTGAAAAACATGCATTCTTACTGTATATGGGCTTGCTCTCTATAGATCTGATCTGTAACGTGGTCTGCTGGCATTAGGCTTGTCTCCATGAATCTCCAGATAAGTTTAATGACATACTGTGAGACATTCCAGACAAAGCAATCACCTCTCACAATAGAGACAAGCAGATTACATAGAGTATCTTTTTTTTTATTTAAACACTGTTCCTTATACTCAAGCCTAGGATAAGCCAAGAAACAAAAAAGGTCTCAGTTTCACTTTCTTTTGTTTCATTTGCCAATCCTTCCCACAAATATTTTAAACTGTCAGTGTTGGTTGTACTGATCCAATATCTGATACATGAACATCTGGTATGAAACATGTGCCTAAGATAAACTGACAGAATGTAGCATGCTCAGAGAATGGGAGAAAAATGTGAATATAAGAACCATTTACTTAGAACTACACAACAGTAACTGATGCTTGATGCACTTACTCTCTCTTAATGTTTAAACCACACTTTTTTTGTTTTTTTTTTTCTTATGTGCCCAGGCCCATCATCTCCACAAAATGTCCAAGCCCAGCCCCTGTCTGTGTCAGCTGTTCAGGTGAAATGGCAGCCCCCTGAGGACCCCAACGGAGGCATCATCAAGTATGTGATTGAGTATCAGCCAGTGGGCCAGGGCAGCCCGCACCCATGGGTGGACACAGACGATGGAAACAAGACCACCAAAGATGTGACTGCACTGAACGGCAGCACACTGTACCAGTTCAGAGTCAGAGCCTTCTCCAAAGTCCCAGGAGAGTGGAGCAAGTTTGTCCAAGCTAAGACTCAAGGAGAGGGTAAGAACTGTTCAAAAATACGATTCCTTTTTCCTGCCATCGTGTCCATGAGCAAGACTCTCCTTTCAAAACTTTCTCAGTATCTTTGGCGCTTTGGTAAGATTATGGTGTTGTGAATCAAGCCAGTTTTGATATAATGTATCTTTTATGATTCCTCATATTAACCAAAGACAGACACATCTCATTAAGGATTTGGTATGTAAGTTTTCTGGTGAAGGGTCCACCACCTGTTTGGTGATGCCACTAGGCCAAGTACAGGTCAGATCTGTGCATAGGCTAGCCCTCTTGCAGAAAGAATGTATGTTTTTCCAGGGTAAAGCAATCATCTCTATAGAGACAAATGATTCAATGTCCCCTGAATTCTGCGAAGTAGAACCACATATCTAGTGTTTTTATTATTTTCCCTAAAATCGCAGCGCTTTTATTTTCATGGCTGATAATAATCTCATAATTTTATTTTCCATTTTTCTCGATGTAATCCACGGTCTTGCTGTTTCTACAGGCCTGGACATTCTGATCCCAACCACCCAGGGCGTGAGCACAGGGAAGCCTCTGGGTGATAAGTACCAGCTCCTGATGGCCATCGTGGGCTCAGTTACTGTGACCTTTGTGACCATTCTCCTGGTGCTGCTGGCTCTGTTTTTCATTCGCAAAACTCTGCTCAACCGACGACGCACTTTCACCTACCAATCTGGATCAGTAAGTCCACAAAATGGCTAATTTATTGACTGGTCACCATAAAAATATTTCAACACTGATACAGATCACAGCAAGCGATGATACTGAAACAACTTTATGCCATTAACACAATGACCCTGAAGATGGATAATCCCAGTGAACTCTTTTCTAAATGTAATGTTGTCAAAACTTGAGCTACAATCAGTAAATCACAAAATGAAAGAATTGTTTGGTTTGGTTAGTATCTATATTGAGTTATTAAAGATACTTACTTGCATCGTCCTATAGAAATAAAGTTTGACTTGACTTGAACTTTGAGTGGCATGGGAGTTGACTGTGTTTATGAATATATTTATCAAAAGAGATTGTGCAAGAACCATTTTAAGATATGATGACTCAAATATGGTGCTTACTTCTGAGTGAGGCATTGTAACTTTTCAGTAACTTTATTATAACTACTAATAACTCCTATTTATTTTGTTACAGGGCGAAGAAACTATTCTGCAATTTAACTCTGGAACTCTGACCCTTACTCGAAGACCAAAGCCCACCCCAGAGCCCCTCACCTACCCCATCCTGGAGTGGGAAGATATTAAGTTTGAAGACGTCATAGGAGAGGGAAACTTTGGACAGGTCCGTACTTCAATTTAAAGGTCCTATAATACACAAAATTTACTCTTGTGAGCTTTAAATCATGTTAGAATATTATTACTTCCTCAAAAACATACCCAGAGTTGTGTTTTGTTTCATTCACAAATGTTTGAGTAACCCTTTATCGTTAGTCTGTCTACAGCGCCAAAGCTCAAAATGCTTTGTTCCACCGTGTGCTATCATGAAGTGGCAGTTTTCAAATTAAAAGCCAATTTACTTTTTGTTCAGTAAAGATTGGCATTTCCAGGTCTGAAATAATCCAAATGATTCAAGTGAAGGGTGTCGGGAGTTTAAGAACACAGAGGAGCACTTACTAATTATGCAGGGTTTGTGTGTTAAGCATGTGTGAATGAAACAAAACTTAAGTATAATACATGTAAATACATTTTCTTATAATTTGTTCCTGACATAGTAACTAATAATGAGTTCTAAACCAGGTCATCAAAGCAATGATCAAGAAAGACGGCAACAAGATGAGTGCTGCCATAAAGATGCTAAAAGGTAAAATTAAGATGAAGGGATGGGCAGATAGTCACATTTTGTTGCATTCAAACTCAGAATATCTACTGTAGTATGAACTGTTAACACTACAAAAGCTGCAAAACCAAATGAATTATGAAACCACGACTTGCATAAATAATATTTATCCAAAATATCAAAACCATATATTTATTCATTTATGTAAATATTCTCCACCCATGTTCTGATGTAAACACACAGCTTCTCGGCCGATCAAATCTTTTCATTTAAAAAAAACTGAAGTGTTGAGTTGGCACAGTAGCTCTCCTCCTCCTTTAATGAATTGTTTTGTGCTGATGGTTTTCCTCAGAGTACGCCACGGAGAATGACCACAGAGACTTTGCCGGTGAGCTGGAGGTGCTCTGTAAACTGGGGCAACATCCCAACATCATTAACCTGATCGGAGCCTGTGAGAACAGAGGTAAGGGAGACACCTAGTGGCCGCTGGCAGCTGTTGGTCATTGTTTTATTTACGTCACAAAGGGATATGTTCACATGTTTGGCCCTGGTTTGACCCCAGATTAGTCCGGATGTAGACTTGGGTTTGCCATAATTGTCAGTCGTAGTTGTAGTCCAGGTTTAATTCCAGGTTTAGTCCCAGTTTTGATGTGGCAATGCATATTTGAGAAACCGTGTACTTTCCTGCCCTCACAGACTCAGAAAATGTCTGTTTTCACCTACCCCCTATGTCCACTCACTGCTATGTCCATACTTGACATTTTTCAACAATACAAAGATATAAATACAAATTTGTTGCTTGCTATGGTGAAATGGTACTGTGAGATGGCAAAGACCTGCAGTTTTGTACAGGAAGTCAATAGACATGCTTCTATTATTAAACAGTTTTCGATTCATATTTTGGTTTAAAATGTACAATGAAAGTAAAATTCTGGTCTACCTATTATAGTTTGATACTAAATACAGAAAAAAGGCATAATATGTCTCCTTTAATATTTCCATATCCCTATTATAGAATTAGAGTGCTTCTTACATCTTTGTTTATGGAGATTTTGTGATCCTGAACTATTGCTCTCGTCTCGTTTGCTGTGATCTGCAATTGGAGATCCCCTGTACAAGTCCAGTGTAAATAGTCCCTGTCTGCCAGTATTAGTAGTGTGATTGGTCCCTGCTGCAGTGGCGTGTTTTCTTGAATTTAAATCAGGTTTCCACATCACTAACTGTTAACACTGAGGATTACATTTCCAGTTTTTACGTTGTTTTAATCAAGTTGGTTTTGTTTGATCAGGGATTAGGGACATCTGAGATTGGATTTAATTAGGGAAATTACAACAATGAAAACATGACAAACCCAGATAGATCTTAAAATAAACATTCAGTTAATTCTCTGTCTCGGCTCTGTTTTTGTTTTATTCTGTAAACTTGTGTGGTTTTACAAAATCAGTGCACACAAAGATACAAAATGACATCAAACGTACTGTTCAAAGCTGCATTTGCTGGACTTTAGACAAAAAGGATTTTCAGGAAGAACCATATTTTTTAAATAAACCACAGAAGACCTTTGTGTATCATTCTTGGATTGGTTTACTATTTGTTCTTTTATTTTCAAACGTACTTACTTTCTTATTGTCTAACAGTACGACAATGTTTTTACAAAAATATTTTAACAAACAACTGAAGTATTTTAGCAATCTTTTCAAGGCTGGCTCAGGGGTACACACGTCTCACTTTCATTTAGTCCAAAAGACCTGTTTTCCCCAAGTATTTAGAATAAACAATACAGTATGTAGATCATTATTTTATATATTGATTCTCATAAACCATATTATTGATCTAAGCTGGTTCAATAATGGCAATAAGCATAAATAAGATCTCCTGTTCAAAGCTGCAGACCATAAATGTATGAATGACCCTAATAATTGCAAGGAAGTACAGAGCAGGGAGTGGAGATATGGCAGACAATAGGTGAAAACAGAAATAAAAGTCTTTTTCTTCATAATATGTCTCCTTTGAGAGCATTTTAGAAGTACACATTTTTTTACTTTGGGTGGAAGCACTATTTCCCAAATCCAAATCCACTTTATTTCTATAGCACATTTCACAAACAAAGCAGTTTCCAAAGCACAGAGATCATAAAATGAAGACCACAAAAGGATAAAATGCTAAAATTTGGCCATACCAGTCCTAAAACAATAAAACCACTAAAAGCAAATAAAAGCAAAAACCATAAAAATCATAAAATAGCAGTAAATAGTTAAATAAATAAAAGACACAGAGGACCACACAACTCACGTGATGTTAAAAGCCAGAGGTTTCTAGAGAGTTCTAGAGTTTGGGGCTGGCCACAATGAAGGCCCAGTCCCCCCCTGGTTTTAAGTCTCGTTTTAGGCACCACGAACTAGGCTGGTCCTCAGACCTCAGAGCACACGCGGGTGTAAATTTGGATGAGGTCCGGGACATACTGTGGGGCCAGTCCATTCAAAGCTTTAAAAACAAACTAATACAATTTTAAAAATCAACTCTAAAACGAAATGGAAGCCAGTGCAAAGACGCTAAAATTGGGGTAATGTCGTCACGTTTTTTGCTCCAGTTAAAAGGCGCACAGCAGAATTCTGGACCAACTGTAAGCGAGCGTCTAAACGAGAGGAAATAAAAGCATGCATGAGCTGTTGAAATTATTTAAAAGATAACAAAGGTTTAATTTTAGATAAAAGCCGCAAATGATAAAAGCTAGATTTTACAGCCGCATTTACTTGTTTGTCAAATTTAAAATCACTGTCCATAGTAACACCAAGGTTGGTGACAGATGGTTTTATATGCTGTTTCAGTGGGCCAAAGTCAGTGACGGGGTCGGTATTGTCAAACACAATGACTTCAGTTTGCCTTCATTAATACATAAAAAGTTGTGGGCCAACCAATCCTTGACCTCACTAAGACACTGAAGGAGAGGTGTCAGGGGGGAAGAAGCAAGTTTCCAAAGAACATATAGGAAAGCATACACTAACATAGGTTTTAGTAATGGATTCAGCGATTGAATTAATATGGATTGTAATGTACAGCCCAAAACTAGCACAACAGGTAAAATGCAGAGGACAAATCCCCTACGGGGACAATAAAGTGTACTTGAACCAAGGACTGTATATTTATGACCTTAGCATATCTTAATTGGCAAATTCAAATGAGGATTGCTTTGCTACTACCACAAACGCACAAACGTTTTTGTGAACATCAACGTTTTTATGTGGATGTTATGTTTTCTAAAGATAAACAAAACTAAATTGAACCTTCAACCTCATCACTGAAAGAAACAATCACTAACATGGTCACTATGCATCACAGCTCTTGTTCAGAAAGTAAAAATCACAGCATTATCAAACTCCATGTTTTCCTAACATAACCACTGTCTGTTTTTTAGGCTACCTGTACATCGCCATTGAATACGCCCCCTACGGAAACCTGCTGGATTTCCTGAGGAAGAGCAGAGTGCTGGAGACTGACCCTGCCTTTGCAAAGGAACATGGGACTGCCTCCACCCTCACCTCTCAACAGCTGCTGCAGTTCGCTGTAGATGTGGCCAATGGGATGCACTATCTGAGTGACAAACAGGTAGGGCGTACAACTAAACCATATTAAAGTTGTTAAATACTTTCAGATTTCTTATGTCATTGTTTGTTTTCTTACCAGTTCATACACAGAGATTTGGCTGCCAGAAATGTGCTTGTGGGGGATAACCTTGTAGCGAAGATAGCAGACTTTGGCTTATCCCGAGGAGAGGAAGTTTATGTCAAGAAAACAATGGTGAGTTCAGCCTGGAGCTTTGGGATCTCATATTCTGACTTCATTTCTCTTATCTAATTAAAATTGTTTAGGTAACTGTAACTTTATTCCTCTCCACCCTTTTTAGTTCTTTTGCATTTGGCCTTATTTTTGCATTAGATTGTTTAATTTTTTCCACTAGAGGGCAGTAAAAAGGTGAATGTATTTTGAACTAATACAGTATTTGTTAGTTGTAAACTTGCGAATGGAATGGGTAGTAAGTAAACTCATCAACTTTTTGTATTGATGTTACATTCTGCTTTTCTTGATGTTCAGGGTCGCCTTCCTGTGCGCTGGATGGCCATTGAGTCTCTAAACTACAGCGTGTACACGACCAAGAGTGATGTGTATGTAACTTTTAAAGATTCGTAGTATTGCGTTAGTTATCTGACCAGCGTTCAGTTACCAAATTCTTTTAAAAGTGAAACTTTTTTGGTGGAGGGTGTGTCTGCCACATGCAGATGAGACTTCTGCTTATTAGACACATTTACAGGAGATGTAGTTTTATTTCATTGTGGGGATGATTAAGACATTGCTGTGTCGTTATGTGGAAATCATCTGAATTAGAAACATAAAAAATATGTATATGTTTTATATATACTGCTTCCAAAATTGCATATTAAATGATTGTGGTAATTTAATATATAATAATTTATGTGTTTTTAAGCTTAAATAAATATAGTACAATAATCTATATAAATATATAACTAATAATAATCACAAAAATAATGTTAAAGTGTGAATTCTTGAATACACATTAATTATATTGTGTAAATACAAGAGTTCCATATGAAAATGAGTCAATCTGTAGTTCTTATTTTACACTTGAAACAGTGAACAGTTCTTTTAGTTATCTGACCAGAGTTCAGTAACTTCATTCTTTTAAATGTGCACAATGTAGCTTTTTGGGTGGAAGGTCTGTCACCTGCTTTTGCTGTGTTTTGTTGCATTCTTAAAATAAGTGAGGTTGCTTATCTATAGATCTGACCTAGTCTTGGTAAGTCCACCTGTTCGTTTCCAGGAGAGGGGTTTAATGCCATACTGTGCAACCTTCTAGTCAATTTGGCCTTATTTTTGCATTAGATTTGCACCTTAAATTACATTAAGCAACTTCAAAAAGATACATACAAAAAACAAGATTCATATTGACTGAGATTCACGAAAATGCAAAGAAAACAATTGGAAAATAACAACTCAACATTCCTCATCACTGTTGGGGTGGCAGTAGGGTGTGGGAGATAGGACACTCTGAGCACGAGTTAGTTTGTTAACTGAGACATTAGCAATTGCCAACCAGGTTCTATTTATATACAGCAAAGAAGAACACAACCAATAAGACAACCAATGGAAGAGTGCCTAGCTAGCAGTGGTAAACAAGATACCAGATACCAGACAGACAGATACCAGATATCATACAAAAGACCTCAGAAAAACAAATTCAGAGGAAGGCAGCAGCGCAATGCAATATTTGTGTGGTCCACAAGCCTACCACATGCAGACAAGACTTCTGCTTTTTAGAAACAGATAACAAGAGATGTGGTTATATTTCATTGTGGTGATGATTTAGACACTGCTGTCTTTGTATGTGGAAATCATTTGAATTAGCTACGTAAAGAATGTGTTTAACTTCATTTTACATATACTGCTTACAAAATTGCATATAAAATAATTGTGATATTTTAATGGAATAAGTTATGTGTTTTAAAGTTTAAATACATATAACAGTATAAATATAATAGAAACAAATAAAAAAATAACTAATAATAAGGACTAAAATAATATTAAAGTGTCAATTAAGGTGTGAGTATGTATATACTGTGTAAATCAGGGGTGCTCAATACATCGATCGCGATCTACCAGTCGATCGCCGTGTCTCGTCTCGGACTCGCGTTTGGACTCGGTCTTGTCTCTCACTCAAGGTCTGACACTCAACAAGTGCGATCATATTTCATTACGGCCGCTGCTGTTGGCAATAAACTTGTAGCGGGGTGCAGGAGCGTGTGGGGCGTCTCAGTGCAGCCTGTGCGCTCAGTGCAGCCCGCGGAGACTCTACAGCACATCATAATACACACGCTCCCTATGCATGGCTTGTCTGCAACAGTGTGTGCCCTCGTGTACCAGCGTGCATCACAGGGCAGGTTAAACTTCCTTAACATCCTACCTGTCCATCTGCCTCACGTCAGCACGCCGCCCCTCACCTTTTCACGCTCTCGCTCCTTCCTGCGTACAGCGAACACAAGCCCCTCCCACAGTGCGCTGATTAGAAGACCAAGACGAAACATGAAGCAAAAACAAGTCTAAATTTGTGTGTTGGCACAAAGCAGGTCTACAGCAGAGGGCAGACCTACAAAACAGACCTACTGCCACATTTGGCTGAAGTTTACCTAACAAAAGTGCACAAATGCATCTGTGTTTGTCACGATGTGCGTTTGGTTTGGTAAACGTGTAGAGGCTGGTAAATATCACTGCAAAACCAGAAAATAATTCAACTCCAGTTTGGAACTTTAAAAAACAGGTTTAAAAATCTTCCTTCTTTTTTCACAGTTTTGTGTAAAGTGCCAGAGGAAGTTCTCTTAAAGAAGGGGTTCTCAAACTGTGGGTGAGGGTCCAAAAAAGGGGCACAGAGTGTTTCAGTGCAGTTTGCTTGGCTTTGTATTAGGTAGATCATTATGACTTAGTCGTTTTGTAAGTAGCTCACATGCTGAAAAAGTGTGAGCACCCCTGGTGTAAATACAGGAGCTCCATATAATAAAGAGTCAATTTGTAGTTCTTATTTTACACTTGAAATAGTGAATAGTTCCCCTGATGTAAAATAATGCAATAAAAAATATAGTAAAATATAATAACTGCCAGCCTGTGTTCTCTAATACATACAATTGTTGCCAATGTTTCAGATGGTCATTCGGTGTTCTTCTTTGGGAAATAGTGAGTCTAGGTGAGTACTACAGTATGATAATATAGGGTGGCCATTTGTCAACTAATATTAACATTTTTGGGCTGGTGTTTTTAGGTGGCACGCCATATTGTGGTATGACATGTGCTGAACTCTATGAGAAACTACCACAAGGATACAGGATGGAGCAACCCAAAAACTGTGACGATGAAGTGTAAGTACCTTTTACCTTTCTAAGTAACTTTTCTGAGTCTACAAGCGACAAAAGCTTTGCTGACCATAGTAAATTACTTTTTTTGTTTGAAGCACTATTACCTTTTCTAACTTTTAGTCTGTTCCTAAAAATACCAGTTAGTTTACATTATTCTATGCTTTGTTCCTTCAATTACCTTAACTTCAAGTATAAATCAGATTAAAGTCCAGTTACTTTTACAGTTACATGAACTTGAATACAACTTTCCCCCAAAATATTACTTCTTGAATCATTAGTACTACTCCTAGTTGAGTAATATTATCTTAAAGTAACAGTACTCTTACTTGAATATCATTTTTGAGTACTCCATTTCTGTTGTGTATTTGCAGTTATGAGCTGATGAGACAGTGCTGGAGGGACAGGCCTTATGAGAGACCACCCTTCTCTCAGATCTCAGTGCAGCTCAGCAGGATGCAAGAGGCCAGGAAGGTAAGTCATCACAGCTATTTGCAATAGTAAAAAGGAAATTAGTTTGTTTTGAAATACTTCTGAAGAAAAAGCTGTGAAAACTGATTGTCTGCCTTTAAACTCCCCGGACACTTCCTCTAATCTGTCCCAGGCCAATCAATAGATGTAACAATATTCAAATGTAACTCACAGCATTGGCACAGTTTATTAAGGTCTCATAGTATCATATCATACCATAGACTGTATATAAATGGACATAGCTGCCACATTCCCAATAGGAAGTGAACATGGGGGCGCTTTTGGCTCCATGAACTCCAATTGACTTTACTTTGAAAAAATGTCGACCCTCTCTCTGTATCTTCTGCTGTGAGCCTCGCCATTTTTGTCTTAAAATTTACCCAGCCTATACGATCCTGGTGTTTTTTCACTATTTTCCTTAAATAAATTCCTACTCCTAATATGGAACTGGGCTCCAAATTCCTAGCTTCATGAACTAAATTTGACTGGAGCCTATAATACGCTACTGGTGACGTCGCACTCCCTTAGGCCACTTCTTTATACAGTCTATGTATCAATAACGTTGGCCTCAATATTGTGCATTACTATTAAATTATAAAGAACAAGTAGGTGTTCAAAATAAAACCTCTTCACATTGGCTACATGGGCCCAGAGCAATCATTATCTAAATATACTTTCATCTGCATTTTATATAGCTAAAATGCAATCAAAATGGTATACAGAATAGGTTAAAAACACTAATAAATTAAACAGCCTCATCTTTTGTCAGTATTGTCACTTGAATACAACTTGAATACAACTTTCTTTGTCAGGCTTACGTCAACATGGCTCTGTTTGAGAACTTCACCTATGCTGGGATCGACGCCACCGCTGAAGAGGCCTGACTACCAGCCCCCCCAGACTCTAGGACGCCCCGTAGCCCCACCAGGAGGAGCCGAGGCTGGGCACCGCGCTACTGCCACCCACCTCTCCATCAAGGCAGGAGAGGCAGGCGCTCCACCCGGACTCGAAGCAGCCAGCATTAGGACTAGAACTGTGATAGGACACTGTACAATGACATGAGGACATTTTGGGGTTGGTCTTGGATGCTAGTTGGAAATTTGCTGGTACAAGTGTGAATGCTACAGAAGAGCTATGGGATGGAGCTATGTGACACCAAAGAGTCTGAGGGGAGGATGTTAGCAAAGACATTTTTATAACAACAAAAACTGTGAATCGCGTCGATCAAGTTCAACACACATTGTAGCACTTAACAGTTTTACTATCATTGTTTGTTAGACTGTACTTTTGCATACCACTGCCATATGAATGTACTGTATGTAAACTACTACTACTATATGTATTTGTATGTTTTAGACCAGTTATATGCCTCATATTATTTTGTACTATTTCATAGAAGGGTCAATACTAATTTTGCTGAACTGAACTTTTACACTTTAAAGGTGTACTATGTAACGTTTCTGGTGTAGGGTCTCCCACTCACTTGTCTCTCCATGCAAATGTTATTGCTTTGCCTAAAATGTCCCATAGTAAGATGAAACTCATCGATCTTCATGGAGACAAGCAAGCGTCATCACAGAGTCAAGTTAAGATAAAATCTGTGGTTAAGTTACTGGTATTGACGCAGCTAAGTCGTCATAGTGTTGTATAAAGGAAATACCCACAGTGGAAGATAACATTGTTGAACTGAGAGTCTCCTGCAGCTCATGAATTTACATATTGCAGTTGCACTTTACAACACAGTAATATCAAGGTAATAGGATGAAGACAGCATGTTAACTTGGAATTAAGCCAGGACTAAACCAAACCAAGTCTATGTCAAGACTTAAATGGCCTCAAACCAAAAGCCAAACCAGAATATGTGTAAATGTGCCTGGAAAAGTGCAGTGTCAAGTAGGACACGTCTGTCATTCAACGTAATGTTATGGCAACGTGATTAATCCCAACTATAATACAGTGTGCAGACTGCAAACTACTAGGAAACATGGTTAGTATTTTCTATAGGCTATAATATGTTCTGCTATAGTCCTGGTTAAGTCCTGGTCTAGTCTAGGTTAAGTACTGGGTTTAGTCCTAGTTTAGTCCCAATTATGATATGCTTGTGCAAGTGTGAACGCACCCTCGGTTACTGTGGTGTGAAGTAAAGTTGGATTCAAATTTCTTATGAATAGTTGCATTATGCTGTAACTGTAGTTTTGTGGGGGGGTTTTTTTATCATATAATTGCAGTTATCTTTCACTGTTGCTAAGAATGGTGAGCATTGCTTGTCAGTTCACTTTAACCTACGCTATGATATGAAATTGAGTTCTCTAATCATTAAGATGAACTGACTGTCCTCTGTAAATGTAATTACTGTAATACTTGTCTATTAGCACCATATGGTGAAGTCACGTAAATGTTCATGCATTGTTGCAACTTTTTTTTACATAAACTGTCCGTTATGGCATTGTACCACAACTACTTGTAATCGAAGTGTTCTCATATTTATATCAATGTTTGCTGCACATATTGAAAAACAAAAGCTTTAAAGTCCATGTGGCAGAACATTAGACTATTCAATTCACTTTTTTACATTTTGGTGAAGTTTATAATTTGACTTTCTGGTTGGACATGGGCAGCAGACATGAATATGCAGAAGTTTTGGCCTTTGTTTACATTATGGTTCTGGAATTAACTGTTACCTAGAGTAGAAAAGTAGATATTAACGCCTTATTATGGTGTTACTGATTATGATTATGATTATGATTGTGGTCTTAATGATTTTTTAATCTGTCTGAAAAATTACTTCCTTGTAAAGTGTGGATGGAGTTTTCGATAGTGTTGTCACAATACTAAAATTTCAAACGCAATTTCGATGCTAAGGAATAGACTCAATACGCAACACCGATTTCAAAATCACAGTTATAATTTAAAAACTTTTTATTTAGACAATAGAAAATTATTTATATATATTATATTGTACCATGTAGCCTTATATCTTTGTAATCCCTCAATCGTCCAGGTAGGTTCGATAGTGGTCCATGAGTGTATATTAATCTATGTGCTCTTATACTTCATTCTGATACAGCTCAACATCATACAAAAGTTATTCAGGAAAAGTAAATTTCTGTCCTGTGAAAGCGACATTTTTAGTATTGATACCTGCTCAAATGAGTATCTAGTTTCAATATACTAGTTTTAGTATCGATCCTGTTTTCAATAGTTTTGCCAACCGTAGTTTTCGGTGTTAATGGCATAAATAAATCAATTTTAAAACTCCACTACTTTTCTTTTCAACTATCCCTCAGACCAAGTAATAGTAAAAAAACAAAACAAAACAAAAAAAACTGAAAACCCATCATATGCAAGTTAACTACTGTTGAAGTTTAGTGTTTTTGTCTTGAAAAGGTGGAAATGACAAACCTAACCACAAGCAGCTCGTCTGGGGCCAGTGTCGGTGCGGTGAGCTCACAGCTAGTTTCTGCTCCTCCTGCACAGAGCTGATCTGTCACTGTGCTTCCTCCAAAGACCACCACCGGGCCAGAGATGCCAGTCAAACACTTCCTGCTGCTCCCAAAAACACAAAGACAGAGAGATTTAGAGGGTCACGTAGATTACTAGAGGGTTTACTACTTAAGAGGGTCATGTAGTTTAGAAATAATTTCCATTGTGGATAAATAAAGTCTAAAAGTGTCATGCTAGTAGAAGCTATTTATCAGTTTTGCAAAAACATCAACAGGATTTAACTCTTTCGTTTTGCCACAGAGATGTATTTGTGGATGAAACTTATCATGAAGGTTGTGTCAATGAGGTTTTTTTTAGGTGAAATCTTTTGCAATTCCATCAAGCATCTGAGTAAAGCATTTTAGTTTATATTTTAGTACAATATATAATATTTTAGAAGCAACAAATTGTAGACACAAATATTATAAAAAACATGATTCGCAATGTGGGCTCTAGTAGAATTGAATGAAAAGAGAAGTGAAATAGAAGTGCAAGGAAAAATACTGTAACTTGTGTAGTAAAATAAATTTAACAATTAATGCCAATGAAATACTTTATCTTTGTGTATCTTATCTTATGTAGCGGTAACCAAAGTAACTAAGTTCATAGTAATATTGCACATTTCACATTGCAATATCATTAATTTGCACTATTTGTATTGTTCCACCCTTCTGATCTTATTAGCAAAGGGTGTACATAGCTCAACATGCATGGTATGGTTCAGTTGATGCTACTATAGACCATAAATTATATTGAAGAAGTGACTTAGGTTCAGTTGTACACATAGAGTTGTCCTGGCATGCACTGCAGACCTGTGGCTGGAGATAATGCACACATGCAGAAAAGAGACATGCAACGACGGTTGTGGTGAGTTTAAAGGAACTTTGTGTAACTGTGGTGTGAGGTCTGACCTGGGCTCTAATGGTGACCTCAGGCAATAAGGGCACGAGAAGACAAAGTAAAATTAAGATAAACTTTATAAATCTCCACTGCATTTGACCCATGTTTCAGTGCTATTGGGTAGCCAGTCAGGAGCCCAGGGACCCATCTCCAGATGATGAGGAACTGGAGTGTACAGAGGAAACACAAACTCAACACAGAAAAAGCAGCATGTTGATAAACCTTTAATAGAAAAACCAGAAGAAGTAAAAATCACTCTGCCAGTGTCAATATGCTCAATACTGAAAGAATAAGATCAGGAATTTAACTAGGAAGTACTACAAATAAAATGGAGATACCACACTTAGAAGATATGTATATATGTTATCATAATGATAAATCATAAATGATGTAATTAATTGGCCAGAATATGTATGGCATACACATACAGAAGGCAAAAACAGAGCTTTAAATAGGTTCTTGGTTAAATTCTGTTTCTATTCTGTACTAATTAATGGTTTCATTGAACTTGCTACTAAACAGGGCAAACAAAGGACAGAGGCTACATATTCATGTGTACTGTAATTAACATTTCATATGATTTGGTAAATATTACATTGTACAGTATTATTAACCTCTTAAGACCTCTCGGCCTAGTCACGTTTACACATCAGACATCATTTAAACTCCTCTTTGTTATCAACTGCATTCATATACTCTACTCGTAAACATAACAGTCTCCTCCCTCTCTCCTCCTTATTTGGAGACTTCCAGAGTTGACACATGTTTCCTGCTCCTGTGTGAACTGTCAGTTTGGGTCTCAGATCTGATACCTCTGCCCCTGCACTGGAACAATACACATGTACTCCTATGTTACTGTAGTAGTAGTGGTAGTAGTAGTAGTAGTAGGAGTAAAGTACACAGACTAATTATGCATTGGGCCTGCAGGTGCATCCTTCTATGGACCCTTGTTATCTTCACATCTGGAATAAAGCCTGGGCAGTATTTGCCTGAGAAAGGTAGGATTTTTTCAAAATTATTATTATTATTATTATTATACTTTAAACAGAATTATCACATTTAATATTTTTGTATGATTGTATCAAAGTTAGAAAGATCATATATATAGTGTACATTTCTTTTACATTTTTTTCTAGTTTTTATACTTATTTTTGATACAGCTCAAGATCATTCTAAAGCTATTCAGGAAAGGTTCATTTCTGTCCTGTGAATGTGACTTTTTAGTATTGATACTTGTTCAAATCAGTATCTAGTTTCAATATTAGTTTTCATATCTTTTAGTATCTGATTTTTTATTTACTTCTGCCAACCCTAGTTTTTGGTGTTAATGACATAAATGAGGTATGCTATTGTAGAACTCACCACTACTTGTGTATTTTTATACTTTTATTTTTAACAATCCAACAGGCTATGTAATAATAACAGTTTTTTTTTTTTTTTTTTTATCAGGATCTTCATTTCTTAACATCTTAAAAAGTCATAACCTAGAATATTCTGTATATTAAAAAAATATATATTTATAAAACATACAAAATAGTTGGGAATGCTTCATTCAAAATAATGCATGTGATTTTGTCATTTTATCATTTCACAGATGTTTTGCTACTGAAAGATGAACCAAATCCAAAATGCCTGACTCTGGATGGAAATGCACAAGATTTCACCTGTTTTTTTGCGACACGAGACAACTCCTCTTATGACTTCTACTACACCACAGACAAGTACAGAGTTTAATTTATTTCATTTTTCATCTTTGTAACCATGGATGGGCCAAGACACAACACGAGATTGGGTCCACAAGAACGAGAAAACAAGATTTTGACATAATTTACAATAACAACATTTTGCGGTTCTGTTGATAATTTTGGGTTTACAATTATTGATTTATTTAATTTTACATTTTTGTTGTAACTGTAGCACTGCCTTTTCAACCTACACTTTCTTAAAGTGCTCTTATTACTCTATTTTCTGATCTCTGTTCAAATGTTGTTTCCTCATCACAAATCTTTAACACAAAGTTTAACACACAAACCCTGCATATTTAGGCTTAGTTCTTCTATAAAACAGAAAACACTCTGTTCCACCTTGTGATGTCATGTGGTAATAAAATAAATACTCCACTGTGTTTTTAAACTCCATACACCTTCACTAGAATTGTGGAAACTTTTCAGCCCTGGGATTGCCAAAACTCTACAGAACAAAAGACAAAAGGTAGCTGTTAACTTGAACACTCTCACTTCATGACATCACAGGTGGAACAGAGCTTTTTGTACTTTGCTGAGGTAGACAGACAAATTATAGTATTACTCAAACATGTGTGAATGAAACAAAACACACCTCCTGGTATGTTTTTGATGAAGTAACAACATTGTAACATGACCAAAAGCCCACAGGAATAAAATTTGCATAATATGGGACCTTTAAATGCAAAGTTAACCCTTATTTGTTCTAAGCAAATTTAAACATGCGGAAAAAATCTCATGAAATCATTGTCCACATGTATGCACATCCTTGTGGCAATTTTCTTTTTGCAAGATTTTGTGACACAAGATCTTGTCCCATCCATAGACTTTAGTCTAAAGAAGTGGACTAAGTGTGATGTCACCCATGGCTTTTGGCTCCAGTCAAATGAAGCTCACCAAGGCAAGAACCATCGGCTCAACTTTGGAGCCGAGTTCCATATTAGGAACAGGATTTTATTTACTGACAAAATAAGAAAATAAAAAACACCAGGATCATGTAGATCGGGTTAATATGAACATTTTAAAATGGTGTTAATACGAACACCAAAATGACTAGGCTCTCTACCTAGGGGTGTGCGAAAATATTGATATATCTTATCATTTAATGTGATGGTACAGTATCGATATCGTGGACTGCTGTGTCGATATATTGGCAAGAGTATATTTTTGTATATTTTACAAAATTATTTTATTGCGTTACAGTTTTGTTGCTTGTTTAAAGGAAGGAAACTCATTTATGCAACAAATTTGACATTTTCACTGTTTTGATGAGTAAAATGGGTGTGGGTGTTCTTTGCGCAAGAAGTGGTTTAACAAAGAAATTTTATAACACAGCCACCATTTAGCCATTATTGTTTATAAAAAAGTATCGAATTGATTTGATCATATCGAACCGAAAGTGCACTGTATTGAGATATGTATCGTATCGTGGCCTATGTAGCAAGGTATGTATTGTATTGGCAACTTCTTAATGATACCTAGCCATAGTAGTTACAGAGAGGCGTGATCATTTTTCAGTGTAAGTGTCCCTATGCTCACTTCTTATTTAGATATGTCCATTTATATATGCAGTCTATGGTCCCATCCCTATTGTAACTGAAAATATTGCATGTTTTAATACACTACCTACTGTGTTGTCTCTACTCCAGTCCCCCCAGAAGAACAAAGTGTAAGGTGCAGCTCCAGAGATCAGAAGATTTGGGCCTTCTCCACATCTGCTCCTTCCCTGAGTCTGACATCTTCTTGTTTGATGAGATTCTTCTGGAAGTGCTGGACCAAACCAGTAACAGCAGCCTGTATACACGGAAAGTCACTGTGGAGGATAATGGTACAGTTTGTTATATTGCTCATAGATACACGTGGGCTTTAAAGGTGCACTGCGTAACTTTTCAGCTAGGGGGCACCTCTACCTCCTTGTCTCCATGGAGTTGTTACTGTTAGACTGTATAAAGAATAAGATTTATATATAAAGTCTGTAAATAAAACCAACCTCCTCAACTTCATGGAGAAAAGCAGGTGAAGTTACTGGTCAGATCTCTGCAGAGGTGATTTCACTCACAGAAATAATGCAAGCTCAATTGTTTTTTACCAGTGGCACATCAGTGATTAAATAAATTTATAATAATACAGGAAGTGCTACACTGTATTTTAAACTAGAACCATTTGGCTAATTTCAGTCCTTGAATTCCCAGTCTCTACAGAACTAAAGCTTAAGGGTAACTTTACTTGAAAAATACATGTCACTTCATGACATCACGTGGAACACATTATTATGAGCTTTGAAGATGTTGACTAATAATAGTGAGTTGCTCAAATATGTGTAAATGAAACAAAACACAACTCCAGGTATGTTTTTGGTAAGGTAACAAGATTCTCACATAGCTAAAAGCTCATAAGAGTAAAGAGTAAAATAATAAAATTGATTCTAAACTATGGTAATCTTTTTCCAGTTCTTCCAAAGCCGCCCAAAATCATTTCCATCACACAAAATGAGAAGATTGGAGAGCTACAGGTTTCATGGCAGGCCAAATGTGCATTTAATGTGTACTACATGATTCGATTCTCTTCAAAGAGCATGAAGGAGAAAATAAAAGAGGTAATTGCTACTCACTACATAAAACTAAGTCACAAGTAACTAAGTAACAAGATATTTTTATAGATGAGATGAGATTTAGGCCCTTAGGTACTTTTATATGTATGCTTTCATTTATTCAATATTTTAGCTGTTTTGCTCACATATATTTATTACTATTTGGTTTAAAATTGATATATCCCCATGGCAACAGTTGTCATTTTTTATCATTCTGAAACCCATGGATACATTTAGAGTTTGTTAGAACGTTGTGTTTGTTTCATCACTCATTCATCATGAATATCTGAAACAAACAAACAAACTCTAATATGTGAATGATCGCAATAGGGTCAGAGAACATTCAGTGACACCTTGACTGGGCTGGTGCCAGGAGAAGAGGTCAAAGTTCAAGTCTCTGTCCGATGCTCACCCAATAAATCTACAGGACACTGGAGCCATTGGTCACCACATGTACAGGCTGTGGTCCCCCAGTCTGCAGGTCTGTCCAGTGATCTTCAACAGCATTTACTGCATGAGCAAATAAAAAATAAATTACATAGAGCCATTACTGAGCCATGTAATTCCATATAACACAATGTATTTTTACAGATGACATTTCCCTGCAGTGCTACACAGAGGATTTGACCAACGTCACATGTCAGTGGGATGGGAGCATATACAATATAGAGACAGACTACAAACTATTCTATAAAATGGGATTGAGGTTGGTCAATGTTCAAATGGAAAAATAATGGAAAAAATACTACTACTTAAAACAAATGTGAAAATAGTAACACAAAAACAACTATTACTACAACTTCTTACTGTGACCAGTACTAACCCTACTATTTACTAAACTACTACTAGCCAATAGAAAATGTACAAAAACTACTAACTACTAATACTAACTACAGAATTGATCAATTATTTTATACTTACCATTTACTACTACCATTACCATTTACTACTACCAACTACTTTACTTTTATACTTATACTTGTACTTATACTTACAGGTGGCTTAAACTTGTTCTGATACAGCTCAAGAGCATTCTAGAGATATTCAGGAAAGGTTTATTTCTGTTCTGTGAATGTTACTTTTTTAGTATCGATACCTGCTCAAATGAGTATCTAGTTTTAATATACTAGTTTTAGTATTGACAAGCCCATTACCAACTACTACAACTACTTATCTCACTTGGGCTACCACTGCTACTAATACCATATTTCCCCCCTAATTTATCATGTAATATGCTTTTATATTCCATACAGTGAATCACAAGGTTGGACAAAGTGGACTGAATGCAATCCTCAGATTAATTGGACTGAAATGTGTGCTTTCTATGGCAACATTGACAGTAAATTCAGAATTAAGATTATCAATCCACTGGCTCCACTCAGCAGGACCTTCTATGCTGAAGACTTCAAACTCAGTAATGCTAGTAAGACTGCAGTTTGTTTGTTTTTTATATTGGGATGCTATTATATCATGTTTTTTTATGTATTATTAATTTTTTTTTTCTTTCCAGTCAAATCCCGAGCTCCAAGTCATCTTAAACAGAATGAGACAGATAAGATGTGTGTAAACTGGGATCCTCCTCTCCCTGCTCTGTCATCCCATCTGCAGTATGAGGTCAATTACAAACCATCAGAAGAGAAACACTGGACCGTAAGAACTTTATCGTAGTTTTATTTCACTAAATAGTTTCAAAAGACTGCTAATCTGTTGTATATAAAACATTCAGGCTGCATGTACAAATAAGGTCACTAGATAGTGCTATTGAGACATGACAAAGTACAAACATTTGTTTTGGACCCATTTGCTTTATATATAACTGTCTATAATTACAGTTTTCTTACTCAAATACACAATACATGTAACTAAATGTTGAAAATATATTGTTCATTTTTATATCTAGACAATAGTGAAAATACTTGTTAAGGACCCTTTTTAAAACAAATACTGTCTAATACTAAATCAGGATTTTAAATTACTTTCACTGATACATTATAATATAAATACATGTTGAAAAAATATTACCTTTTTGTATACAGACTATTTCTGTGGATGGTCCAGAGACTGCAGTGTGTCTGAAGGTCTCCTGGTGCTGTCAGTTTAATGTGAAAATCAGGGTCAAACCTTATGGTCCAGAGTATTCTGGTCAGTGGAGTGACTGGTCTGAAGTGCTCACTGGAGACGTCCCAGGTACTTACAAGAATATATTTTAGAGTAATGTAAGGCAAATTACAAGCATGTTGTTGATGCGGTAATTTATGGCATTCTGACTTGGCTAAAAGCTCATAAGAGTCAATTTTGCCTAATATAAGAGCTTTAAAGTATTATGCACCTTTGGACATTTCAATACATTCAATTTAGTGACAGTAAATTATTGTAATATAAATTATTTTCTGATGTCTGCCACCTTCTTGTATTCATTGAGGTGTTTTTGGTTTGCCTGGAATGCTCCACAGTATGGTATCAAACTTATGAGATCTGTGTAATTGAATTAATGTGAAGTTGACAAGCTTAATGCCATACAGTGGAACATTTCAGGCAAAGCACTTACATCCTTATGGAGACGTGGAGGTAGCAGACCCCCAACCAAAAGTCACATGATGCATTCCATACGGAAAATATATGTATTTTTTCTCTTGGCTTTCCAGCTCACTTATCATCTCGTGTCATGTTGCTCATCCAGTGCAGCCCTGTCTTGCTTCTGGTCTTTGCAGTAATCTTAATTTTTTGTTTTACAAGTATTTCAAGTAAGTACATTCCAAAAAAAATTCATATTCACAAGGTCCATTGAGTAACTTTTTTGGAGCAGGGTCTGCTACTTGCTTGTCTCCATGGAAATGGTTATTGTTTTGTCTAGAATGTTCCACAGTACTGAATAAACCTATTTATCATGAGCAGGTTACAGCACTATGCTACCTTACAATTCAGATCTATGGAGTCACCCCTATTCACAGAAGGAATTATTCTACTTTTGAGCAATAGAAACACCTGTAATGAATAAATGCTAGATGCGTGTGTTATACCATGGAGCATTCCAGACAGCGTAATAACATCTCTCTAGAGACAGGCAGGTGATGGATCCTTCACCAGAAAAGTTGCACATTACACCTTTAATTTTCAAATTTCTTTCAAATTTTTCACTAACACTATCATTAACATTTAACACTAACATCTATGAATTGCATTTTCACAGTAAGCTGAAATTGTATTTTTGGCCACCTGTTCCTAACCTTGACAAAGTCCTTCAAGGCTTTCTATTAGACCTTAAACAGCACAAATGGGTATGATATTATACAATTATTTAAGTGTAACAAAACAAATTCATATGGTAACCTTTAAAATATCTGTGTTTCTCTTACCAGGATGCTCCAGCAACAGTCAAGCAGATGTACGCGGAAACCACTGCATCTGTAGTAGAGGTCCTGTCCATGGAGTATGATTCAGGATTGGAGGAATCTTTGGAAAAATCTGCAGCTCTCCTTTCCACTTCTGACACCTCGTATTCCAGTGTGGAGCCGGAGGACAACAGCATAGAGACAGAGCTGTATCCAGACTACGTAGCCCTAAACATAAACTCAGTTATTATGTGCTCAAAGGAGAACAGTTATATTTGTGAAGATCTGATAGACAATAAGGATGATGACCTAAGTGTAGAAATGCAGCAAAACTCACCACAAAGTTCAGAGTATTGGTTACCACGTGGGGATTCGTTAGGGGTCTCAGATTTCTTAAACCATTCGTACCTCCTCCTCGCCACAGACAATCTGGACTGTAAAGAAAATCAGCAGAGAGGACACGGAAACATCTATACAAACATGCCACGTAATTAGGAGAGCGGACAAGTTTAATAAGTGCAATATCAAATACCCATAATTATGTACAATACAGATAAAACATAACTACAGATCAGTATGTATATAGGCTATTGATTCTCACTGTTGGGCAAGTTACTTTGAAACTGTAATGCGTTATTTATTACCTATTACTGTCATTTCAAAGTAATTAGTTACATTACAATCAGTGTTGGGAGTAACGCGTTATAAAAGTAACGAATTACAGTAATGCATTACTTTTTGCTGTAACGCAGTAATGTAAGGCATTACAGGGGAAAAAATAGTAATATTTTACTCGGTACAAATGTGAGTAACGCGCGTTACAGTGTTTTTTTTAACCTGGATTGAAGTGGTGGGTTTTTCTTCATACAAATTTGCTAAAATCACCTCGATATCAGCAGCGGTGAAACGCCGGAGATGCTGGTTTACACTCGTCCCTTCCTCTATCGCAGTTCACTTTTCGCTGTCTCGCAGATTTTTATTTTTATTTTTTTTGTGCAATTTTGCATGCCCTGTTTTTTTTTACATTGTATGAATGCGTATTGCGTTCCTCCCGCTGCGTCCTGACTGGCCAAGGGACTCCTGTCTCCTGTACAGTACAGTACAGAATGTGTTCAGCTGCCAAATTTAAATACATGTTCAATCTCTAGCAGTGTGATTCTGAAGTGCTGTACGGTTGTAAGTTTTCTCCCCGACGAAACCCACAACGTCGACGAAACGTTCTGCACCGACAAAGGCTCCTGCGCTCGCACCTAAAAGGCAGAGGACGATGCAAACCATCACACAAAAAGTTGGACTTCTGGACACGCTGAAGGAAGGTAGAAGTTACGCGCTGTAACAGACTCTTGCACCGGCTCGGGTCCCTGCAAATAGTTGCTGAAATCAGGGCCGCGAGCCCGAGCAGCAGGGTCCATAAAGAGCGATCGGGCGACAGCAGCTCTTACCTCCATGAGGTGCGGAGCAGAGCCGCTCCTTTCTCCTGCGGTCACCTTCAAGCCCTTCCCTACAGTGAGTCCTGTTTTAGTCCTAGTTCAGTTCTAGTTTAGTCCTAGTTCACTTCTGGTTTAGTCCTGGTTTAGACCTGGTTTAGTCCTGGTTCAGTCCATATACAGCGCAAAAGTTATTTTGGTGAGAGTAACTTAAAGTAATGCAATAGTAATGTAATGCCTTACATTTTAAATGCAGTAATATTGTAATGTAACGAATTACTTTGAAATTACAGTAATAGGTAATAAATAACGCATTACAGTTTCAAAGTAACTTGCCCAACAGTGATTACAATATTACTGCATTTAAAATGTAAGGCATTACATTACTATTGCATTACTTTAAGTTACTCTCACCAAAATAACTTTTGCGCTGTATATGGACTGAACCAGGACTAAACCAGGTCTAAACCAGGACTAAACCAGAAGTGAACTAGGACTAAACTAGAACTGAACTAGGACTAAAACAGGACTCACTGTAGGGAAGGGCTTGAAGGTGACCGCAGGAGAAAGGAGCGGCTCTGCTCCGCACCTCATGGAGGTAAGAGCTGCTGTCGCCCGATCGCTCTTTATGGACCCTGCTGCTCGGGCTCGCGGCCCTGATTTCAGCAACTATTTGCAGGGACCCGAGCCGGTGCAAGACTCTGTTACAGCGCGTAACTTCTACCTTCCTTCAGCGTGTCCAGAAGTCCAACTTTTTGTGTGATGGTTTGCATCGTCCTCTGCCTTTTAGGTGCGAGCGCAGGAGCCTTTGTCGGTGCAGAACGTTTCGTCGACGTTGTGGGTTTCGTCGGGGAGAAAACTTGCAACCGTACCGCACTTCAGAATCACACTGCTAGAGATTGAACATGTATTTAAATTTGGCAGCTGAACACATTCTGTACTGTACTGTACAGGAGACAGGAGTCCCTTGGCCAGTCAGGACGCAGCGGGAGGAACGCAATACGCATTCATACAATGTAAAAAAAAAACAGGGCATGCAAAATTGCACAAAAAAATAAAAATAAAATAAAATAAAAATCTGCGAGACAGCGAAAAGTGAACTGCGATAGAGGGAGGGACGAGTGTAAACCAGGTCTAAACCAGAACTGACCCAGGTCTAAACCAGGTCTAAACAGCGTGGAGTTCTTTGTCAGTCCTTTCGCCCGCGGTTACCTGAAGGTCTATGAGGGCGCATCTCCGGCGTTTCACCGCTGCTGATATCGAGGTGATTTTAGCGAATTTGTATGAAGAAAAACCCACCACTTCAATCCAGGTTAAAAAAAAACACTGTAACGCGCGTTACTCACATTTGTACCGAGTAAAATATTACTATTTTTTCCCCTGTAATGCCTTACATTACTGCGTTACAGCAAAAAGTAATGCATTACTGTAATTCGTTACTTTTATACGCGTTACTCCCAACACTGTTGATTCTTTGCAGTGATATCATGTTGGGGGTGTTCTACATGTATCTCCATTGGCAGAACGGTGACACAATGCATACATTAGCAAACACAGACAAAAACGAAAATGAAAATATACAAAATTGATTTAAACATCATATTTCAGGAGCCCGTGATCAATACAAGCATTTATAGTGCTGTTTAGGAGTTAGATTTTCTACAAAAACTGTGAAAGTGCTGGCTAATGCTATGCTAATGCTAACTGTTACAAATCAGCTCACCTGTAGTAGTTCCAACCAAGTCCGCTCTTTCTGGTCAGATTGTATTAAATATATTAAACTCAGATAAAGTCTAACTTGAATAACAGATATTTAGACAGAGTAGTGTCTACAGTTAGCGTCACAACCCTAGGAAATGTTGATGACATCAGCTGCAAATTATCAATAAATTATTGGGTGTGGAAGAGAATTTGTCAAAACTTCTAAAATAACACTGTACATACAATACATCCATAGTGTGTAAAAGTATTTATTTGAGTTTACAATGTATATATATTTTTTAATTGTCATTGATATACTTTTTTTAAATCAATGTTTGTCACCGTCTACTGCTTCCCCTCTTTGGCCACTAGATGGAGGCAGCATCTAAGTCTGTAGTTCCTTTAACACTTGAGTCAAAATCTGAATGCCTCCTGAAAATCCTTGATCTCATGAAATAGTATTAATAAACAGCCCTACAGGCAGTATGTGTGAATTCTACTCGAAAGGAAGGTAAAGGAAACCCAATATTATGTTAAAGTAGACCGAAAACTCAAGTCTTTGTATGTTTTGTAAGTTTGTATAATTCAAAATTACAAATCAGATCACATTCAAACTAGTGCTCATTCACTTACTCTTATTTGAGAAACAGTTTCCCCAAATACTTACATAAATGTGCATTATGTAACTTCTGGTGAAGGGTCTGTTAAATGCTTTTCTCTGTGGAGATGTTATTGCTTCGTCTGGAATGTTCCACAGTATGGTATTATCTTTCTACCTTTATGGAGACCAAACCAGTCCAAGAGACAGGTTAAATCTGTGGAAATCTGGCAGTCAGAATGCCTGTTTTCCTGTGTATTTTTGGACTATAAAGCCACCATTAACTGAATAAATATAAATAGAGCTGTTTAATGCCGTACTGTGGAACATTCTAGGTAGAGCAATGACATATTCACGTAAACAAGCAGGTGACGGACCCCCAACCAAAAAGTTACATAGTGAAACTTAACTTGAGTGGTATTATTTTGCAGTAGTAATGACACTGTCTTGAGTTCAAATGGGGGCTACTCTACCACTTTTGATAATAAGGGACAAGACAATTCACCTTTTAACAAACCAAGTAATAGCTTCTCTAACAATGAGGCCGGCTTAGGCAGTATGAATGCTATGACCTGCATCTTTCCAGCTGCTCAGTGGAAGATATTACAAGTGCAGATTAATGGCAGTTAATCTCTCCACTACAATACTGGCCTCAGGGTATGACATCATGTCCATAAATTAGGCCAAATTGGTCTATAAGGGAACAGTGAGGCCTGGGCGAAACAGTGGACTATAGCAGAGGCACACTTTACTTTCTGTTTACGGCTGTACAAGGCTCTCCTCCCAAAAAGCATTCTTTCCAGATTCCGTCAGTGTCCACTCCGGCGTTTTTGCTAAAAAAAAAAAAAAAGTCTATGGACAAACTCTGAATCACCGCCCACCTCCTGATGTCATTTCCTCAACTTTCACTTATAATCACAGTGACAAACAGCAACCCTAACAAGACAGAGTATGTAGGATATACAGTATTGCAAAGGGCTTACGCAAGACGCTGGGTTGTCATGGTAACAGAAGTGAAACACATATTTGGCCAGAAGAGCTCATCAACACCTGTTTCACTGCTGCTGTTGCTACTACTACCACCACATATTGTATAACCTTACAAGTGTAAAGGTGCACTATGTAACTTCTCTGATGGGGGGGCCACATGTTCCACAGGCAATGTCACAGATTGAGAGCCTCACTTTTGTCAGTCACCCCAGGGCAGCTGTGGGTAGGGAAGTAGCTTACCATTATTAAGTGTGGAGTAAATGAAAAATGCTATGTAAAGCGCTTTGGTGTGTGTTGAAAGACGCTATCTAAATACAATGCATTCATATTATTATTATTAACAAGCTTATAGAGCTTAGAATTGTGTTGTCTTAGAGAATTTCCAGATAGCCTCATGTATAATCAATGGAGATTTTCCAGTGTTTATTCATTGAAAAGTATTCTGACATTATAATGTGATAGCTATGACCCATGCACATATAGGGTTGTTATATTGTATTGCTAATGTAATCTACATGGAAGTTTTGGACTGCTACTAAACATGGCAGATTTTGTTTAATCCAAAACTCTATTACAAAAAAGATAATGGTTGTATAAATCTTTCACAGCACCACTTAAAATGTACTAAATGTACCCAGCACCACTAAAAATGTTAAAAAGTTTAAAACAAAGGTAATGTTCAGGTGATGACCTTCTAATGGCTACAGTACATGAATGTAGTATATATATAATATTAAAAAAGGTATTAGTTCTATAAATCTTGTGTGAGCATTTGTTCTCAACGGTAACAACTGTCTACTGTACCAAATGACATGTTACATTATCACTTCAAACTGAGGTAATGCTCAGATGTTGGCTTTCTTGTTTATGAGAACAGAGCAGCAAGTGACCGCTCCATCCACTTTCATCTTCTCAGCGTTAGAAACAGGAATCAGCACGTAGTCCTTCAACTTCTCCAGCACCTGCACACACAAGAGCTCAGATGTAGTCGGCCATACTGGAAAACATTGTGTGAATTTTAACTTTGAGTCTAGGACAATTACACAACTAGCAATAGGTGATGGAAACAAAAAAATTAATGTTAGGAATTTCTTGGAGACAGACCACAATTTCAGTTTGATCACAGTTCATGTACACCTGTCCTGTTTCAGTAACTTTTAGAGGTAAATAAAGTTATCTGCTTCTTCTGAAAGTTCACACCTCACTTCCAGTTGTCTCATTCAGAGAGGCTACAGAGGTCCACCTTCACTACAATCATTTGGATAATTTCAGACCTGGACCTGGAGACCTTGCTAATTTCTACTGAACTAAAAACTAAAGGTAGCTGTCAACTAGAAAACTACAAACACATGACATCACAAAGTGGGACTTTGGTTTGAGCTTTGCAGATGATTAAACGTGTGAATGAAAAAAAACAACAACACAACTCCAAGTATGTTTTTGATGAAGTAAGAACATTATAACATGGCTTAAAGCTCACAATAGTCAGTTTTGCATCATATAGAAGCTTTAGTACCTAGCTTTGTTGAAATTTTATTGCATAGTGTCATTTTTGTTAGACTAAACCCGTGAAGCACTTTGGTCAGTCATGGTTGTTTTTAAAATGTGGTTCATAACTGAATGTGATAGATTGATATCACCCAGCCCTATACACAACACACACAAGAATAAGTTTGTTTATGCTTCCTGTCATTCGGAAACGCAAGAAGTTGGATAACAAGCCCAGTGGTCTCCTGTTGAAATAAAAACAGGAGCGAGCACATTACGACACCCTCTAAAGACCCTCATAAAGCTGTGTGTCAACTCGTGGATGTGTTCCAAAAGAAAACCAGTGTTTTCCTACAGCTAAACCAAGATAGTTTTTCACTTTTAGAGTCACTCACTAGAGAGCCATGCATAAAGAAGGAGCAGGCCTTATGGGGCTAAACTAACTGTAATCTTATGATGTCAGATGACTGAGAGGGGTAAAGAAAAATGCAACTTTTAAAATGGAACACAGAATACAGCCAGGAAAAAACAAAAAATAAATGAACTAAAACTAAAATAAACTAGCTTGATGCACTGATTTACATAGAATTGCACCCCACTGACCAATTCCCTTCTGTTTCTTCAGGGTTGGTGCAATCTTTATTAATTATGAAGTTTTCAGGTAGTGGGACATCTGTTTGTCTCTCTGTGTGGACATTTTTGCTTTGCTTGGAATAGTCCACAGTATGGCATTAAACTTATCTGGTATCCTGCACTCAGTAGTTTACAAGTTCTACTGCAAAAACAGTACCTTGAAAAAATTTTACATTGAGGTGACTCTTCGCAGATCTGACATGTAACTTGGCCTGGTCTACTGTTTGTTTCCACAGATATACACAAGTTTACATCAACAGTGTGTAACAGCTAAGGCAAACCAATAACATCTCCATGGAGACAAAAAGGTGGAGAATCCTCTATTAGAAAAAAAGTGTAATTCCTACTTAGGTGGTGGTGCAGTTGATTTGCATCTAAAACATAACAAATATACCATCTATAGGCGTGTAGTGGGCGTGGTACACGGGGGTATGCCATCCACTCAATTCTCCCGACGTGAGATTAAAAAAAAATAACAAATATAAAATAGCTACAACTTAAATATCAAACCAGAGCTATTGGCAATGGTGAAAACAACCTGCATAGGCTCATGATATCTGCAGTACTGTCCTATAGAGACCTGTGACATGAGGGACCAGGACTGAACCAGGACTAAACAAGGCCTAAACCAGAACTAAACCAGAACTGAACCAGGACTGAGTGTTGGGATGAGCCCAGAGATGCGCCCGTGTAGAAGTCGGTGACCACAGGTGAAAAAACTGGTGCAGGGGGCCAAGCACAGCCAGCACCCAATCGTGCTTTACAGACATCCTGCTCCATGGGCTCAGGGTTCTCCGCTCTCAAGTCCAAGATTAGTCCTGGTTCAGTCCTGGTTCAGTCCTGGTTCAGTCCTGGTTTAGACCTGGTTTAGACCTGGTTTAGACCTGGTTTAGACCTGGTTTAGTCCAGTTTTAGTCCTGGTCCAGTCCTGGTTTAGTCCTGGTTTAGACTTGGTTCGGTCCTGTTTTAGTCCTGGTTCAGTCCTGGGCACATGTGTTGTAGCCTATGATTGATGTTCTTTAGGTAATTTTGAATGGTGTTAATGTTAAAAACACGATTCCGCATCATTTTGAGTAAAAAAAACCCTAAATATTACTGATTTTTTACTGGGCTGGCACCTTTATGTTTGTACTGAAAGCGAGTTTTTTTGTGTGTGTGTCAATAAACATCATTCTATATTACACTTGTGTGTATTTCAGTGTGTCAAATTGAGTATATAGCTTTTGGGGTGGAGGTGGATGGGTAAGGGGGTCATCACATCGATGACATCACAAATTGTGTACACCCACACTACTGACCATTTATCATAAGAAAACTAAAGGGAGCAACAAGAGCAGATTAAAAAAAATGCAGTGTTATCTTTCAACAAAGTTTATAGTTATATTTCCATTCTTTCATGGTCCAGTTAACAGCATTCATGTATGTACCAACATTTTGTAACAGTGTTTGTATTTGCAGTAAACAACACAAAAGCTTCTCTGGTTTTTATATCTGCTTTTGCATATTTATCCAACATTAACAACAATATTCCTACATTGTCCAGGTGCAGAACTGTTTGGAAAAATGTTCCCAGAGAGACCACACGATCATAAGAGTCCCCTCAGCTTTCACTTTTGCATAACTTCCCAAAACAGCACCAAAATCCCTGCTGTTTATAGAATATCCACCGCTAAAGTATCCATGTTTTTTTCCTTCCCGGCCACTTTCTCATTACTGTGGTTGAAATGTATACTTTGGGTTGGTGGGCTGTCATGCTCATGCACAGTAGGGGCTGCTGTATTTCACTGGCTCCTTTGTTCATGTACAGTACTGTATTCCTTAACTCAAGAGCAGTCTCCACATAGGACTCACCGCAAAGATACCTCCTACCTAACGTTCCCCTCTCATGACCCCCCACTTTTGTTATTTTAAGACTGTTATATAGCTGGTAAAAATAGTTAAGGATTTGGAGAAAATTAGGAACCGATCTCCAGATATGCAATGAAAAATACAGATTAGAAACACTCACAAAACAGAAAACACTCTGTCCATACACCTTCACTAAAAGTGTTTGGATAATTTTAGCCCTGAATTGCCAATTCCTACTGAAGTAAACTTGAAAACTACCACTTCATGACATCACAAGGTGGAACAGAGCATTTTGAGCATTGGAGACAGACAGACAATTAATAAAGGGTTACTCAAACATGTGTGAATGAAACAAAACACAACTCCACGTATGTTTTTGAGGAGGAAACAACATTATAACACAGCTTACAGCTCACAAGAGTAAATTTTGTGTAATATAAGACCTTTAAAAGTGGTGTAGAACATTGTCTTGAAATGCTGAGACAAGTCAAAATCTGTTCAAAATCTCTTTTTCTACACCCTGTCTAAATCTTATTATAGAGTATTTTATCATCTGCAGACCAGGAAATAAGCCATCTTATTAAATAATTTTTTCAGACCAAGGGTTTGTTTTCATACTTGACAGTTTGGACTGCTCACTAGCGGTCTTCTTCAGGGGTCATGTGATGTTGCTGTGATGTGTCCGGTCAGCTGATTTATACAGGTTTTAGCGCTGTCTTCCTACCTACTCTCCAAGTTCAGAACATTATTTGACAGAACCAACATGATAACCGATGAATAAGGTAAACAGGAGGAAGACAGACACATCCACAATACTCTGAAGCACTGCCAATACCCAAAATGGGCAATAAACAAAGGAAAACAACAGGTCAGAGAGAGAGAAAAATAAAACCAGAAAAACTAAAATAAAACTGAAAAACAAGCGCATGGTAACATTACCATACATCAGGGGAATAGCAGAAAAAGTTCAGAGGCCAATGAGAAAACACAATATCAACACATCAGTGAAACCGTACAGAAAACTCAGGCAATTCCTCGACCACCCAAAAGATAAAATAGAACTGGAGAACAAATGTAATGTCATAAATGAAATAGCCTGCATGTCCTGCAATAAAACATACATTGAGAAAACAGGAAGGGCATTCAGTACATGAAAAATGGAACATAGAGCAGACTGCGAGAAGGAAACAGAGAAGGTGTGCAGTACAAGTAATAAAACACAAAGCAGAACAGGAACAACTCAAATCGGCCATTTCTGACCGCTGTAAAAGAGAGAACCACATTATGGACTTGGACAGAGTAAACATCATTGGGACAGAGGACAACAAACACAGTTAAAGAGGCAATCAAAATACACAAACATGTCTATGGGATTATCACCCAGGAAGAGGGGGCTTTTTTACTCTCACACACCTTGGATACGGTCCTGAGGAAGTCGGACTGCAGATGGCGCTGTCGTTCTGTCTCCTCTGGTAGAAAGACAGCGCCAAAACCTGTTTATATCAGCTGACCAGTCTGAGGAAGACCACTAGTGAGCAGTCGAAACAGTCAGGTATGAAAACAAACTCTTGGTCTGAAAAAACAACCTAATAACATAAATTATCGGAAGACCAAATGAACCTCCTGGACCATCTCTGGTTCAATTGTAATTGCATTGTTGTTGTAAATTGATAGGAATGCATGTACAACTGTTATTACTTTTTGAACATTTTAGTTTAGGGAAATGAACCACAAAAATATTGAATCACATGTTGCTAATATCTACTAAAGCGTGTTATTTGCATCTTGAAAAGGTGAAGCCATTATCTGTACAAATGTAGAATCCTTGAGTCACGCCATGCAGGAGATAATGAGAGAAATAAAAAGGACCTCGAGGGACCCATGTACCGAGCGCTGTACTCTGCGTGATCAATGGCCGTGATAAAACTGTCCATGTACTGTATGTCCTCATTTTTCCTTTGCAAAGACTTCCCAAATACAAACCAGAGCCAATATCTGGTGGGTCTGATTATATGAAGAAAAGTAAAATATGAAACTCCATCCTTGGTCCAAGTGGTCTGTGCAAGACGTGAAACCAAGGCAGGAAGCTCGAGACACAAAAATAGATTTCAGTACAGTGGCTGAAATTCCCTCTGTTAATCTTCCAGGAAAAAGAAATCTTCAGTGTAGATGTCCAAAGATACATAATTTGGTGCATTCTTCCTTCTAAAAATAACTGCTGGAGGTTCGGGTTTGAACCACAAGTACTTTTTGAGGTTGCAGCACTGTCTCTACACACTGTACCCTGTTCACTTTGATTCAGATTTTAAGTTGTTTTTATGAAGCTCCCAAACAAAACTACTTCTCAAAACATGTCGCTCGAGGCTACAATTATGCATTACATAAAGTATAATGGTTGGTATTGGTATAATGTATAGTATATAGAATAAGGATGTCAAAGGCATTTTACATTATTGTTTATTTTTTACTTATTTAAAAGGTGTGCTGTGTAAAATTTCTGGTAGACAGTCCATTACCAGCTTCAAAGTATGGCGTTAGACTTATTTATCTCTATCAGTCAATCAATCAAACTTTATTTATAAAGCACTTTTCATACAAAAATATAAAACAAAGTGCTTAACAGTGATTCAAAACAATCCCACATTTCCATCCATCCCACCCACTGGTCCTAGTCAGGACACACGCTGCTGAATTTTGAATTTTGCCTGAAAGAAAAATCATGCGGTGCACATTTGTGTAATTTTTTGCCACCAGACTGTCCTCATGAAGTTGCTTTGCTTTCCCGCTAATGTTCCACAGTATGGCTGTTACGGCCACAGGCCTCCAGATCCTCCTGGCCATATTTGCCTAGATCCGTGTGTGTGTGTGTGTGTGTGTGTGTGTGTGTGTGAGTGTGTGTGTTTGCAAGCCTCCATATGCAGACCCCCGCTGTGATGCTGTGATTGGAGGAATCGATTTAAGATGGCATCTGGAGCCCTCCCGCTGAATGGTGGAAACTGGAACACCTGGCCAATCCCAGCCTACACCTGGAGCTCCGGCCCTATAAAAGGACCCGCCCCCTGCCACTCTGGGCAGCTGTTCTGTTTGTGGACTTGCTTGCCATCTTTGTGTCTCTCGTGCTGTGTTTGTAGAGATACTAGAGTCCTGGTGACTTAGACTGTTTTTTTGTTTTTCTGTTTCATTTAGTGTACCCCATTTTGGTTTGCTTATCTTTCCTTATATTGTTAGCCACTCTGTTTAGAGCCTCTTTTTGCTAATTCTTGTAAGAATCATTGTTTTGTTTGGTTTACCTTACAATTCTGTTAAATAAATCACAACTTTAGTTTTACCATTTTTCAATCTTGGTTATTTTGTTACTTCCCCCTGTCCCTAGCAGAGCTGGGTCGTAACAATGGCATTAAATCTATTCATCTCCACTGAGTCAAGCAGGCGAGACTACTACACCAAGTTACAGGTCAAAGTAGTCTTGAGCAGTAAAACATTCAGACTGACAGAAATGCTGTGTGTATATATATAATGCCATACCATGGAACATTCCAGGCAAAGTGGAAGATTCTCCACCAGAAATGCTACATCAATCAATCTACAGAGACAGCGGGTCATGTCATAGGGCCAAGTTAGCCATGTCAGACCTGTGGAGAGGTGAGCCACACACAAGGGACATTCCAGGAGACAAGCAGAAAAATTACACAGTGCACATTTATGTAATTTTTTGCCACCAGAGTGTCCTCATAAAGTTGCTTTGCTTTCCCACTAATGTTCCATAGTATGGCAATAAAACTATTCATCTCCATTGAGACATGCAGGTAAGGCTACTAGGCCACATTAGAGGTCAAAGTAGTTTTGAACAGTAAAACATTCAGACTGACAGAAATGCTGCGTGCATACATATAATGCCATACCAAGGAACATTCCAGACAAAGTGGAAGATTCTCCACCAGAAATGTTACATAGCGCAACAGTAAGTTTATTTTAACTCTAAATGTGTGTATTATTTGATAATATTTTTTAAAAGTTGCATGCCAGTGGAATTTACCAAAAGATGAATCTCCCAGCTCTGTATATGATAAGGAGACACATGATTTAAAACAATAATGCATGATTACAATAAATAATGTTATCCATCTAAAGTAATACAACTGAACAACTCAGTTTGCACGTACAGCATGCTTCTGCAAAACCGAGGAGAACTATCTGTTTTTACAATTAAGTTAGAAGCTAAAAAACACACTCATTTTCCCCTAAGCCTGGTTTCCAAGCTTGTGGTTTGAGTCATTATCCAGAAAGTGGTCAGTCCATGCACATCAAACTACAGGTTCTATTGTTGAAATAACATAGTGTTAGCAAAGGCTACTCTATAGTTGTGTGTGAAACAACCACATAAGTTTAGACAGGCTCCAGTTGTTTTTCTCAAAGGTTAGTGGCAAAAAATCAAAACTTAAAGGGCCTATAGCTGACTTAAAGGGCCTATAGCTGACTTTCTTTTCAATGTATTTGAGTAAAACTTGTCCAGTCCCTGTACAGATATATTGTGCCCTATCTGCATCTAATTATAATGCATGTATTGTCTGATAATTAAGAAGTGCGCGGTTAACATTTTAGTTGTTACTAGCATTACCTTGATGGCAAAACCCTGTTCTGGCCTCTTTAAGTTGTAAAACATGCTTATAAACTATAAACTGTGAATAGTTTGGATGTTCAGAGTGCATAAGGTTAGTGAGGAATAACTTTGGACCATTGCAAACCGCTTAAAATGTTCCAGTTTTCACCTTTGAAGAAAAATTGGTTACAGAACCTTTAAAACACTTAAAGTTTTACCACATGTAACACCCCAACATCTAAAATGGCTGTAGCTTGAGAGAGAGTTTGAGTGCTCTGCTTGTACCTTGAAACTTTCTGGAAACATGTCTGTGGAGTGGAGCAGCACATGGCCTTTATCAGGCAGGTTCATGTAGATGCAGTTAGCAGCGAGATCGTCAGGCAGGGTCAGCTTGTCGTAGCGGTGGTCGCTCATTTGCTGCATTATCTGGACATAAATCAAAAAGAAAAAAAAGAGAAGATGTAAAGTAAGCATTTTGTTCCACTTGGATACTGCAATCTGAAATAGAAATTCAACCTGATATGCAAGCATGTTGTTTAAAGGTCTTAAATTACACAAAATAGATTCTTGTGAGCTTTAAGCCAAAAACATACCTGGAGTTGTGTTTTGTTTAATTCACACTCAATGTTTAAGTAAGCCTGCATTTTTAGTCTGTCTACATATCTAAAGCGCAAAATGCTCTCTTCCACTTTGTGATGTCATGAAGTGGTAGTTTTCATGGCCCTGTCACACCTTGACAATTTAGCCAGCGTATGCCGACGTACCAGACGTCCCTAAAACACTGGCACACACTGAAATATCTGTGTGGGTTTTTTTTGTTTTTTTGTTTTGTTTGTTTTTTTTCAATTTTGGGCATGTATACATAGCATATTTGTAACGAGCTGGACGTATTAGTAACTTATATAGAACATTTTGATAACTTATATATAACTTATACCAACTAATGCTTAGCGTGTTGCCTGCGTCTGTAACTTACGCCCAACCACAGTCTAACTTATGTGTAGCACACGGCTGCGTATCGCCAACGCTCACATGTCGTCACCTATAAAAAGGCTGCCGCTCGACAATTCGTAACTGCACTAGACATTGCAGTAGCAACATTAATCAGTGTCTCTCCAAAGAACGCTGCCAACAAGTCTCCTGGTCATAACCATGGGCGTGGTGAACGTAGGGAGGATCCATCATCACCCACACCCTCACCTTTGATCTCTTCTTCTCCTGGCCCTATTAGCACACAGCGGTACAGTGACAAATCGATGAGATCATGCTGATCTTGGGAGGACAGCTATAATGTATTCTCATCTCAGCCTTGTCGGATCCTTCACCTCTCGGATGATATGTGTAGCGGGTGGTACCATGGGTCTGTTTACCATGAAGTCTGGAGGAGTAGTGACGGTTTCCCCATTTTTATATAAAGTCTATAATTTTCCTACATGCTGTCAATACGTCATTATACAGTAGCTATAAGTTAGAAACACGTTCAGTAAGTTCTGTGGTCATTGGAACATGTCAAATACGTCTGCATACATCAATATGCGTTGGAGGTAAGTTCGAAATAAGTTACACATAGGTTCAAATCATATTACTCATAAGTTATGGGTACGTTAGACATTATCTATTTGAACGTATTTGGACATATGAGTAACTTACACTTAATGTATGTGAACATGTGTGAACGATCGCATAACTTACATACAACTTATGGCCCATGTATGCAGGATGTATAAGCATATGCTGACATACGTCGAGAAATTTTCAGCATGCTCAAGATTTCTCAGCCACCTTGCCGTATGTCGATGTATGGTTGCTTCATCGACTTGGTTTCTTTACAAATATACACTGAGATAACGGTAAAACTGGCAAGAAAGTTCAAACTTGGAGCCATAATTTCGACAGCAGTTGTAATGAAAAGTCGCTGGCTAAATGTATTATTTGTGTATGTGAGATTGATTTGTTTCTAATAAGAACAAATACAATTAAATTTAAGATCTTTCTCTAAAATCTTGATTAAATCTTTCCACATCCGTATCCATATAAACACACTTATAAAATACAATAATTCCTGATTGTAATAGCACTTGGGAAGTTCCTTGTCATATCAAACAGTTCATCTTTAAATATTGATTATAGTTACGGTTGGTTATGTAAGGCCTAATAGCAGATGGCAATCACTTCCAGACCACACTGAGGACATGGGGGGTCTTGATGGAATAGCCAGCCTTCATTCTTCCTCTGCAGATGTCATGTTATTTATGTAATCGGACAGAGGAGAAGGTGGGATTCAGGGGAAGTCAGGGGTGAGGATGTTATGACCAGCGGAGAGGCAGAACATCTGTGGACGGATACCATGGACACGAAAAGGGGAGGGCTGGAAAGTGCGGTTTAAAAAAAGACAAAAAAGTCAACATTCAGAAAAGGTATTTGAGAAGGGACATTCTGCACTAGATTTTGTTGGCATGTGTCAAACAGCTTCCTGCCTTCACTCTGTTCAGACATCTAAAATTACTTTACCAAAAAGAATGAGCAGTTGTATCAGGTTATCAAAGTCCATAAAAGTCTGTACAAATGTGTTTATGTGTATGTGACGATGGGTTGACGCATTTTTGGTTAGGTTAGGACCCTGTGAGCTAATCCAATGACACAAGGATATATTTAGGAGGAAATCTGTGGTTTCAGAGCACAATGGGCTGTGTGGTCATCACTGTTTTCACTAAACTCCCACAAAACTTTGGGTTTGCTTCATAAGGAAAACCCTGGGCGTTTCCATGAGAATGGGAAGGCCTGTTCTGGCAGTACAGTATTGAAACATTTTGTACTTTACATTTGATATATTTGTACCAGAGAAACAAACTGAACAACAACATCATTCTAGTGAAATTAGAATTCTTAAAAGGCATACAAGGTCACATCAAGCTAGTACATATTTTAGTTTGCTTGTTTTAAGTTTGGATAAATATAAATGGAATCCAGGCCAAAACAATGAGCCCATATTTCTGGTGGGGGGAGTCTACTCTGTGTATTGCTTTGAATGGAATGTTCCACACTGTGGCATTAAAGTAATCCCCATGGACACAAGAAAGCGACACCACCCAGCAAGGACAGAGGTCAGATCTGTGGAGAGTGGCAACCCTGCTTAAAATAAGAATGCATGCTTTTCTAGCAACTGAATAAATGCAGTATACATAATTTAATGCCTTACTGTGGCACACTCAAAGCAAAGGTAATACTATCTCCATGGAGACAAACCGCCCAGTGCACATTTTACACATCATGAAAATATTATAGCCTAATACGTAAAGGGCCTATATTACACAAAAACAATGCCTGTGAGCTTTTAGACAAGTTAGAATGCTACCTCGTGGAGTTGTGTTTTATTTCATTCACATGTTTGAGAAACCCTTTAGTATTAGTCTGTCTCTAAAGTTCTAAATGCTGTTACACCTTGTGATGTCATGTAGTGGTAGTTTCAAAGATAATGGCTACCTTTTACCTTTAGTACAGTATAGGTTGGCAATTCCAGGGTTGAAATAATCCAAATTCTAATTCTAGTGAAAGTGTATGGAGTTTAAAAGCACAATGGAGCCACATGACTTCACAAGGCGGAACGGTTGTTCTTGTGTGAATGAAACAAAACACAAGTCCAGGTATGTTTTTGATGAGCAAATAACATAACATATCAGACAATAGCATAATATGGGCCCTTTAAACTATGGATTATTATAGCTATAAATTCCTAAAATTCAGGTTTGGTCAATGTTTAGATGACAACTTCAGCAAGCAAATAAGATCACAGTGCTTTGGTAACAATGGTACTTTTCAGTGTATGGGCGGGTTGAACATGCATAAATACAGACATTTTAAGTGTTTTGCCTAAGAGTACTGTAAGTCATATCAGTCTCACTGTAAATCAATAGGGCGTAGTAGTGCGAGTGGAGCAGACACATTCCTCGTTCACTGGTGGGTGTAGTCCATGTGCGTGACGGCTCAGTACACCAGGGACAGGGGCAGACTGGACCCCACCAAAAGATCACATAGTCGGTACAGCTTCAGTCCACGTCCCTCCAAGAGTCTCGGGTTCTCAGTCAAAACAAGGAGAGAAAACTATTTGTGGAGTAAGGAAAATGTCCCACAGCACAGAGTCATGAGAGATGAGGAGAAGAGGAAATAAATCCTTCAAGTACACCTGATTTCAGAACAGTTGTAGCTCTGTTCATAAAGTACGTGGCTGAGGTATGAATGTGGGTGAGCCTGAAAAGATAGACAGTAATATGGAGAAAGTCTGCAGTAAAAAGTAACCAGATACTATATACAAAGATGCAGTGGCATACATATTGTATTTTGAATATGCAAAGAAGTGGCAAAAGGTGAAAAAAGGGATGTTGAGATTTGAACCAATGACCCTTTGGTTTCTAGTTAAATCAAGGAATAACCCTCATCACCGCTACACATAAATTTTGGTGTAGCAAATTTTTTTGAATGCAAAAGTTGTAGTGGCAGTAGTTGTAGGATTTTGAAATTCGATTCTACTTAGTATTGTTGTAATCAAGACCGCACTAATCAAGACCAAGACCTGTCCGAGACCACAGGGTCCCGAGACCAGGACAAGACCAAGACCACTGAGGGTCGAGACCAAGACAAGACCAAAACTTTTAAAGGTCCAGCCCGAGACAATACCGAGACCACGCCCCATGAAGACCAAATAGAGACCATTTTTTTCATTTTTGACAATGTTTTTATCACTTGTCGAGTGTCAGACCTCGATGCCGAGACAAAATCGAGTCCAAGCATCTTCAAGACCAAGACAAGACCAAGTCCAAGCGCATTCAAGACCAAGACAAGGCCAAGTCCCAACACAGTCAAGCCCGAGACGAAAGCAAGACCTCAAAAAAATGGTCTTGAGGCTGGTTCGAGACCAAGACCAGTCTCGATTACTACGACACTATTACTTAAAACTCACTTTTATCCCATTAACAATTTTTACTTTATACATTATGTATGTATAAATCTTCAATCTGTATTTCTTCTTCCAGGTAAGGATTATAAAGTATTTGGCATGCTAAGATGCTAATACTGTACTTTGCCTGGAGTGTCTCACAGTGTGGCATTAAACTGATCCATCTCAGGAGTTATTCTATTGCAAGTGTTCTTATGCTCAAAAATACACTGAAATGTGCCTCTCTATCCACAGGTCTGACCTGTAACTTGGCTTGATAGTGACCCCTGCAATAACATCTTCATGGGGACAAGCAGAGACACCAGAAAAGTCACAAAGTGCAGTTTTAACTCTTCGCTTGAGTCCTTGATGTCCAGTAATAATCTCAGCCTTGATAATGAGCATGCACATGTTTTAAACCTTTGTGATCAGGTCTTTGATACTTTGGCCAGTGGCTTATTTCACTGGTCGTGTGTGTGAGACAAATCCCACTTCAATCTGCTCCCAATCCGGATAGGAAGTGTGATGGGGATTACTTCCTGTTACTTTACAACAAATGTTTGTTATTGCTCACTGGCACACATTCAGCAGCGGAAATATTAGCAGTGTATGGTAAGGGCTTAAGCTGAACCACAAAATACAGAAGGGAAAGTCTGAAAAACAACTTCTCCAGGAGCACATGATTATGAAGTGTGACAAGGCCAGGCAGGTTTATCCAAATTTGAATGTGTTTTTTCCAACTTTGAGAATATGGCTCAATTTTATTTTTAAAACTATATAAACTTTTCTGGTGAGGCGTCCAACATCTGCTACATAAAGGTGTTCTTGAACTGCCTGGAATGTTCCACAGTATGGCATTAAAGTAATCAATCTTGTAACTATTTAATTACGTGTTTTATTGCTCACGAATATCTAAATAAAAAACATGCATTCTTACTGAAAGCAGGGTCACCTCTCTACACATCTGACCTGTAACTCAGCTTGGTGGTATTTCCTCATCTCCATGGCTGGATAGAAAGACGTAATGTCATTCTGTGGAACATTAAGATAAACAAACGAGTGGCTCCACCAAAAAAGTTCCATAATGCACCTTTAAAATGCAACAGGAAGTAAGGACCATCAGCTTATCCTCACTTTGTCATTACTTCTCAGACTGGGGACATAAACATGAGTGAGGTGTTCAGTCCAGTTTGGAGTGTGACCTCAGTGTGTGAGAGAGATAGAAGAGTGTGAGAGAGAGAGAGAGAGTGGGGGAGGGTGAGGAAGAGAAGAGAGAGAGAGGGAGCGAGAGGAAGATAGGAGACAATGGGGAAAGATAGATAGAGAGAGAGAAGGAGAGAGAGAGTGAGGGGGAGAAGAGAGAGAGAGGGAGAGAGTGGGAGAGAGTGAGAGAGTGAGAGGAAGATAGGAGACAATGGGGAGAAATAGATAGATAGACAGACAGACAGAGAGAGAGAGAGTGAGGGAGAGAAGAGAGAGACAGAGGGAGAGAGAGTGGGAGAGAGAGAGAGCGAGAGGAAGATAGGAGGCAATAGAGAGAGAGAGTGAGGGAGAGAGCAGAGGGAGAGAGAGTGGGAGAGAGTGAGAGAGAGACAGGAAGATAGGAGACAATGGGGATAGATAGATAGATAGATAGATAGATAGATAGATAGATAGATAGATAGATAGATAGAGAGTGAGAGAGTGAGAGAGTGTGAGGGAGAGAGAGACAGAGGGAGGGAGAGGGAGAGAGAGTGAGAGAAAGATAGGAGACAATGGGGATAGATAGATAGATAGATAGAAAGACAGACAGACAGCGTAAAGATGTGGAGAGGAGGAGTAAAGGATAGAGAAAGAGGGAGAGAGAGGAGATGGGGAGCATAGAGATGGGGAGAATGAGGAGATGGGGAAAGAGAGAGAGTAATGATATAGAAAGTGAAAAGAGTGGATGAGTAACAGATAGAGAGAGAAAGAGAGAAATAGAGAGGGAGAGAGAGGAGATGGGGAGCATGGAGATGGGGAGAATGAGGAAATAGGGAAAAAGAGGCAGATAGAAGATGGGGAGAGTTAGAGAAAGAGGGCGAGAGTAATGATATGGAGGGAAAAGAGTGGATGAGTAACACAGAGAAAGAGAGAGAAAAGAGTGGAGATGGGGAGAATGAGGAGATGGGGAGAGAGAGGTAGATAGAAGATGGGGAGAGTTAAGAGAAAGAGAGAGAGGGTAATGATGTGGAGAGGGAAAGAGGATGAGTAACAGATACAGAGAGAAAGAGAGAGGAAGAGAGCGGAGATGGAGAGATATGTAGTGGGTGCTGCCGTGGGTGACACAGGGTGTTATTTCTGGCGATGACTTCATGAGCGAGGATCGACGGTGACGAAGGGCAGATGTGATGAAACCCATCCGGTCACTACAGCAGAGCTCAGCACACACACAAGAGTCTGAATAGAGACGTAAGCCTCCACACAGAGAATGTAACAGGCCAGCTGGTTTCTAACAAAGTCCTCTCCACTGTAAACACAGAGAAAGAAGCACTGGGGTGATCCTTCTGTCTCTGGGGGAGGTCATTTTCAAGCCAGACCAACAAAGATGTTTTAATCTAAGTATACATTTTATTTAATCATGCTATTCTTCTCAGATGTTAGGGTTAGGGTTAATTCTTTAAGGTATACTTTGTAAAAATGATAACTGAATTGTAAAACTGTGCATTCTATTAAGGAACACATAATCTTAAGATTTTATGTAGTTATTTGAAAAAGTACATAATCATTCAAAAGTTACAAATTGCTTTTAAAAGCAATGTTATGGCAAAAAGACAAAAGACAAAACCAGTAGCCTACTACTAACAATGCTGCACCACTTGGAAAAGTGGTGCAGCATTCGTATACATACATTCGTATATAACAGAATATTTTAGGCCAGATGCCCTACCGAACACAATCCATTCCATTTATATGCACTGTAAACCCGAACATTCAAAGAAATTAAATAGATTAAGCTGTGTATACTCACAGTATTAGAAATAATCCTTGTAACTTAATTGTGTCAACTTGTAACATGTTCTTCTTTTTGAGTAATTTTAACTAACATTTTTTGATTAAAGGGAACAATTATGGGTATAAGTGTGCATAACTTTAAAACATAGATGAGGTACAATTTAGAATTAAGTAATTAAAAAATAATATGTAATGTGTGTATAATATACTATATGTATACTATAATGTGTAATGTATGTAAGTATATATGTATTATTAAACTATATACATATTATATAATATTGATTAATCTAGTAAATTTCCTGACTTTCACAGGAGGAAAACTGGATTTAATCCCCCCTAAAGTGTGTGTAATCTAATATATGTATAATGGGTCTATAGGTATAATATCATGTTTTTATAGTATGTATACTATAATGGATGATTTCCTGTGTGCATTTTGCGTTCAGCTGGGTAGCTCAACTGGTAAATCTCCTGACTCTCACATGGGGGACCTGGGTTCAAATTCTCCTCCTATGGTGTGTATAATGTGTGTATATATAATGTTTCTATATGTATACTATACTGTGTGTAGATACTGCTGAATGTACTGGATTGTGTATACAAAATCATTAAGTACAAGTACAAGTAGCAAGCCATCCAACCTTTTAAGTTCTGGAAGATTGTGACTTTTAAGGTCATCAACTTAAAATAACTGAGGCAATCGATGGCCTCAATTACTTTGAGTTCTGGTTGCTTATTCAGGTTTACAGTGTGAGATAAGAACCCCAAAAACAGGATACTTAATAAAGCATCTATATATAGGCTGTATTATTTTAATTATTATTCATGGGAGGATATCAGGATACAAAAAGTACAAGTCTGCACATTTGGGCAATAGACACTGCATCAATTACATGACCACATCTCCCTACAGCAATTTGTACAAACTAAACAACAACGTGTCTCCTCATTCAATTTGTACAGAGCGCAATTATCCACAAGTATGCAAACACAAAAGCTGTGTTGTCATGGCAGCTGTATCCGCTGTATCCAAAACAGGCACCTCCAAATGATTTAAGCAGCGTTTAGAAGAGAACATTACCTAATTACAAATCCGTGGGTTGTTAAAATCCTCCTTTAAAACAGAAGCTAATGAAGAGAAGGTGAGGTAAGACGTAAGTGGGGAAAGAGGAGTCTGTAATTAGCTCCATGGTTAACAGTTACTGCGTGCACCACTGGATAATTACCATGGACGATCAAACAGCCAACAAATTTAACAAGATAAAGTTGGAAAAGAGGATTAATTTAAGTATTTATTCTAAGCATTATATTCAATATAAACATGGTGATTCAAATTGTCCAGGAGATTATGGAAATGGTTCATGCTGTTCTTTTGGGGTGCTGGGTTTTACTGTTTCTCAATGGTGTTGAACTAAATTTTCCAGACAACATTGTACAAAACAATTAAAAAGTCAGACATAAACAGCAAATTTAGTGTACCTGGACCCAAACTGAATACATAAAATCCACACTGTTTTTCCTACAACCAGTAATTGCATATAGTACAGATTTAATTGTAATTGTCAATGCTGTGAACTTGCAGAAAATTTACAGGAAGAAAAAAAAAAAAAAAACTAGAGCTGCCAAAAATACCTGGCTATGTGTATTGAGCATAGATGTTGATGTATTTGTCAGTCATGTTTTATTTATGGGTTCTAAATATCATTGTAAAAGTTAATTTAAAGGGCCCATATTACACTATTTTCAGATCTATGTTATAATGTTGTTTCTTCATCAAAAACTGAGCATTTTGAGCCTGAGCCTGGAGATGTAGACAAAACACAACTATAGGTATGTTTTTGATGAGGTTACAGCATTACAACATGGCTTAACGCTCACAATTTTGCGTAATTTAGGACTTTTAAAATCTGGATCTAATATTTCATAAACATTACCTTCCTGTGTCCCCAGTTATGAAGTAAACATTTTTAAATCAAAGTTTACTCATAGCATTTATAATGTTGACTTATGATGTGCAAGTTGTTTAGGTTTGCATATAGTGTTTTCCATGAGTCCAATTATCCAGTCAGAAAGCAGAATTAGCTCTTCAGTTTAGGTTGCCAGATTCTACTGCAGATAACTTTCTTTGATTTGAGCACTCACTACCATCACCCAAGCACCAGCAGCCAATCTTTTCAGTGCTAAAGCTCAAGAACTGAAATGTGGGGATTCAGATCTTTCAAAGTATGTCTGTTAATATGCAAACTGTATTATGCAGGTTAAGACACGGACAAACCAGACCTAGTTGCAATTCTAGTACCTTTTTAAAACCAATAATAGCAAAGGGTACACAGTCTATCTTAAACTGTGTGTGGATTTAGACTTTCATTACCTCTACCAGCAGGGGGTGATCTCTGTCAAGGAGGCATGGTAAAATGTCTAGTGTGGTTCTGTTACTGACAATAAGACATGAGCAGTTTAATCAATAAAAAAAAAAAAAGTTGAGTTTTTTTGCAAGCTACAACATGAGAGATATGCCATGTCTTGTAAATCATTTTTAATCAAGCACCTTTGGCCTCACAGTGCTTCTATATAGAGGCTTCTATTTTTGAAGAAAGACATTTTAATGGAGTAAAGACAGCATTTGTACAGTTTAATAGAGAGGTATGTCTGTAACTCCCATTAAACATCAGGGGCTATCCTTAAACGGCCTATATTTTGCTATTTTCTGATCTATGTTATAATGTTTCCCCATCAAAAACATACCTGGAGTTGTTTTTTGTTTCATTCACACATGTTTAACTCAAATCCTGCATATTTATAATACATAATATAGGAAGTGCTACAATTTGTTTTTAAACTCCACACACTTTCACTGGAATTATCACTTGGATAATTTCAGCCCTGGGATTGCCCATCTCTACTTAAATAAATTTAAGATGTTAACTTGAAAACTACTGACATGACATCCCAAGGTGGAACAGTGCATTTTGACCTTTGGAAATGTAGACAGCCTAATAATCCAGGATTACTCAGACATGTGTGAATGAAACAAAACACATCTCTAGGTATGTTTTTGAGGAGGTAACAACATTCTAACACGGTTTAAAGCTCACAAAAGTCAATTTTGCGTAATATAGGAGTGTTGAGTAACAATAAAATCGAGCATATAAAATGAGTGCACTTACTTTGAGGGCTTTCTGGGCGTGCTCACTGGAGCCAATAAGAATAAGGCCAGGTCCCCCCATGCTGCAGAAGCTCTTCAGGTGCAATCCTTCAGTCACAGGCACAGTGGATACAGCATAGTCCTGCAAAGTCAAAATACTATTACACTCCTATCTATCTTAACATAACATGAGTAATGTGCGTAAGTACAACTAACTAAAGAATGCAGTGAAAACATATATTCAAACTTCAAATTGACCTCAGTTTCAGTTTCAGATAAATGGATAATACTGCAGTGTTTGTTCGGAAAATGTAAACAGTGTAATAGAAAAAAAAAGAAAAAAAAAAAAAGGGAAAAACTTTCTGTGTAAGTATCAAGATGATACTTCTGCATATGGTAAATGGTAAATGGTCACATTTTTATACATGTGCTTTTCCACCTTCAAGGCTCAAAGCGCTTCCTATCAAGGAACCGCTCACTCATTCACACACACACCAAAGTACGCAGACACTGGGGACAAGTTGGTCTTGCCCAAGGACACAATGAGCTGGAACTGGTCCACAAACATGACTCACATGTTTGCGGACCAATTCCAGCTCATTGTGTGGATCTGACCGCAAATATGTCGAGAGCAGGATTCGAACCACCAACCTTCGGATCAGTGGACAAACACTTCCAACTGAGCGACCATCACCCATATTGTCATCAGAATAATTTAAAAAATGTATTGAAATATTTTGGTCAATTTACCCAATCATATGCCCAAGTAAATCAATAATATTACATTTAGAATTATTGCTTCCTAAAAATATGTGGAAAAAACTCTCTAGTTGCCAAAACGGTTCCGTATCAATATTTATCCACTTGGTAATAAGATCTATCATAAATTACAATGACAAATAGAAGTGTAGTTTTACTTTCCAGGAACTGTCTTTTTTCTTCACTATTTAACAGGAATTCATTTCTAAGCCCATATAAATTCTACCTTGTAAGAGATTGGAACTGCCTCTCCTATGAGTTTAATGTGTTTTCTTAATTGCATGATATGTTTGGAATATCGTTTTTATTGCTCCCAGATATATAATACAATGTTAACCGCTCCATATTTCTACTTCCTCTATAGCAAATAGTTGACAGTTTCCATTAAGGAATACGGTAACGTTTCGCAGAACAATATTTGAACTTGGCTCATTAGAACGCCATGAATCACTTTGGAGGTTGTTGTGACTGAAGGCCAGAGCAGCAGCTGTGGACAAAATAGTCAATTACCACATCCTTAATGCTTTCCTGCACGCTTGCTTTGGCTCTTGTTTAGAAGATACCGAGGGTCAGCTGGGAATTATGTAACTTGGAATATCACTGCTCCTTATCGGTGAAAAGGAGGGTTTGTTTCATCTTAAAATTAGAAACGCAAGTCATACTTTTCCTCCTCATCTGATACATCCACTGGGAAATCAAGGGAGACAGAGCTGTTTTTTGTTTTTTTTTACAGAATCAGATCTTACGCAAAGCAGCCATATTGTGGCCCGAAAAGACCCTTTACATAATTCAGCAAAAGACCATATGGAACAAAGTATGCTTTTTTCAAGAGAATGTCATGCAACTCCAAATATTTTTACCATTATTTTCAGAGGGACAAAAGCTCCTACCAGATAATGCATACCACTAACTACTTATTACAAAACTCCCTACTAGTACATACCTACTACTTACACTTGCAATGTGCTTTCCAGGTTTGTGCAAAGCCTCTGGAAGTGCTGAACTATAGTTAGACCTGTCACAATAACAAAGTTTGAAGTCTGATATATTGCTGAAGAAAATACTGAAGATAAATGGTAATACTGAAACTAATTTATGCCACTGACTAGGCATGTAACAATAATTAAAATATTGTGATATTGCATTGTCAAAAGTCTCACAATAATATCATGGGCCGTCACAATATATCGAATCTCAAGTGTCTCTGTGTAAATGCATTGTCTTGGTGCAGCAACAGCTAAAAAACATTGAGAACTACATAGACCATGATCCTTTGCTCTGTTTCAGTCCAACCTACATGCTGAAATAACTGTTATGAAGCACTTTTAAATCTTGATTATTTGGATTGTGATGAGAGAAAAGTAGCATACTCACTTTTTTTTTTTTTTTTTTTTTTGCCTCCACAAAATATCGCAATAAACATCGATATGGATATGGTGAGATTATCATATTGAGAGGGTTGGATATTGTTACATCCAAACCACTGACACAGTAACCATAAAGCATGACTATCTCAATAAATATTCTAAAATGTATAATATGGTTAAAAAAAACATGAATTGCAATAAATAAATAGCAGAAATAAAGGTGCATAACGTAACATTTCTAGTATAAGGTCAGAGATCTGCTTGTCTCCAGGGAAATGCTATTCTATCACAACAGCAGGATACAGCACTACGTTACATTACAGTTTAGAGATTTGCCCTTATTCACAGAAGGAGTTATTGTATTTTTGAGCCACAGAAACATGCATAATGAAAAAATATGTGTGAAATATGTTTATCATCTCCATGGAGACAAGCAGGTAGCAGTTGCTTCACCAGAAAAATTGCACAGTGCACCTTTAAACATTAAAACAAGCCACAGAAACAGATATTAATCCCTCTACAACTAAATAAAACAATTAACAAACAAAATGACTAATGACCAACTAACAAAATCTAATTATAGAACAGAAAAATGACAAAAAATTCCCCACTTATACAAAGAAAAAGTCCCCACAATAAACACTGACCCCCAAAAATTATTATTCCATCAAATATATATTGAAGAATACGTTAAAATAGTAATAGTAATTATCATGACAGGGCTAACTGCAGTCGTTATTCATTTACTCCATATTCTTGCAGCCACAGTTGTCCTGGGGCAGACTGTCAGAAGAGAGGCTGCCATCTCCACCACTAGCACCTCCGACCACAAATAATCATTCAACCTGTTTGTCATGCACTTTTGCAAGTCCAAACCAAAAAAATGTCAACATCTGTCTGCAGTTGTTGATTTCTAAACCAAGCTGGCAACACAATGCTGCCAATAATTTGATAATAAGGGGAAAAACCAACAGGCGATAAGAGCTGTCTATCTGATAAAAAATGGAAAGAACTACAATGGATGCCTAAGTGACTTTTCCGAGTGTGATTTGCCAAGGACGCATCATTAGGAGCCAGTTTGTCAGAGATAACAGAAAACACACAGGAATCTTTGTAATGGGGCAAATGGGAGACAGATGGGAAGATGTCTCAGGCAGGTTACAGTAATACACTTCTGAGTTCTGGCCTTCCCGTGAACCTGACTCAGCAATGCTTCAGATCTGGTTTCTCAGAACAATGCTCACATAACACTACTTTGAGCAAAAAGTAAAAGGCATATATCGAGAAACTTACCCACAAGTGAAGAACATGTTTCACAATTAACTCAGTAGTTAAGTTAGCTCTGCACACTTTGTCCTTTCCCTAACTCTCATGCTGAACCCTGACAGAGAAAGAACTGTCTGCAGTAGTCACAGTTTCCATGTGGATTTAATAAAATTGTCTAACACTTGCTTCCTTCTGGAACCAAGAAAGTGACTATTAAAATGTGTATGCAATATTGCACAAGTGTCTTTTTCACAAATCACTGCTTTTACAATTTACTGCATGGAGAAAAATGTGCTTTCCTGTACTACAAGATATAAATGTCAGGCATGGGTCCTTTACGTAATCTAAATCTGTCCTCCAATCAAAGGTGCATTATGTAACTTTTTGGTTGGGAGTCTGTCACCTGCTTGTTTCTGTGAATATGTCATTGCTCTGCCTGGAATGTTCCACAGTATGATATAAACAACTCTACCTTACAGTTACTCAATTACAGGTGGTTTTATAGCTCAAAAATATCTATATTCTGACTGTGAGCAGAGTTGCCTCTCCACAGATCTGACCTGTAACTTGGTCTGGTTTGGTCTCCATGAAGATAAAAATGTTTAATACTACACTGTGAAAGTTTCCAGAAAAAACAATCACATCTTCACTGAAAAACGATTTTAACGGACCCTCCACCAGAAAAGTTACACAATGCAACTTTAAACTGATCCAAGAATGTAATTAATAAAAGTATGTGCAAAACTGTAATACAGTAATATGAGCTATTACAAATACTACTGGCTTATTACTGGAGCTACTGCAACTGCTGCTAACACTACAACCATTACAACCAAATATATTTTCAAATATTTATACAACTTTTGCTACCTACTGTATTTTCCAGACTGTTGAGCGCACCTGAATATAAGCCGCATCAACAAAATTTTAACAAAATTTTAAAATTGTACATATACAGGCTGCACCTGAATATAAGTTGCAGGTGTCCACGTCTTCAAGAAAGTTATCAAGTTTGGGCCGTCTGTTTTTCTTGCCTCTGAAAACTTTTGTCGCCTTTTTGCATTGAGCCAGTTTGTCACCAAAAATCACCAAAGTCTCACCATCGACTCATTGAAGCCGAGCTCATGTGCAGCAGCTCGATTTCCTTCTTGCACAAACACATCAGTCATCATTAACTTAAAAGCTGCATCATCATTGATTTCTTTGTGTGTTTTCCATGAAGGAGGTGTGTATGAAGTATAAAATAACAGTTCAAAACACAATCAAACAAGCATCTTCCTCGGTGCATCACTCCCGTCTCTCCCCACGCTCTACTGTGCATGTCTAGCTACTGAAGATTGAGACATTTACCCATACGGGTAAGACATATCCCCCTCACTAATGTTAATTTAGCGGACAATGTGCCAAACATACACCCATATATTAGCTGCATCGTTTTATTAGCCGCAGGGTTCAAAGTATGAGAAAAAAATAGTGGCTTATAGTCCAGAATTTATGGTATATAATCTCTACATTTGTATTGTGTAGTATACCCTATATATCCTGGTCTACAAAATGATAAAACATAGCACAATTGCCATAGTGATTAAAAATTTAAGATAGTATACTCTATATTTTGAATGGTCCTCAAAATGTTGCTAGATCTTAGGCAAGAGTACCTATAGCTGGAGGAACTAATCTTATTACTTTGAGATGTAAAGACTATAAATTAACCTTTGTTTTCAAGTTGTGAAAATGTTTCTTCAGAAAATCATCTCATCTAATTTCATAAAAGTGTATCATTTTGCCATGCACTTTTCTGGCGCATGTTGTCAGCAGACTGTCAAATCCACTCACATTAGTTCAGAATATTTAAGTGGTGACTTGTGTTTTTTGTGCTACTTTTTCCTTTGATTCTGTGTGGTGAGGGAGAGGGATAATCGGGGGCTTACTGATGGTTGTCAAGGTCAGGTCACTGTGTTTGAGGATTTGTCAGAAGGAAAAATATGGTCATATCTAGAAAAACCTCAAAGCTCCCATTAGCTGCAAGATAAGGAGACATACCAGGTCATGTCAACCACAGGAAAAAAAATAAACAGAGGAGAGACTTCAGCCAGCCTTTTGATAGTTTAAAATTATATCCAGTCTTGCAATTTAAAAGTCATATTGACATAATTAAAAAAGGCAGACTAGCTGGTTGTTTCCATAAAAATATTATTGCTTTACCACTTGTAGGCTTTAAACATCCCTACGTATAAAAGCATGAGATGCCAACAGGCCAATTTATAAGTTGTCAGAGAGAAAGAATGCATTATAAATTACCTGTAATTGTATTAATGCAAAGAGTTTAATGCCAAACTGTGGAACATTCCATGGTAAAAAAAAAAAATAGCATGCATGGAGATATGCAGATGGCAGACCGCACACGTGTTGTGATTACGTCAACAGGCCAATTTTTAACTGTTAATTCATTTGTACAGAAACAACTAAGCTTTTAACTCCCTAAAAACTTTCCATGAGCCCACCAGTTTGCTAAATGGCTAAATCCATTAACTTGGTTGTTTTGACAGGTGAAATCTTACAGGATGCTAGTGTTTAGTAAAGTTTATAATTTTGACTGATAACGTGGAGCTGAGAAGAGAAGGACTGATGTCTGAGTAAATTTAATGGAGGGAGACACAGGAGGTTTAATGTGTAGGGACAGGACTGATGGAGAGCCAGGGCAAACACAATTACAGCGATGGCATTAAGGAAGTGACCAGGCCATGGGACAAATGGAGTGATAATGTCTTTAAGCTCTTGTGACTCATAACATGTTTATCTTATTCTCAGTGGCATCGAGCAACATCAAAACGTCTGTGATAAAGGGGCCTCGTAAATCATTTCAATGTGCTACTATGATTTACATAATACAACTTTATCTTGGAAAACAAATTTGCAAAAGCATGCAGCAGTACTAACCTAGCACAGCAAGATGGATTCTCACGATATTTGTGATTTCACAAACTTAAGAGAGTCCATCTTGGCATGCCCCCGGATAAGCGGGTGAAAGGACCAATCACAGAGCAGCACTGAGGACTGAAGTCACAGGAGAAGTGCCCAAACGAACTAAAACAAACATGGCAATGCAAATAGACATTTTCATCTAATTTTAGTATTAATGCAATCTATTTTGTTTATATAAACCATACATGGCCAAGTGCTTTGAGCATTTGGGGACAGGAAAGATGCCTGTGCTTTTCTCTCATGTAATGATGTAACAAAAGTTTGATTTATTTTTTTTTTTTGTTCCACTGTTGTGACCTTTGACCAATCAGATTCAAATAATCATCATAACGTTCTGCATTATCCAGTGACTTTCACCAAGAGCTGAATCCCAGACTGATGTTTAGACCTCAGTTCAAAGAGCTACATATGTCAATCTGGTGTGATCCATGTCACAACATGACTGGTCTCAAGTATTTCTAATGGACTTATGGACACTGTGAGCAGCATCTCCAGGGATCACAGATAAATCAATAGCTTTCCCTAAAGATTCTAAATCAAATCATGGTCAAGACTCCATGTCCTTCCTGCTGCATTAAATGGTCTCTGCTACTGCTGAAAGACATCACAACATTCTATAAGCCAATAGTATTTAATACAAATGTGGACAGCTAAAAGAATTACATTTTTAAAAATCTGATTTTTGCAGTAATATAGCAACTAGTCTAATCATTTATATACAGGATTTTTTTAATCAATAGAGAGTATCTGACATCATCACATCTAGAATCTCAAAATAACCAATGAGAATTATTAAAGCTCTTCATGCATTCCTAGCATCCTTAATTTACTGCGATGAGTTTATAAAAGCTTATCTTTACAGAGGTTGGATCAGAGTTTTACTGTCAATGCTAACAACATCTAGCACGCCAACACTACACATCCTGATTATCGAGCAATAAAACACTTCATAATTAGATACAGACAGTACCCAGCAAGCTTTAAGTAACGGTAAAGTTAAACAAAAAATATTGGGACTGGTTAAAATGCTTTATGCACATATGCGATTATAATGCGATTTGTCTCTGAGTGTCTCTTACCTTAAAGGCATCAGCTAAGATTTCTGCTCCTCTCTGATTGGTCCGCTTGGATAGGCCCACAAAGAACTCTTGACCTGGAAGCATATGAAAATGAAATTACCAAGGAAAACTTTCTTGGTAGACTTTGCAATCTTTCAAATATTTCACGGTATAAAGTTACAGTTAGAGATGAACGCTTTGCTAGTGACAGTGAAGCCTTGTGTGGGAGTTTGTGTGGTCAGACTGGTGTGGCACTACAGTAGACAGTGCCCCATTGCATGCAAAGTCTAGATATTGGGTTCTTCTCAGTCTACTGTGCTGTTACAAAATGAGCTGTTAGCTTGGGGCATGCCAGCAGGAAATGTTTCTAGCCCTGCCATATGAAACCCATTTGGGCTGGAAGGATTGGGAGCACAAGTCAGTGTCTAGGAACCTAATTAGGTGTACTAGGCTTTTTTCCCTAGTGGCCTGGGTAGTGTAGAAGTCAGACATTGACCCACATTTTAAAAACCACATGTTAAAACGTACAGAAAATCTAATAAAGTTTTGCTGCAATTTTAATCTACAATGTTTATGTTAGTTATTTCCACTGATTTTCTTTGACCATGAAAGAGGGTAAATAAGATTTGGGGGGAATGCAGTGTGAGGCAGGTCACTGAGGTTGTCTAGTCTCTTCCAAAGCATAGAAGTAAAAGAAGATTGCTTCTCATCCAGCATAAGTACTCTACAGAGAGCATTAAAGTAATTAGCTTTGTTCATGGGCCTTTTAATGTCAATGTGTATTATAATATGTGATATAACGGCACATAAAATCACTGAACAGCAAAGAGGAAGAGCCATATAGAATATAATATGGAATAAAAACCTTAGGATGACTTGCACTGTGGCCGTAAGTATATACCCCCCAGATATATATTGTATTCTTTTTGTATAACATGCTAGAATGAAGAAAAATAGTGGTTGGCAAAGGCTTTAGGGTGGGTGGGGAAGGGGCTTGACTGTTGTAGTTCTAACTACATTGGTTCTTTATGGTCAGACTGTGTTCAAATAAAGCTCAGATTAAAGTCTAACTTAATCTGCAGCACCTCAGACAGAGCAGTTTCACCTGCAAAGTAACAACTGACCCACATTTCTACTCATCCAGACACACTTGCACTATTTACTACTTTACTTATTACAGGAGTTGTTTTTGCTTAAAAACACTTTCATTCAATCATGCTTTCTTACTGTGAGAAGGGCTGCCTCTTCACAGATCTGACTAGTAAATTGGCCTAGTGGAGTTACCAGCTTGTTTCCATTGAAAAAGATTAATTTAATGCTATACTGTAGACAGTGGTGTAGTGGGGATTTTTTTAAGTGGGGGTATGTGATTCTTGACGTCATCAGTTTCAAGAATCAATTGATGATTAACATTAACGCCATTCAGAATCACCTACAGAACAGAAACCAGATTTAACCAGGACTAAACCAGAACTAAAACCAGGTCTAAAACCAGGACTAAAACCAAGACTAAACCAGGTCTAAACCAGGTCTAAACCAGGTCTAAAACCAGGACTAAACCAGGTCTAAAACAGGACTAAAACCAGCACTTAACAGGACTAAACCAGGACTAAAGCAGGACTAAACCAGAACTAAACCAGGACTGAACCAGGTCTAAACCAGGACTAAACCCGGACTACACCAGGACTACAGCAGGACTAAACTAAGAATGAACTAGGATTAAACCAGGTCTAAACCAGGTCTAAACCAGGATTAAACCAGGTCTAATCTTGGACTTGAGAGCGAGAGAACCCCGAGTCCACGGAGCAGGGTGTACGCAAAGTGCAATTGGGTGACGACTGCTCTCAGCCCCATGGGGCGCGGAACTCTGCACTAGTCCTTTTGCCTGTGGTCATCCGACAGTCTACGTGGATGCACCTCTGGGCCCGTCTCGACACTCAGGCCTGGTTCATTTCCGGTTTAGTCCTGGTTTAGACCTGGTTTAGTCATAGTTTAGTCTTGGTTTAGTTCTGGTTTAGTCCTAATTCAGTCTTGGTTCAGTCCTGGTTCAGTCCTGGTCCCCTCATGATGCAGGTCACTATAGGACAGTACTGCAGATATCATGAGCCTATGCAGGTTGTTTTCACCATTGCCAATAGCTCCAGTTTGAAATTTAAGCTGCAGGCTATTTTGTATTTGTTATTTTTTTATATCTTACGTCGGGAGAAGTGGGTGGACGTCGTACCCCCGCGTACCACGTCCACTACACCCCTGACTGTGGAACATCTCCTTGGAGACAAGTAGATTTCTATTTTGCATGGCTGAATAAGGGTTCTGACCTGAAAAGAACCGCTCATCTACTTTCTTTTCTACACTTTGCAACCTTGCCAAAAAAAAATAAAAAATCTGGAGCAATGTTTGAACAAACTGTACAAAGATGCTTTTTTCTTTTTTTTACTGAGAAGTGTGGTCAGTAATTGTAGATCTCACTGTTAGACTATCACACCTTCAACACGTGCAGATAGAGCGCTGACGTCTGTGCCCGTAAGCTCAAATACAATGGCTGGCTGTCTAAACATTTTCTTTGGTAACATGATTTTGAATGTCGTACCAGTGAACAGCACATCCCCGCCGTCTAGAGTGGCGTTTTCGTCCGTCATCTCCACTATGTTCAGTCCCAGCTTCTTCAGGGCATCCTTTATCACCTCGGTCTGGAAAGGGCCAAAACACACAAACAAAAACTCTGAAACATCTGCTAATATTAAACAAAGAATGACACACGCAACAGTGAGAATCAACAATACAACCACAGCCATGAGCATTTCCTATCATCGGGAACATTATCATATCTTGTTCCAATCAGCATTTTCTAAACAGGATGATGACATGGTTTTGTATAATGCGTAGGCTTAGGGGGGCTAGTTTGAATGAAAGAATACAATACATCTTACCACAATGACGTAATTTAAATAGGCCGTGAAATGATCTCATGTAAAAGTGTATTTTACAACAACTCATAATAAGGCTATTTTGAAGCACAAAAACAAACTTTCACTGCATGTGGGGAAAGCTTGTAGGAGAGTGGAAAAATGGTCAAATCGGAACTTCAAATTACGCAGGATAGATTATGAAATACTTTGTACAACCCGAGGAAAGGAAAATGACGGAAATCCACTGTACACCTGCATGATATTGTTCCATTGGCTCAGCAGTGGTGTCTGAGCTCCCTGTCTGACCGCCCAGCTGGATTTTACTGTCCTTTTTTAAGGGGCGCCAACGGGACAAATTTCCAAAGCGGTGTTAGAGCTACCATCAGTGTTTCCATGGACCCTATCTCGCACTGACCTCAGCAGCCCACTCACTCATCACTCTGGGCCAAATGCTTCTGCTTCTGCTCACTGGAGGAATAAACATGAGGTCACCCAGGTACACTGCACTGCTCAGACCATGAGATCAACAAGCAGCATGTTTGTAGATTACTGTAGTATTTTTCCAATTTCTCACAAGGCTACAGAAAGAAAAGTCTAGAAAGCAAAATATTATTAGTATCTCCTTAACAAATTTTACAACCTTGACTACAAACTAATACATAAGATAACTAAAAACTAGATACATTTTCTTAGAATCATCTTGAATGACCCTTAAAAGGTGCACTATCCATTTTTTGGTTGGGGGTCCTTCACCTGCTTGTTTCTACCTGGAATGTTCCACAGTATGACATTTAACAGCTATATCTTACATATATTCGATTACAGGTGGTTTTATAGCTCAAAATAACTAGAAAAACAGGCATTCTGACTGTGAGCAGGGTTGTCTCTCCACAGATCTGACCTGTAACTTGGTCTGGTTTGGTCTCCATGAAGATAGAACGGTTTAATTTCATACTGTGAAACATTCCAGACAAAGGAAGAAAAGCATTGGATGCACCCTCCACCAGAAAAGTTACACAATGCACCTTTAAAGACACAGTATCTTGCTTTTCAAGTTACAAATAGGTTGAAATAATGTTGCATGTTTTTGTTTATTTTATTTTGTTTTGTTTTGGTTGTGTTTATTGCACTGAAAACCCTTACTCCTTACTGAGGCTTGTATCTCCTGGCCTGGAGGAGGGCATCCTGCTGCTGAAATCTCATTCCTATGGCTATAATCTTCCACAGCATGACGCTTATCAATTACCAAAGCATACAAGTTGTATTTATTTACAAAATGCGTTGCTGGCATACAGAAAAAACAGCCACATCTGCCTTTCCATGTTAAACAGGAAGCACAATAATTGTTTAATCACTCTCTTGTTTCCGTAATGATTAGCACAGACTCTAATAAGAACATTTAATTAATTCCTTCACCCTCGAACATATAGTGAAATAAACACACCATTTGAGGCCAATTGTTACTATAGCAGCAGAGTACAATAGTTCAAAAGGCCGTTGGCTCACAGCTCAGATGGCAGGTTTCCATTTGTCTGCTGTCCAGGAGCAGACACAGGAATCCCTCAGAATAATCAAACCTTCCTCTTTGGTGTTTCTTTGCTCTGCAGGCACTCTGCTCATCTGTCGACTTCGGTAACAGAAAAGAACACTTTGTTCTTCCAACTCCATGTGTCTATAAACTCATTATTAAGTTAACACAATGACAGTATACAAAAGTGCATAAGACAGGTTTTCATGTTTTTCTAATTATTACTCGGTTTGGTGGGATAATACCCCGCGGTAAATAGTTTTACATCAGTTAAGTGACAACTTGTGGAAAAAATGTTGAGTAAATACAAAAAATACAGGAAGTAGCAGAATGTTCTGAAACTGAATCTTTCTTTCCATGTCAATACAAAAAAAAAAATCCCTCTAAAATCCCAGGACAACCTACAAGCAGCACATTTCTCTAGCAGTTTAAACCTTCATTTAATGTAAGGAATCATTTATTTGTATTAGTTTAATCATTACAATGACTAAGTTTTGGCCCATGCTGACATAGTAGGTAAGAGTTATGGCATTACCGCTACACATGTCATAGCTTCTGCCCATGCCCAACCACAAAGTAAAATTATAAACGGCATCAAAATGAAATGACCCATGTTATGCTTAACTCATCAAAAACATGACAGATTAGAACACTAGACGTTAGAACACTAAAACATTGTTAAAATAATTATAGGCCTAACATTTTACTGAAAATCTTACCTAGTTTTATCTATTTTCTTATTTATTTTCTTTCTTCATTTCTTCATTTAATGCCCTATGTTGTTCTATATTGTGCAAATTGTGTCAGCTGTAAGCCTTGTTATAATGTTGTTACCTCATACCTAAAGTTGTGTTTTGTTTCATTCACACATGTTTAACACACAAATCCTGCATATCCTGTTTTTTTCTCAAACTGAAAACACTCTATTTCACCTTGTGATGTCATGTGGTAACACAGGAAGTATCCCACTGTGTTAACATGAAAACTACCAATTCATGACATCACAACTTTGGAGATGTAGAGGGGTTAATAATGCAGGATTACTTAAAACGTGTGAATGAAACAAAACAACACCAGGCATGTTTCTGATGAGGTAACAACATCGTAACAAGGCTTATAGCTCACAATTTTGTACAATATAGAACAATATAGCAGCTTTAAACAAGAAAAAGAGAGATTCGTTTAGAAAATAAATAAAACTGAGACAGATTTCCAGTAAAATGATAGACGTATAATTATCTGAATAATGTTTTAGTGAAATGACTGTTCTAACTTGTCATAGGCACTTTAATTTCTCATATATGCAAATAAAAGGACATGTCTTGGCACTTGCTTGTATTACGTTTCCCAAAAAGAATCAAGGAATAAATGCTGAGTCACATTCTGAGGAAGTCTGCTTGAGTGCCCTGCTGTTTCTGTGCATAGGTCATTTGTATTCTTTAACAATCACAAACTGAATTCTTAGGTTTCTCCAAAGAAATACAACAGTTTTCCACATTAATCAGGACGCAATTTAATAGTACTATCTAGTATTTAGGAAAAATGCGTTCGTAATTTTTCCTTCTGGCCCCTTTGCTATCATTACTGTCCGGCCCAGGAATCTACCTCACAGCACAGACATCAGCCTGCAAGCATTTCCTGTGACATCATCTAGTCATGTGATCCAAAGTGGTGAGGGCTTTTAACCATCAAAGACAACGGCTAGAACAACTGCTTAGATTGCAGAAGATGATGAAGTGCCAATCACAACAAAACCGGATAGCATTTACAAATAAACATCACATTTTCGGGCCGTGACTCTTGAATCGTACATCTATTTGCATAAACTTTGCGGGGCCTTGTCAAAACCTATGGAATGGGTGTTTTCCATAGAAGAAGATAGATGCTAGTGATGTAATGTGCTTGTCTAAATATTTTTTTTGGTTCAAACGCGATTGGAAAGTTCAGTACTACTTGCGTGATAGGATACATCTGTGAACTATATCTATAGAATGAGTTTTAAATAGTCCGTGGCTGGAGTTTGACGATAATAAAATGATCTCACCTCCAATGGCATTGTAATTGTGATTGATTTACAACCAGTTACAAAAAATATGTTGTAATATTTATTTAAGATTTAATTAATGTTATTTTTTTTACACTTTAGATATATCACCTACAGATCAGGAGAATTAACAAATGTGAAAAGACTTGAAATATTAACTGCAAAACTAATTGAAGAATACTCTGCATTTCACAACATAGTAAAAGGAGTCTAAACTACAACGTTAGCTGGTTCTAGAGTACAATAAGATAAGATATTATGCAGAGGTAATATTCAAATTCAACTTTTTTGAGCTTTCGAGCATGTTATTTCTTACGGTTAGCAGTTTGAGCCTATATGAGTGTGTGGCCATTTGTCATAAATATAAAAAAGCAAGATACAAAACACTAGGGGTGTGCAAAAATATCAAAATATAGATATATTGTATTGTTTAATGTGATGATACAGTATTGATATCATGGGCTGCCCTATCGATATATATTGCCAGGGGTATTTTTTGGTATATTTTACTAAATTATTTTGTTAAAGTACTACAATTTTGGAAGCCAGGCTGGCGCCACCTAGTGCCTCCGCTCAGTTTAATTTCTCTCCAGCAACTAGGTCAAGAATCAGAATACACTAGACGGTTTGCAAAAACTCAGGAAGTTGTAGACCGTGCACCAGCCAATCAGTGAAGAACTGAAACTAAAGATTTTTAAGAAGTTTTTTTTTTTTCTTTTTTCTCACTAACACTAATATCACTAACATGATGATCATATTGTTGTGTGTTAATGAATACCCCATAAGTAATATCTCCGCTTCTCTTTTTAAATAAAGAGTCCAATTGCAAAAACAGATATCTCGGTTTTGAGAAATAGCTTGATGACTTTTTCAAATGGCACAAATGAACGCTTCAAATTTTGATTCAACTGCATTAGATCTTGCAGTCTGTCCACCAGCCTGTATTTTGAGCAGACGCTTAAAGCTGTCAGCGTGTCTGGGCAAAAGCATGTCCACTGAAGCAGATAACCTGGATGGACTGGAGCACTGTTGCCAAGTTTAGTGTGATGTCTCTTCAACTGTAGCACTCTCACTCAGTTCAATCAAGGACTGTCTGTGCGTGCACGGGCTGGGAAAAAGGGGCTGGATATGAAATGTGAAACACTTGTGAAGAAATTTAAAAAGGTGCAATATTACTTGATTACAGCAAAATGACCAGTCAGGTTTACACTGTATTTATCCACATTGTTCAGAGCCAGGAAATACAGATACTCAATGCTAGTTTAAATAGTGGAGGATCTTGTTTGTCTCCATGGAAATGTTATTGCGTTCCCTGGAATGGTTCACAGGATTGATTAAATTTATCTATCACAAGGGAGACAAGCAGCCTACAGCACTACGCTACATTACTATTCAGATCTGTGGAGAGTTGACCCTATTCACTGGGGGGGGGTAACAATATCCAAGTCTCTCAATACAATATCATCATGGTATGAACTTCATTGTACGATATTTACTGCGATATCGTGGGAAAGCTCACGACATGGTGGGGAGGCTCACGATTAGGTATGCAACAATATCCATATCTCTTGGTAAGATGTTTTCAGGATATACATCTCACAGTATATTTAGGGATATTTTGTGGAGGCAACAAAATTGTCAATATGCTACATTTTCCTCTTAAAATGCCTTAACAGGACTTAATCCAAAGAACTAAGACTAAAGTGCTTAGAACTGTTATTGAAATGGAGCGAAGGATCATGGTCTATGTCGTTCCCTCTGCTTTTTTTTTAGCTATTGCTGCACCATAACTCTTAACTTAAGCAAAGAGACTTGTAATTTGATATATTGTGATGGTCCATGATATTATTGTGAGAACTTTGATGATACAATATCACGATATTTCGGTTATTGTTTCATACCCTATTATTCACAGAAGGAATTATGGTATTTTTGAGCAATAGAAACACCCGTAATGAATAAATGGATATGTGTCGCACAGTGGAACATTCCAGGGAAAGCAATAACATCTCCATGGAGAGGTAGTGGACCCTACATCAGAAAAGTTAAACAACAGTGCACCTTTAAATTACCATAACTCTTTCACTACATTACTACATTAACGCAGTGGCAATAAATAACATGAAGATAGAAGTCTATGGTTTAATTAAAACATTCTACCTGCTCTCAGCCCCAAGAGGTCTAATCAAACTGAAAATTTAAGGCAATTATAATTAAGCAAAGTAATTATTAAGGATGGTCTATACTTTTTGATACTCAACTGGGAGCAGTCCTGCATACTTGAGTTAATAAAAATTAAGTTAATTAATAAATGTCTTGAATGAGTTAGTAAAAGTATCCTGGAATACCTTAAGAATTATCTCAAGAGTGTTTGCATAGCATTGTCAGCTCACCAAAAGGACAGTCTAGGGTAAGATGAGGTGATTTTTTCTGTCCTTACTTGAACCTCTTCAGAATAAAAGATAGTGATACACTGTAAAGAAAGCCAAGTAAACCCTCTGAAAAAAAGAATAACTTAAAATACTTCAGCAGCAGGTTTAAAATCTTCAAACAGGTTTTTGTACATTTTTCTAGTAAATGAAAAAAAGGACTGTCAGAAGAATTATGTTAATGATAGCCACAGTGTATTTGCAGACTTTCTGTGTCAGGAATGTTCCAACAGTGGCTTCCCATGTGGAGCAGTCTATTATCTGTGTTTGTGGGAGACACCCAATACCCCTGTCTGAATGGGTGCCCAAGTACTTTGCCAACTGCTGTACCCCTGCTGTGCTCCTGCCCCCTCTCCCATCTCTCTCTCCCTTTAGGTTGGTCCACACAGCGTACCCTACTTTGAATGAAAAAGACCTTTTAAAATTCATTAAGCTCTAAAGGCCTTGTCGGTCAGGCTGCCACATTCCTACCGTTCCAGTATGGGACAGGGGAGACAAACCAGAGTGAAGAGTCTTTTCTTTGGGGCTTTTTACAGACCCACTTCTCCATTCTTTTGCCCCCGTGGATATCACATTCTGCTAAAAAGGGCCGTCTGATAGAGTAGGGTGAATTGGGAGAGGTAACAGGCTGGACAATGGCATTCCTGAAGGTCATCCTAGACCAGCAACACCAGCCACACAGTCCCACGCTTCCAGTAATGGGGATACAACATTCCTCTTGTTCCAAAAGCGAATGAAAAAAAAAAGTTTGATCTTATTTGTACCACATGACAACTACAGTGAGTAAACAGATGTCCGTGAAGTGACTGGACAGTGCAGCTTGTTGCGTACTTAACACACAAGTTTGATGAAATCCAGTTGATCATAAAATAAACTGATTAAAAAGAAAGTGACTGAAAAGAAAAGAGCGTGCATGGACATATGGGCACAAGTTTCAACAATAAAGTTTGTGCGTCATTGCTGAGTTTTGGCGAGACATTTGGGGAACACGTGATGATTGTACCAGATAGTTGTGGGCCCATGCACAGGAAAAGTTCAAGTTCAAAGACCAGAGGAACGCACAATAGACGATCTTTGGACTATCAACTGAGGGAAATGTTAAATAAATTCACAAATTACATTAGCTGTTGGAATCCATGGTAATGACGCTCTTCAGTGAATGAAAAAAATCGACTTTCTACTGGGTCCAAATAAACTTATTTGACATTTATTGAATGTTTGGTATAGTGTGGTCTCTTTGAGCATCTGCAGACAAAAATATTGGCCATACTGGTAAGGATCTTGTATCTCAAAAACATCTTATGTAATTGCTGTTATGCAAGTAATCTAATTCATGTATTTATTAATCAATACGTGCACACATGTTTTTTTTAAGAGTGAAAATTATTTCATCCTGATAAGAAGGCTTACCAGTATGTGAGGACTTTTTCCCATTCAAAATGTATAATATTTGGATTTGAATTGCTGTAGCAAGCTATAACTGTTGGCACTGTAAATATAAAGGGACAAAGCTAAACCAATAGCCACTGTGTTCATCTGGCTACATTGACGCTGGTTCCAATTGACTTTCACCTCTCTCACTGTATAACTGCTGCAGTGAGTCTGGGCATTTTAGTCTTAAAATGTTTACCTTAACCTGTTCCACATTTTTATTCCACTATTTTGTCTGTGAATAAATACCTATTCCTAAAGTGGAACTTTGCTCCAAATTTGCTGCTAGCCATTTGAGCTTCATTTGACTAGAGTCAAACGCTATGGGTGATGTCACACGCCCTTAGTGAACTTCTTTTTAGTCTAAGCTTGTTCACAACTGCATATTTCAAGCAAGATATGTTCCATTTTTAAGCTCATTCATGGCTTTCTCTGTGTGAATGATCTTATGATTAAAATAATTGTTATGATTATTTTTCCATATCTGAGCAGCACTACAAAAGAGACATACTTATTTAAGTTATGAGAAAGTTTTTGTAAATGGAAAAGTGGTCCTTCTTTTAAACTGTCATGGTGGTGAAATTTTGCATTCCTAAAAAAGACCAGCGTCGAGGTTCAAGCTGTCACGGCCTCTGACGACAGTATGAAATGACAACAAGTCATTTGGTGGTGACCAAGAGCAAACAATCTCCTGAGGCTAGTCCTGGACTATCCAAACAAATCCTCCGTGTGTGATGGAACATACCTGTGGTTAACCAAGCCATGACATCCCCCTCCTCTTTAAGAGCCCCCATTCTGCGGCAGGATTACATAAATGTTGAGAAGTAGGTCAATGTAAAGGCGTGTATAGAAAACATTAGCAGATCTGGAGACCCTCGGCCCATAAAGACCACAGGCTTCTGGACGTGTGCCGATGTAAAGGAGCTGTTCCAGACGACCCCTCCACTCTACAGTGGTCTCGTTTGGGGCTCCTGGGGCATGAGGGCTCGGAAGAGGAAAATTTGAGAATGAGCAAGTTGGTAAAGCTTTGATTAGTGGAAAAAAATCTACTGTGAGAGCTGTTCACATTTTAGAATAAAATAGATCTTGCAAGCTTAAGTTGCCACAAGATTGTAAACATATGTGTTTACCTTTGCCTTGAATAAATAAACTGTTTTTAATTAGCATTGTGGTGTCTGTGTAATCCCTCTGTCATCTAGGTAGGAAAAAAATCAATTCTGTCAGCTGCACAAAAGTTTTTGAGTGAAGATGTTTCGCAGCTCATCCAAGCAGCCATTGTGGGATCAAAATTTGAATCTAGTATCAAGCCCAAGAGTTTGAAATTGCAGTATTGTGATGACTCAAGATGGACCATGGTTCAGCCAATGAAAGTTGAGAAAGTTGGCAGGTGCAAGTTGCAATAGCAGCCACTGGCCCATAAAGGTCCTCGGTACAGTTCCATTTCATTGAGTAAACCAATTACACTGCCTGCACATACTGTATATGAATGCATACTGTATAATTCTGAAATTTTCTGAGAGGGGGAATGTATATGCACAAAACAACTGGAATATTCTCACCTCATAATAATTTTGTATAGAACTGACAGTTTCACATAAAATAAATTTACTGAACAATGAATCAAACAATGCAAAACAAACGGTAAACTGTAACTAATAAAAAACGAAGTGACTTTGCCAGTAACAACATGTGCGCTCAAACAATGTTATTAACTCTGCCAGACATTCTGGCCAAAAAATACAACTTAATCTTAAAACACCTCAATGGTCCTACTGTGTTCACAAGGAAATTCACCCCCAAAACTTCAAACTGTCAAAACAAACAGAAACTCGATAGTGTTTCACAAGTCTACAGGTTTTCCAAGAACAAATATGTGCACCGTCCAATCTGCTGGGTTCAATAAATGATAGACGAAACAATACATTTTGGGGCTCATTTTGGGGAAATATTTTTGTATTTATATAAGATTTGAGCTGCAGATGGTTGAATCATTAACATCTATTACTCACAATTTACACTGTTTTATTGTGTAATTCATTTGTTGCATGTTTTAAAAAGTGTATTGTGTAACTTTTCTGATGGAGAATTCGTTAAATGCTTTTTTCTATGGAAATCTTATTGCTTTGTCTGGAATGTTTCACAATATCGCATTAACCGTTTTTATCTTCATGGAGTCCAAACTTGTGGAGAGATTTGTGGAGAGGCAACTTCGCTCACAGTGAGAATGTGTGTTTTTCTAGGTATTTTTAAGCTATGAACCCGACTGTAATTGAATAAATGTAAGGTAGAGCTGTTTAATGTCAAATTATGTAACATTTAAGGCAGAGCAATGACATATCCAAAGAAATAAGCAGGTACCGGACCCTCCACCAGAAAAGTTACACAATGCACCGAGTACCGACACCCAATACCAGTGCAGAGACCGAAAACAGCATTTATTTTCTTCAAACAAAAATAAAATATGACAAAACTGATCCAAAAGACTTACGTAGCTGTTATTTATTGCTCAAGTAAGGAAAAAATGACTTTGTACTATGAATAAAAGTTCAAACATTAATAGACTTTCTGTGCCAACTACACCCAGTAAATGCTTTTATTACATAGATTTATACCTGTTTGTCCAACCAGGATATCTGCTGAACCAATATTTGGAAGTCGATTCAGCATTGCCATTATCAGATCAGTGCATTCCTAGTTTTAACTATATTGTCAATATTAGTGTTTAATGTAATATTTTCTGTAGCAATATATCGCTCTTCAAAATATGTTATTGTGACAGGCCTATGCACCATAAAGAATGTGTGCTGCTTCTCACTGTGAAGGCTCCACAAATACATCAGAGCTGCGGGCTATGGACTGTTGGAAAACACCAGGACTTAACCAGGGCCTCTACCTGGAACCGAATCCTTCATGTTTATTAGGTTTGACCCCCGCTAAGAGGACTTCTATACCCAAACAAGAGGAAAGCCAATAAACCCTGCTACCTCATGGAGAAATACACTTCACACTTGTCTGGCTTTTCTGCAAAACATGACGTGTTTTGAGTAGCAGCGTTTAAACTCAAAAACAAGAGCTTCTTCTGAAAGTAGACTTAAAGGTCTTATCTTACACACAATGGAGTCTTGTGAGTGTTAAGCCATGTTAAACTGCTGTTACCTCATCAAAAACATACCTGGAGTTGTGTTTTGTTTGAGTAAGCCTTTATTACTAGTCTGTCTAAATGATCATGGTCACATTTTTTTCTATAGCGCATTTCCACCTTCAAGGCACTCAAACGCTTTACAACATGGAACCACTCACCCATTCACATACACATTCATACACCAATGTATGCAGACACTAGGAGCAAGCAGGGTTAAGTGTCTTGCCCAAGGACATAATGACAGCATTAATTTGTGGCATTAATTTGTATGTGTTTGCTTTGGGTGGTTTGTGGAGTGGGTAAGACTGTTTTTAGTGGCAGGATAACTATGGATATTGACATGCGCTAGCCTAGCACCAGCGACCTCTGCAAATACAAGGACTGGATGGAATTTTTTTTTTTTTAAATGTCTCCACACGTCTCCAACACTCTGGCTAACTAGGAAATGAGGCCTTATGTCCAAAATTCCAAACTGTCCCTTTAACAACTACATTTTACCTTTACGTCAAAACAGATTGGCAATTCCAGGGCTGACATCATCTCACTGATTCTAGAGAAGATGTATGGAGTTTAAAAACATAGTGGAGCACTTCCTGTTTTACCACATGACATCACAAGGTGAAACAGAATGTTTTCAATTTGAGAGGAGAACACAGCCTAAAAACGCAGTGTGTTAAACATGTGTGAATGAAACAAAAGTGAACTATGGTTGTTTGTGTTGAAAGACTGTAACAGAGATCAGAAACTAATGTAATATGGGCCTTTTATGGAATTGGTTTCATCGCCAGAAGACTTGATATGAGTTTGGTTCGTCTTCACCTTTAAATTCTTTAGTGACTTTGAATATTCCGATAATTAATCACTGACTCCATTTATAGTTAAAAATATGGCTGTGAAATTAATGGTGTTTTTAATCCAGATGTCCACAGCTAATCCTCTGTCATTAAAAGCATCCAGTTAGAAGCAGAGTTCATACTTTGGAAAAATACTTTGAATACTTGATGAATCAATATTAACTTTGCTGTTTGCATAATTGTGTGCCTGTGCCTGTGCTTGCCCAGTGCCCATTTGTGGGTGAGGGGAGAGGGGAGGGGTTAAAATGTTTACCCCCTAAGAAAACATTGCAGTTTCCTTTGGCATAACATTATCTAATATTGACATAATACTGTATAAATGGAGCCTTACTGGCCTCACTCGTTTGTCATAATCAGACTTGAATACTCACTGCTCTTGTACTGTGCTGACTATTCACTCTCTGGGCCTGTATTGATGGTAAATAAACTTCTCTTGCTTAAGCCATACAGTTTATTTCTTGGAAAACTGCTATAGCTAATCACTGTACTTCAGTATTGCAAAATAAACATTGATCAAGTTAATCTGAAAGCAAAAAATAAGGATTGTAGAAAGCACGGGCCAAAGAGGCAAGTTAACAAATGTAAATTACACCAGTTTTGTACTCTAGCCTTGATGTAAACACAATATATTCAGGTATGTCTTTAAGTAGCTGTGCAGCCTGAACATTGGGAGTTCCAGTGAGGGAAACCCAAGTGTGAAACCCAACTCTGGTCCCCTTTGAACTACCTGGACTGACAGAGCCGGACCACCCACAGTGTACCGGATTGTGACCGGACTAAGTTCAAGGTAAGCTCACAGTGTGTGCCAATCACTCAGGGGTAAAGACCATGCAGCATACATATTTATAAATACTACGTTATAGGGCTGTCAAAAATGGATACCAGATTGTAACTGATACTGAATCTATATTTAAACAACCATTTATACTGAAAAAAACAAACACATAAATAGGAACTGGATCTTTCCTGAATAAATTTAGAATATTTTTTTTATCTAAATTGATACTCGTATAAGACCATATGGCAACTTTTCAAAAAACTACTGCTTTCTATATTAATTCAATTTTTTTTCCAAATAATGTATATGTTTATTATAATTGTTACATCAAAATCAATAGAGTATCAAGTCTTTCCTTTAGAATCAAAAGAGAGTTTTAAATTGTAGTATTGTGAAAACACAAGTATCAATGATCAATAATCAAATAATCAATGTATTACTTCTATTATGTAATAACTAGAACATTATAATAAGGCCAATCATGCAATGCTGAACAAAATATCAAACTAAAGTCTTAAAGGTCCTTTATTATTCAAAATTGACTGTTGTGAGATTTAAGTCATGTTACAATGTCGTTACTTCATCAAAAACTGAATAACTGAGTAACTGTCTACAGCTCTAAAGTTCAAAATACTCTGGTTCACCTTGTGATGTCATGAAACATCAACTGGAACCTACCTTTTACCTATTGTTCAGTAGAGATTGTTAATTCCAGAGCTCAAATTATCCAACTGATTCTAGTGAAGATGTATGGAGTTTAAAATCACAGTGACACACTTCCTGTATTACAACATGACATCACAAGGTGGAACACGTGTGAATCAAACAAAACACAACTCCAGGTATGTCTGTGATGAGGACACAAAGACATAACATAGTGGGGCCCTTTAACAAATGACCATAAGAACTTTCTGACAACAGAAATATTAGAGCTTTGACTTTTACATTCGGGTGAGTCATTCTCTAAAGGAGATAGAGGCTTCCCCCGCTCTCCTCCTCCACCCACAAGGGGAGTCCTCTGAGTGGGCGCGCTCAGACAGAGGAACCCCAGGCAAAGGTCAGGACAGCCACATACGTGAAGCATGAGCTCAAGGCAGGCAATCACTCACATTATTGACATTTTATATAGCTTTCACGGGTAAGCCCACATTTCCAGATGAAGATCTTGTTTATGTAACCCTGGTACTGGACCACCTTAGTCAGGCCTGCATACCGTCTGGACTGTAAAAATCAGTCAGTGTCTTTTCATATCTACATTCTTCTCGTGGTTGAGGAGCTCCAGCGGTTGTTTCTCTTTGCTCGGTCCAAAATAGTTTGAACGAAAGTCTGGAAACAGTGCGTTCCGCTGAGAGAAAACACCATCATACCATTCGAATACACCCCCACTTTCCAAAGAATGCCGTGGATGTGATCCCAAAGGGGAAAAAGAGGCTGCCAGGCACAATGCAGACTAACTGCCCATTATAAGGGATTTCCCAAAACAGCCATGTGAAGTGGACATATGGGAGAGAGCTATGGAAAATGAGCAGAATAACTTTTAATCCAGAAGGAAAAAATGGAGAGGCCAATAGGTTTCCCATAAACGTTAATGAAGGGCTTTCCCAGCAAGCTTTTTTCTCCCCTGCATGAAACAAGGGTCAGGTGCTAATACTAACCAGCAGGCTGTATAAAGAGATACGCTTTAAAAACACTATAGAAGTAAACCACGTGGAATCATACACACTGTAAAGATTAGATAAGGACAGAAATGGTGACCTATTTCTTAAGCACGTTCCTTGTTTGATAAACCATTGAATCAGTTATTAGCAGTTTTATCATCCACTTTATTGCCAATTTCTGGAAGTACTTTACGACTTCCCTGTATGAAGTAAGCGTGTGATATGTTATGTGTATCAGTACATGACGCTTTGATCTTATCACCATTTTCAAAGCATTACAGGCTGGTTCAATAATCCTCTACAGTATGAATAAGCCAATAAATTCCCAAACAAAGTTTTACAGGCCTTGGTTTTGCATGTTTGAAGAGTCACGCAATATAATATAATGAGTGTTGTATAGGAGGTCCACATGTTTTAGGGATGTTTTAGGATCATCATTACTGAGAGGACATTGCGTTTTAGAGATAATTCACAATCACTAACATCAAAACCGAACACTGAAATACGTCATTATCTTTCATTTCGGTTGCCTAGGATGATGGAAGTAGTTGAAATGATGAAGTTAAAGCCATATTGTAGAACCTTTTAGCCAAAATGTTCTGAAATATGGAAAAACTTTTAGCTTTTAGCTTTTGCTCTTTTGCCACTCACAACTACAGTATATAACAAACATTTTTCAGACCGTCTCATTCTCGTCTCTAGTCTAGACTTTACAGCAGCACCACCACATGTAACCCATGTGTGTCTGGGTCTACACTCCACGGCACTCCCCCCAGCTCCCTGCTCTGACTTCTGGGGTTTGGGCTCACAAGGTCCCTTACCCCCGGGCCTCCATGCAAAAACACAGTGCAGAAATGAGACAGAATGTAATGGAAACGCCACACTTTCCAGACAGGAATAGTGAGCATCGCAGCTTGAGCCCTGTCAAAAACATACAAAGAAGTCCCCACCCACCTCTTCAATGTGACAGCTCCCCTTTCAGGAAATAACTGGGCAGCCCTGTGGAATAATTGCGGAACATTATAGATAATAAACTCCTCGGGCAGGGGATATGTGAAAGATAACAAAAACAGTCAAAACTCAGATTGGGCAAATTGTGATCAAGATATTGTGTTGTGTATTTAATATCCAAAAGCCAACACAGACCAGGTCAACACAGGCATTTTTGAAAACAGACCCTTTCCTGTGTGGGTTTGATTAAGTAAGAGTTCATATGGCACTACTTCAAATAATCATAATAATTTCTTACAGTTACAACCACTGGACAGAGTTTACACAGTACAGCACCGGACAGGAAGGAGATTCAAATGCTTGTGTGTGGTAGGATAAGAAGGACAAACTGTTGAGGTGAGGATTATGGGCGTACAAGCAAACTTTATATACCAGTATTTATTTATAGTTTCCATGCCATATGCAGGAAAAAAATATTGACGAAGAAGGTATTTATTTTTCAGTGAATTAATGAACTAAGTAACCGTTGGATTTATATAGTTTACTACAGCACTATTGTAGCCATAGCTGCCCTTCGGTAGACTGAGGGAAGTGAGGCTGGCCTGCCAATCTGTGCCACTGGCTTCTCTGACCATCACCAACACTCATACACACATCACATTCATACGAGATAATGTGGGTGAGGTGAGCAGTTTTTGCCACTAGCTCCCCACTGTGGTACCTGGTATTCCAAATGGTCTCCTATCCAAGTACTAAGCAGGCCTGGATCTTTAGCCTGATTCATCAGCCGGTTTCACTTCATGGAAACCAACTGGATTAGCATTAGGATTCATTCGCTCGGCAGTAGGTGGATACTTTTTTTTATTTTTACACCACATCCTGTAGGAAAAAGGGCAATAACTTCTTTCCCCTTGATAAAATTCACCAAACATTCTCTTTGTCCCAGCTTTAAATCCTCGATCTCGGGAATCGTTGCCAACACAGAATACCACAAAAGGGACCATACAGACGCTTGAGTTTGATGTCATGGCTTCACCGCTCTTCGCTGATTGGCCAGTGTGCAGTCTACAACTTCCGGGGTTCTTTCAAACTGTCTAGTGTATTACGATTCCTGCCCTAGTCGCTGGAGGGAAATGAAATTGAGCGGAGGCATTAGATGGCGCCAGCCTGGCTACTGAATCTTAGCTTCTATCTAAAATAATTCAAAGTACAAATCTCAGAAGTGCGTGACATTTTAAACCAGCAATTTAAGATCGCAATTTGCGTCAATACCAATTTCCTTATTTCCGTCTCTGCTTTGTCTGTTTATAATCAAATCTTCTCCAAGGAACTGTGTGACCTTTAAGCATTGTATACTCAAGGACTTAAGGTGAGGGTGGAACACTGGCAACACTGAATATCTTGGTATTTTTATAATCCTGATAATGATAATCAGATGGCAGGTATTTAGTGAGGTCCAAATCTTGCTCAAAAGGAAAAGTAAATGTCACTGTAAAATTCAAAATAGTAGAAACAGCACTACAATCATTGTTCTAGATTGCAAAGGTTCTGTGCTATTTTATTTTAAACTATTTTTTGGAGCTTAGACAGTTTTTTATGGTTAAAGGGCCCACATTATGAAATTTTCTGATAATGATAATTTTCTAATAATGATGTTTTCCTCATCAAAAACAAATCTGGAGTTGTGTTTTCTTCAAATCACATTATTTATGCTATATTTAGGCTGGATTCTTCTCTCAAATAGAAAACACTTTGTTCCACCTTGTGATGTCATGTGATCATACAGAAGTCCTTCACAGTGTTTTTAAACTCCACACACCTTCACTAGAATCAGTAGACTTCGGATGAGTTCAACCCTGGAATTTGCGATCTCTGCTGATCTAAAGGTAAAAGGAGCTGTTAACTTGAAAACTACTGCTTCGTGACATCACAAGGTGGAACAGAGCATTTTGAGCTTTGGAGACTGTAGGCAACAGATTAATAATAAACGGTTACACAAACAAAACACAACACCAGGTATGTTTTTGAGGAGGTGACTGCATTCTAACATGGCTTAAATGTCAAAAGAGTCAATTTTGCGTAATATAGAACCTTTAAATACAGTCAATATTCAAATTTGATTACCACCTCAAGGCTCTACTAGTACACTTGGAAGCTTTAATGATCAGATTTCACTGGGGATGGTAGTGCTCTGTTTGACTGCACAGACATTCTTCAGCCTTCTGTTCCAATGCTAACATAGTTGTCATTCCTCGATTCAAAAATGATATGCAAGCTGGGCTCAGGATGATCCCAAAATGCACAGAAAATCTTAAATAATCTTCAATAATATTCAATTGTATAATCATGGCCGGCCTGGTCTGGGGGATTTCCAATGGAGGTATTTGCATTGGGTCAGTGTATAGGAGTGTCTAGACCTACATAAGTGGGGCAAAGGAATTAGTGTATAGAATTACACAGAAGTGGCTGACCTGTTCCAATTCACATCTCAAACATAATGTAATCTGCAGCTCTGTGATAAACTAGTTCACATACACTGATGCTGGCCAAGTGTAATGTAAATCAAGCGCGTGACGTAACATAAGGACACAAATCAAAACGTGGACTCTTGGTATGTCTGTCTAATCCCTCAGTCAACCAAGTATGATCCAGAGCAAGAGAAAAATTCAATTCTGGCAGCTGGACAAAAGCTTCAGCCGCTTCTTGAGATCTAGTCTGATTGCGGGTGGACAGAACACTGCCTTATATCTGTCTTCACTCGAAAATCTTTGTCTGGTTGATAGAATTGAATTTTTCTTTTGCGTAATAGGTACGGCAATGCAGGTTAGGGCTGCAAAGTCAATAATTGAATCATAAAGCCAATTTGAATGAAAACAATGAACTAATGTATAGATAGATACTTTATTGACCCTGATGAAAAATCAAAGTTTGACAGCATCAACTTAGAAACAAACATACCAACATAGAAAAGAGATTTAAAATATATTTAAAGATGCAATGTGCAACTTTTCTGTTACGGGGTCCACCGAAAACTTTTTTCCATGGAGATATCATTGCTTTGCCTGAAAGGTTTTAGAGCAATGTTTCCCTAAGACTGGACCCTCAGGTCGACAAGATTTTTGGGGGGGTCACCTTGTAAAGATCTGCATGTAGGTCTGCAATATACAGTTCTAACATATTAGATTTTCTGTGCTCACAAAAATGAAGACAAAGCACAGAAACAGAATGCTGCACTTGATCTGCATGTTGCGCTCTCCTCCTGCACCCCAGACTGAAACGTGCTACAAAAACGCAGACAGGTCCACCTACCTCATAAGAAATGTCTTTTTGTAACAATTTTATTGAGTTTTTTTGTTCCAGTATTTCTGGTTCAATTGAATGTTGAAAAGAAAAAGAAATGGGCTACATTTAATGTCCAAATCGGCGACTTATGGTTATCTTTTATTGCAGGTTCAGTTACTGTTTTTCATTGTTTAAAACCTGAGTAATACTAATTACTCAAAGAGACACGATCACTCAGACAACAATAAAATATTCTCATTAATGTTGAATAATGGTCAAATCCACCTTTATTGTGTGCTTTACAAACAATGTCTGTTAACTTGGGTCACGACTTTTGTGATTTTTAAAATGTGGGTCCCCACAAAAAAAAATTGGGAAACACTGCTTTAGAGTATGGCATTAAACTCAATTACTGCTCAAAAATACAACAAAAAACATGGATTCCTACAATGACTGAGCTCTCGTCTCCAAAGATCTGACCTGTAACTTGGGCTGGAGGCATTGTGGGCTTCTCTCCATGGAAACAGATAAGTTCAATTCAATACTACTTCCATACTATACAAAGCAATAAGATTTCCATGAAGACAAGCAAGTGGCAGACCCTCCAGAAAGTTACACAGTGCACATTTAAAGTTAGCTTTCAGTCCTCTTGCATTCATCAGCTATAGTCAAATCAAAATAATCTAATCAAAATGGCTGCAATTTTTAAAAAGTACTATAATTTCCTCCACAAACAACACAATATTCTGTGTCTTTTGGTGTAAAAACTGCTAACCCTGTAGTAGATCGGTACAAGCATGTTGATTTTTGTATTGCTTTGTTAGTTCATATGCTTAGATTGCATCCAATTCTCCTGGTTGGGTTTAAAATTTGAGCTTTGAACAGAATCCAATTATTAAAACAAAAATTACACACCTACTCACACTCGTTATGCTTGTCCAAAAAGTCAAAGTTGAATATTTTTCCCAATTCGTTCGGCTCTAATGCAGGTTTTCAAATTATGTTCATATTAACAGCCAAAGATATCAATGTCAAAAGGTGAGGCCTACTCCAATCATTTCAGTGTTACAAAATGGCATCGCATTACACCGTGCCTCATCTCCATCAGCTCCTTCCATCTTGATAACATATAGTACTCTTCAGGAGCTCTTAAACATCACCATTCCTCAAATTCCCTGGATTCTGGATGGTGTGACCTCATTGGGTGAACGGAGCGAGTCGGAAAATAGCCCCCGGTCGATCCTTTGCTTCAACATGGAAACTTAAGCTAACAAAGAATGCATGACTATGTGCAAACTTGACTGTGGGCCTGCACTTGTGAGTCAAAACAACATGTTTTCCAATGCAAGTGTGCACCCACTCCACTGTGTGCTAATGTGGGAATTTGAGATTAGCCAACCAAATGGTCTTTTCCTCACATATACAAATGTAAAATATGGCCATTTAGCACTCAACTGAGAATTTTCCAGTTTTAAATAATTATCATGACTGCAGCAATGTCTTCAAATATTTACATTTTTTTAAAGCCACAGTATGTAACTTTTTAGCCCAAGTATATAAAAGCATGTTTTTCATTTTGGTTGTGTTTACTGCAATGAAAAATGTACTGTGAGTGGGCTTGTATCTCCACAAAGCTGACTCTTATTTGGTCAGTAAGAGGAGGGCCACCTACCAACTTGCCTCCATGGAAATGTTGTTTCTTTGACCATAATCTTCCTCATATGGCATAAAACTCATCCACTTCCATGGACAAACTTCCGAAGTATGGTTTTAACTTTCTATTTCTGTGGAATCACGTAGTCAACTCTGCACCTTCACAAAGTTACACACTGTACCTTTAAATAGAGATGGGGACTAAAAATATTCTACAGTGGATATTTGAAGCACTAAAACACACAAAAGCACACACCAAAATAATGCTAAAATGTTTCAATTTGATCCACTGAAAATATAATGCAAGGTTTTATGCCTGACATTGTACTGTAAATCGTCATGGCCTATTTGTTGAAAACTATGCCAACAAAATTTAGTATATTTTGCAGTTTCAATATCAAAATAAAAAGCTGCAAATCCAAACAAGACATCACTGATAAGATATCTGCTGATTTCTGCAAACCACAGAGACATAAAGTGTGTATTTCCTGCCGCGTTGTCAGAAGAAATGTGTCTCCCGTTGTTCTCTGTGACCTTCTGAGAATGTCTCTGTGAGTTTGTCTCGGAGCTGGACAGACAGTAAAGCTTGGCATGTCAGAGCTTGTTTACTGGAAACTCCTGCCTGCAGTTTTTATATGAAGGGGGCTGGGGTTATGAGAGACTTAACAGTTTAGCCTTTGGACATGGGGAGAAGTCAGACTTTATTTGTGAGATTCACAACTGTGTTAATGTTTCCATTTGAGTTTTCAGTTAGAAGATTTGGGTACATTATTTTCTCTTACACTTAAGATGTTGTGTGGATCAGAGGCAGGCTACAAAGAACTGTAAACGGGCCTGTGATGATAACAAATTTTGAAGTTTGAAGAAAATATAGACAAATGATAATACTGAAACAAATTTATGACACTGACATTATAACCCTAAATCATGATTATCCTCCCAAAATATTCTAAAATGTATGTGGTTAAAAAACACAAATTGCAATAAATAAATAGTGAAATTAAATCTAATAAAAATATGTCCCACTTATCCATAGTAAAAGTACCAACAAGAAATAATAACCCCCAAAAGTTATTATTCCATTGAATGTACACTGAGCGATAATTACTATATCGACTTACCTTCAATAAATGAAAGCTGAAACAAAATTTATCGTGTGTACAATTTCTAGTTTCTGTTAATACAATATGATTTGAGCTCTAAAATGTTTAATAACTGACTTCTATGACTAATTATTGGTTCATTCTGTTATTAATTTGTTGCAGCTCATGCGTCTTAGTTACACGGTCTTTTCAAAAATGGTTTACTGGAATCATCTTGCATTATTATTATTGCATCAGTGGCATAAAGTAGTTTAATATTATTGTTTATCACAGTATATCTCTGTAGCAATATATCATGCTTCAAAGTGTGTTATCATGACAGGCCTATATACACTCAAGCCTCAAATTCAGGACAATAGGATAATACAAATATGCATGAATCAAGATACAACTTTGTGCTCATAAGGACAGATTAGCATTATAACATGGCTAAAAGCTCAAAAAGGTCCATTTTACATAATATACCCCTTTAACTATGAGAGATTTGGAGTGGCAGAGATAAGTAAAAGACTTGTCATTAGAGCCGGTTATCAGGAGTGGATAGGGAAGGATAAGAGCCGCAATAAATGCTTGTCGCAGTCCTGACGGTAAGAGGCAGTTCTATGGCTCTGTGCTTTATGGAATGTTCTTGGAATACAAAACATGGAGATCCATTAGGTTTGGTAATCAGGCCCAGTGTGTCCCTGTGCTGCCGTTTGCATTTGGGAGCGGGCTGCATGCCTCTCACTGAAGCACATAATTACAAACTGGTGATAAAGAGAAAGAAAGAGAGAAAGAGAAAGAGAGAGAGAAGGGAAGAGAGAGAGAGCGAGAGAGAGAGAGAGGTTAAAATGACTTGAATTAAAAACATGTTATAATGATTTGAGTGACATAATTGGTGACAAAGAGAGAAAGAGATAAAGAGACGCAGACAGAGCGAGAGAAAGAGAAAGACAAAGACAAAGAGGAAGAGAGAGAGAGAGGGAGAGAGAGAGAGAAATAAAAAATAGAAGGTTAGGGGGGTTAGGTTTTTTATTCCGCACTGTTCTCTCTTCTCTTTTAATGTTAACTTTATTATCTTTTTTTAATGTTTTAATTTACTTATGTAATAAACTTGCCTTGCCTAGGTTGAGTGCAGACACATTTCTACCTGTACTACAAAAACTCAAATCTTGCCAAGTTAAAATTACTTTAATTATTGTTATATTGATTTGCGCAACTTTCACTTGACAACTAAAATTATCTTCCAATGGAACAAGTCTTTTTGTACTTGAAATAGGAAAAAACACCTCATTACGCTGAAGGCAAGAAAAACAACAACTCTTTGTACTTAAAGGAGCACTGAGTAACGTCTGTCACTTACATCACTTACTTGTTTCTATTGTGATGTTATTGCGTTTCCTGGAATGTTACAGAGTATAGCATTAAACTTCTATTATTTATTATTTATTTCGTTAGGGGTCTTTTAATTTAAAAAAATACTTTTGAAATACACATTCCTACTGTTACTGGGGTCACCTCTTCACAGATCTGACCTGTAAATTGCCCTAATGACATCTCCATAGAGATTAAGAAGTTTATTAAGATACTGTAGTAGAACATTCCAGCTCAAAGCAAAACACCAAAAACCACCATACAAGCAGGTGGTGGACCATCTACCAGTAAAGTTTCGCAATGCAGCTTTAAAATAAGAAACTAAATCATATGTTGTTTGAATTAAGACAAAAATATTTGATCCATTGGTAGATCATTTGACTTGTTAAGTGAAATCTACTCAAATCAAGTTAAATCTTCTTTATTTGAGTACCAGGAAGTTGCACTTTCAGTTTTTTCTGCAGTGTGAACAGTGGAGGTGGGCGTGACTGGCACAGCAGGGAGCTCAGGTGTGCCGGGAAACCAACTGATACATTCCTTGGCACCTGCACCTTGCTTCCACTTAAAATTCCGTATTAAATATTTGCCTGCTATCCAGAGTACACACTTCTACAGGTGAATTAGCCAAGGACATGCATCATCTGTCCGTATCAAAACAAATATGGCTGCTTATGAGAAAAAAGAAAAGAAAATAAATCACAGGGGGCTGGAATTCTGCAGAATCAATGAGTGAAGCACAGTTTGAGGTGAGAGAAATGTGATTTTGCTGTACATGATTGACAAATGGAGCTCATTCGTTTCACATCACTGAAATAAACACATCTGACTGAACGGTATTCCTCTCAAGTCTAGAACTAAAAAAATAAATAAGGAGTAAATCAGACCATGACCATAATGAGTCATGAAAGTTATTTATTCAACCTTCTTTAACTTAAATTTAATCATATAAAGGTTATATAATGAATGAATCACTGGATGTAGCCTTTGAAGATATCCAAAGCGCTTTATAGTGCAGGTAAACTACTACTGAGCCACAGCTGCCCTGGTGCAGACTGATGAAAGCTAGGCTGCCAATCAGCGCCATCGGCTCCTCTCACCCCACCATCACTCTCGTACACGTCACTTTCTTACTAGGCAATGTGTGTGAAGTGTCTTGCCTAAGGACACAATGACAGTTGTTGCCCCACTGTGGAACCTGGTATTCCCAGTGATATTCCCAGCAGTCTTCAATCCAAGTACTAATCAGGAACAGCCTTGCTTAGCTTCTGAGCTCTGACAAGATCTGGCTTTGACAAGCTGGTATGGTTCCCCACCAGTACTAAGAAGAAATACCAACAATAAATATGACCTCCAAAAATTATTGTTTCATCCAAACAATAACTCGATTTGGTAAATATCGTGACAGGCCTATCTACGAGGAAAATTGTCATTATAAAAACATGTAACAGTACAGATCAGTGCAAACTACAACACTATACCATGCATGTACCTTTCTCAGAACATAAAGTACCAATTTTCTGCCAGCTAATGTACAAAATGTCACAGAATGTCACGTAATTGATTCCACACACACTGAGACATACCACAAAATTGCACCAATCAGCATGTCACAAAGCTACACATGCTCATAAGCGGCCTCTAAAAACATTCATTTAGTCAGGCTCTGCTGAATCATTTACCAAAACTGAGGTGGAAATAAATACAGAAGCATGCAGTCTGGCTTTTACGTAATGCCAGCAGTAGCCAGGCAGCCAGGGCCTCAGGATGCATGCAGAGAAGCAAGGAAAACAAACAGTTAGGATGTCCTTTCTGCATACTTGATGTTATTCCCAGCCACAAATACCAAAGTTAGGGCTGCAAAACAGATTCACATAAAAGTCAGCTATTTCACCTTATAAGGTTTTAAGTTCCTAAGACATTTGATGGCGTGTACAGTGCTTGTTGTATACATGGCAAAGTGCACGTAGGCCTCGCTTATGGTGCTGGTAATCACACAGCTGGTGAGACTCTGTTATCGCTTAAAAGGTGGGTTGTTATGGTAAGATCTGGGAGGAAGGCTTAAAAAGATGAGGAGAAAGTCAACCATCCAATTTAAAGTTAATTCCACTGATGAGTCCAAAAGAGAACACAAACAAACACATTTCCTGGGGGATAAAAATATAATACTTTCATTGGTTTGGTATCTGTACAGTCTTAAATCTCTCAAATGACTGGGATCAAAAGTACAAATCAAAAAGCCACATCCTCATTTGAAACTTTGACAGGTCAATGCATGTTCTGTTTCTAAATCCATTTAGATAAAAGGCTGCTGTTGTGGATACTACTTGGGAAAAACACCTTTCAGCGCAAGTATGGGATTTAAAAAGGTACATAATGTAACAGGTGTACAGTCTGCCACCTGTTTCCATGGTGATGTTATTGCTAGAGTGTTCCAAAATATGGCATTAAATTTGTCTGTCTCTGTGGGTAGAAGCAGGTGACAGTCCAAAGTACAGATCTGATCTAACACAGCGGGGACCACGCTCGCTGTAATAATGCATGTTTTTTTTATTGTAATTTACAATAAAAATGTGAATAAATACAAATTGATAAGTAAAACAGAATTGTGAAACATTCCAAGGAAATCTTCTCATCTCCATTAAGACAAGTAGGTTCCAAAGAAGCAACAAAATTTCAAGATATAGAGCAGGGGTCCCCAACCTCTGGGCCATGGACCGGTACCGTGGGTCGTTTGGTACCGGGCCACAAAAGAGCAAACCCTCCCTCCCATACACATCTCTAAACCAGAACTAAACCAGAAATAAACCAGAACTAAACTAGGACTAAACTAGGTCTAAACCAGGTCTTAATCAGGTCTAAACCAAGACTAAACCAGGACTAAAGCAGGAATAAACCAGGTCTAAACCAGGACTACACCAGGACTAAACCAGGACTAAACCATGTCTAAACAAGGTCTAAAACCAGGACTAAACAAGGTCTAAAACCAGGATTAAACCAGGACTAAATCATGACTAAAACAGGATTTAATCAGGATTAAACCAGAACTAAAACTGGACTAAACCAGGATTTAACCAGGATTAAACCAGGATTAAACAAGGATTAAACCAGGACTAAAACCAGGACTAAACCAGGCCTAAACCAGGACAAACCCAGGTCTAAAACCAGGACTAAAACCAGGACTAAATCAGAACTAACCCAGAACTAAAACCAGGTCTAAACCAAATTTAATCAGGGGATTAAACCAGGACTAAAAAGAACTAAAAAGAACTAAAACAGGACTAAACCAGGACTGAAACATGCTGTGCCACCACAGCCCCCGGTCCCCGAAATATTGTTGGACATAAAAACAGTCCGTGGAGCAAAAAAGGTTGAGGACCCCTGATATAGAGCACATTTAATTACTTCTATTTATAATGTATTTTTTATAAATTACAGGTTGTTTGTCCACAATTTGAAAAGCCACTTCACTACACAGGAGCCAACTTTTTTTTTTTTTCTGGCTATATCAAGTTTCAAATGCCCAGCGCTTTCACAGTAGACCAATAATTGCCACTGATCTTTCCCGACCGGCGTTTGACTTCCTGTCCCTCTAAAAGTTTGTCTCCTAATTATACTCCCTTTGGTGCGTCAGTGTTTTGGTCATGTGATAGCTATGCATGCCCCAAGTTCAATAGCTAGGTCAGGGCCACATGCGTTTAAAAGCAACCGACGTCACACCGCTCATGCATGCAGCCCGGCCTAGCGTGTGCAGTCGCCTTCTACCCGCAGCTGTTGCCCCAAGCATACATGACAAGAGATTTGACCCAATGCCAGTGATAAAACTTGAGTAGAGGTGATTCACTAATGTGTTTATAGCCTTAGCAATCACCTCCTTCAATGGTGTCAAACTCAGCACACTTTCAGCTCTAACTTTGGGTATGACGTAAACAAACAAACACGGTCAATGTCATGGTTGAGGGTTTTTCATAATCCGACCACACAGTATCACAGTAACCAAGAATGTTACAATATCATGATTGTGATATGATTTTTGAGAAGAAATGCCAAAATTCAAGAATTATTCAAATGACTAAACTGCAGTGAAATTAATTACCATATTTTTCAGACTATAAGTCGCACTTTTTTTTGTGGTTTGGGTGGTCCTGCGACTTACACTTTGGTGTGACTTATATATTAACATTTTCAGACTGACAGCTGCGAGAGGGTGCTCTAGGCTCGTGGGTGCTCTAGGCTCGTGGGTGCTCTAGGCTCGTGGGTCAGTATCTAGTACTACTATTACTCCTGTACCACTGTCACTTCGCACTCTACTATGCTTCCTGTAGAAATAGCTGCTGTCCTGCTGCAAATAGTGAAATATTCAGCCGAAAATGGTAATCGAGAAGCAGAAAGAAAATTTGGAGTGAGCAAGAAACTGGCGGAAAGCGCAGATTGGGAACACAGCTTCATGGCAACCGGGCGAGTGCACCATGTAAATTTTCTGGAAGTCACTGGATGAATCGACAAAGCCTGAACTTCAATGACAATCAAAACCATCCTGTTGGGATTCAGAAAGGCCGGAATAATTCTAACTGGAACTGATGCTGAGTCTGACAACAGCTACGCGGAAGAGGAACCAGCACGCTGCTTACCTCATGGATGTACGGTTTATCTCTAGAGGTCGTGCAGAAGTGACACCGAGGATGAAGAATTCAATGGATTTAGTGATTTGGAGTGAGATCGTGAGTTTGGTAAACTTATGTTATGTTGTTTATTCTATAGTTATCTGGATAACTGTTAATATGTTACGTTAACATATTAACCCCTATTCAGCTTGTTGTTGTTCTATTCTGTTGTTATTACTATAACTTGTTATTACTATACAAAATACATTCTCCCCAAAAGTGCGACTTATATTCTGGTGCGATTTATATATGTTTTTTTCTTCTTCATTGCTGATTTTTTGACTGGTGCGATTTATACTCCGGAGCGACTTATAGTCCAGAAAAAAAGGTAAATTAAAATGCATTGTCTAATTGATACTTTGCAGGGTGATCATGCTGGGAGTGTTCTACGTGTGTGTGTATTGGCAGAATATTCATCAGTTACCACGGAGACACAATCCACATTTTAGCAAACACTGCCAAATAAGTTTTAAAGATGTCTGAAAACTCAAGAAAAGACACAAAACTGATTTAAACAATGAGTAAGAGTGACTAACTGAAAAACTGTTGACTAATGCAGTGTTATTTGAGAGGGACTTGACACATCAGCTTCCCTGTTGTAATTCCAGCTAAAACTGTACTTCACGGTCAGATTGTCTTAAATAAAATTCAGATTAAAGTCTAACAAAGCGTCAGACAGAGCAGTGCTTACAGATATTATCACATCTCCAGGGAATGTTAATGACATCTGCTGCCGTTATCAAATCTTTTATCAAATCAAACTTTAAGAAGTCAAATTCAAGAGATTAAAGAGAGGGTATTACGCAAAATCTGAAATCTCTCTGAAGCTTTCTACCATGTTATAACATAGTTCCCTCGTAAGAAAAAATGCCTGAGGTGGTTTTATATGTCGTTCATGCATGTTTGAGGACACTCTTCAAACCCAGTAGAAGTTTAATAGAGAATAGAAGTTTATAGGTTTTTGGAACACACTGAATTGAAATTACTTACTTTATTTTTATATTGTGACCATAAAAATCACAATTATCGATTAAACCAAATAATCTGGACATCCTCAGCAATAGCAAACCTGTGATTCTACAAGCCAAACATTTCCTATAGCCTACATCTTGACCCGGGTTCAAGTCTGTTTTTGCAATATTCATCAAATCAAGACACGAAATGAAGAAAGTGCTCAGTGGCAGAACAACAAACCCCACCTCCTGTCGACTCCCATTAGTGCAAAGCTCACCAAAGCTAAAGCTTATACACTGAATGTTTTGTTTAAAGTGGATATGACACCAAGGCAAAAGCGAAACAAGATGTATAGATTTATAAACTGGGAATGATCCAGTAAAAGTGTAGTCAAAACATGCCGTGGTTCATGTTATTTTTCACATTTTGTACAGACTGAAGTTTGACTATGTGAGGTTAATGCAGATTTTACACATGTTAAAGTCTTACATAATTCACACTGAACTGAAAAGTTTCTTGCATGAAAATGGGTGTTACATTTTGTGAACTGGGCTAAGCCTTTTCTTACCTAGCCTGGTAGACACAAGTAGCAATTTATATATTTCAATTTCTTTTGCAGATGAGCCATACAAAATGTTAAAATACACATAGTTATTTATACTTAGAGCGCACATATTATAGCAAATTGATGTTATAGCTGTTTCCCCTCACCATTTACTCATACAAAGTTGTATTTAGAGTGGTTCAGCAATCTTTGATCACTTATTTTCAAGACGCCAAGCTCCCATTGGGCACTGCCGTTTTATAACTCTTAAGTCCACTCATTTGTTTCTTTTATGAAGTCATTTTATATCAATATTGCAATTTAAATTGTCCGTATAATCACATAATGATCTATGTGTGTCATAGATTATAACCATATACAAGACCCAAGCACGATGTCTTTTTTAACAAATTTGAGAACAGATGCTATAAAGTATACAAGCAACTTGTCAATAAGAGGAAAAAACAAATAAAACTGCAGAAAATTAGTAAGTTAAAGCTCTTGATAGCCTAATTCTTGCCTACCCTGAGTTGGCATCGAAAATTTTAATAGGAAGTTCAATGTAGCACTCAGAAACAAAACAGACAGTTTGCAGTAATTTATACTTTTGAACACATTGTAGAATATTTTCCCAGATAAACTTTAGTCTACATTTTTAAAGGCTTAGGAAATGCCGGCACCTCATCACTCCCTCAACATCTACATACTGTCTCTCTAGCATATGAAATACAGCTCACACCAGATAAATCACAAACATGTATAGCCATATTGTTCACCCACGATTAGTTTAACAACATTTTTCAATAACCTTCGAGTTGGATTTATCATGGTGTCCAGAAAAGTGGGATGAAGGGGGCTCTTTTGTATGAGTTCAGACCGTATCTTATTGCTGTGACTAATCATGACCTTGGCTGTTTCAGTTCCATTTATTACATCAACCTCTCCTCACACACAAACCCCCACTGGACCCACCGGGGAATCTGCAAAACTGTTGCATAAGATATTAATATTACACAAAGACCAAGTCCAATTGAATTACACAAATCATAGCGCTTGGGTCAATAGTAAAGGCCAGAATTCAAAAACAAATTAAACTTGAAAATATTGGATAAAAGCTGTGAGGTGAAGAAAAACATTTTGAAAACGAAAGGGCGATCGTGGGTGACCAAGAAAGGTGCACAATGTAACTTTTCTAGTGAGAGCTTTGCCACGTGCTTGTCTCCAGTGGAGATGTTATTGCATTGCCTAGAATTTTCCACAGTATGGCATTAAACATATCTATCCTGCAATTATTCAATTACAGATGTTTTCAATCACCAACACAAGGATTGAAAAACATGTATTCTTACTGTGAGTGGGCTCGCCTCTCCACAGATCTGACCTGTAACTTGGCCTGGTAGTCGCTCCTGCTTGTCTGCATGGAGATAGATTAGTTTAATGCCATACTACACAAAGCAATTGCAATGCTCTGTCAACTTACAGAACAAATGTTTTTATGCGTTAGCAAGATTGGGACCTCCTCTCCACAGATCTGACCTGTAACTTGGCCTTGTAGCATTTCCTGCTTGTTTCCATGGAAATAGATTAGTTTAATACCATACTACACAAAGCAACTGTAATGCTCTGACAACTTACAGAACAAATATTTTTATGCATATCACCTTAGTGAGATTGGGCCCGCCTCTCCACCGATCTGACCTGTAATTCGTCCAGGTAGTCTCTCCTGCTTGTCTCCATGGAGATAGATAAGTTTAATACCATACTACACAAAGCAACTGTAATGCTTTGACAACTTAAAGAACAAATCTTTTTATGCATGTCACCTTAGCAAGTTTGGGACCGCCTCTCCATAGATCTGACCTGTAACTTGACCTGGTAGCATCTCCTGCTCATCGCCATGGAAATAGATAAGTTTAATGCCATACTACACAAAACAACGGTAATGCTCTGTCAACTTACAGAACACATGTTTTTATGCATGTCCCCATAAGATTGGGGCCGCCTCTCCACAGATCTGACCTGTAACTAGGCCCAGTAGTCTCTCCTGCTTTTCTCCATGGAGATAGATAAGTTTAATGCCATACTACACAAGGAAAATGTAATGCTCTTTCAACTTACAGAGCAAATGTTTTTATGCATGTCACCTTAGCAAAACTGAGACCTCCTCTCCACAGATCTGGCCAGGTAGCCTCTCCAGCTCATTTCCATGGATACATTTAATTAATGCCATACTATAAAGCAACCACCAAATGCTTCTTTAACGTACAAACCAGTACCAAATGTTTTTATGCATGTCACCATAGCAAGAGAAAGATATTACAGAACAATCCATTGGTACATCATGACAAAACCTTTCCAAATCCCTTAAAACTGTTATGAATCCTGGATCTATCTACAAGGACTTTTTCCCATTTAAAAAACTAGTGGCTGTAGCTAGTGTTGTTATCGCCCCATGATGTCATATAGGCCCAATCTAAAAGGATTACGCAGATGGTAGGGGAAAATTGTCTCCATTATAGCTGAAAGGAAAATGTGGATTTCTACAGTAAACTATGGGAATAATGACAGGGGATGTTTGGCTCGGAAATGTTTTGGATTGACACCAAATTGGTCAATTGTTACGAGATGTAGCAATTCCTAAAACACGTCAATGGAACTCCAGGGTAACGCAAATCAACAAATGACAATGGAAGGAAGAACATGTACAACAACAATGAAATGGTGTGTATGTATTTTTCCTGTTCCATTAGTAATAGGCTGGGTTCACGTCAGATCACAACATTGGAGAAAGCCTATCGTTTAACCTGAGCAGGAGGAGGACTCTGTGTTAGAACTCTATGTTGAAATTAGCTGTTTAACTGATGTCTTAAAAGATCAGCACAAACAAAAGTGGCAAAGTGAAATGAGGAAAATGTAATCTAGTGACATTAGATGTAGAATTGAATATAAATTTGAAAATATTTATGATGTGAAAATTTTAAATACAGACAGGCCATCTGTCATCTCAGGACTAACTCCAGGATTCCCAAGGTCGCTGGCAGATACAATGACCTTCAAGCTCAATGAGGATTTGTAATTTATGGTGAGATGTGAATTTCATGTTTTGAGTGTACAATCTGTATACTGTTTTATTCAGAATATTGATGGTAAAAGTGTTTTCTAGTATATGTTATTTTGTCATGAATTGATATGTTTATGTTTGTGCAGTGTTCATAATGAGCAAATAAAAAAGTAAAAAATTTAATGTAATGAGATTTGTTGATCTGTTATCCACATGAAACAAAAACAATCACATACCTAAACGTCTGCACTGTCAATATGAATGAACAAAATAGCCTCAGAAAGTGGTTCATTATTCATCTCCAACTGTGTGATTTTTATCAGTTGAAATGACTTTAAGATGTGAGATTAACATTGCAGGTTTATGAACCCAGTCCCAGTTTTGTGGATATGTTTCTTTTAAAAACAATACATTTCCAAAAGAGTTACAGCAAATATACATCATCAGATTTTTTAATGTGAATGTAATCTACAGCGCTTGGGAAAAACACTAAAATTCAACGGCAGGAATGACTTAAATAAACACGTAAGAGTCATGATATCCCTATGAGCAATGCCACATCCCATTGTGCCAGTTACAGGGGGAACTACTTTGTCAACATACTTGCCATTCCAAAAGATGTATTTCCGAACATCAAGGGCTTCGTAAAATAGCTGTGAAGTAAGTCACCCTCTCCTATTCCTCCTCTCACACTTGACTCACAATAAAGGCTCCATAAAAGGCCTCAATGCTTCCTCTGCAGCCAAAGGTAATCCTTGTGACTTAACTCCTGACTCACAAAAGGAAATGTTCAAAGCTAGAGATGGGTCAAATGAGGTGAAAAACTGCACAGATATGATTTCATAATAATGTTTAGTCTGTGAAATCAAAGCAATTCCATCAGACAAAAAAGGTGTGAAGAAAAGTGGACCATGAATGCAACACAAAAAGTGTGGCTCAAACCGTCTGTAACTCTGTGAAACATACTGAAGTGCAGAGGTCAGTGTTATGGCTATGGCTGTGGATGAGCAGTGATGGGGGGTCAGCCATCTGCTTGTCTCCATGGAAATGCTATTGCCTTATTTCATAACATGGTATTAAACAAAAAAATGTATTCACTAAAAGCTGGACATGTTATACTGGCAGTTGAGGATGCACCTTAATTAAGGTCTACTGCTCAATCTATTTTTGAGCACTGTACAAAATGAAGATACACAAAAAATATTAAACATAAATTAGTAGTTTCATCTTTTAGTGTATGTTACCTTACTATAACTGCTATAATAACTGAATCTACCTCCCATTTCTGTTCTACATTGAAGGCCTACATTGAAGGCCTACATTGAATGTCACATAAATGTCACATAAATCTAGGATTAAGCTCCAGTCTCCTATATTGCAAAAGAAATAATAAAAATGGCAAGTATGAGAAAAAATGCATTAAAATAATCTCTAACAGTGGAGCACTTTGAGAGGCATTACACAAGTAAGGCAATATTATTAATACAAGTACATAAACGCTGCTTGTATTGTTCTATTATGTCTACATAAATGATGCCATATAAGGCTATTCCGGTCTGCGAGTTTCATAGCGTTTCCTATTTAGATGGAAGAATTCCAATCAATGTGTGAATCACTGCAAAACATACCATTCGCTTTAGCAGGATAAACATTGAAAACGCAAGTTAAAAAGGCTGATATTACGCTATTCTCTGATCTCTGTTACAGTGTTCCTCATCACAAACATTCCTGGAGTCATCTTTTGTTTCATTCACACATTCTTCTCCTAAACAGAAAACATTCCACATTCCACCTTGTGATGTCATGTGGTAATACAGGAAGTGCTCCATTGTGTTTGTAGACTCCACACACCTTCATTAGAATTGCTAATCTTTACTAAAGAAAAGGTAAAAGGAAGCTGTTAACTTGAAAACAACCATTTCATGACATCATAAGGAGGAAAAGAGCAGTTTGAGCTTTGGAGATGTAGATAAGATGTAGATGTAATAATAAAGGATTAATGAAACGTGTGAATGAAACAAAAAACAACTCCAGGGTATGTTTTTGAGGAGGTGATAGCATTATAACATGACTTAAAGCCCACACAAGAGGCGGCTTTGTGCAATATAGAACTTTTAAAATGCAAGAAATGTAGAACAGAATGTCTTATTGTCCATCTAGCATATGACACACAGCTCATAGCAGATAAATCTCTAAAACATGTGTAGCCATATTGTTCACTCACAATTAGTTGAAAAACATATTTCAATAACCTTCAAGTTGGATTTATCATAGCGTCCAGAAAAGATGGGATGAAGGGGCCTCTTTTGTATGAGTTCAGACTGTATCTTATTGCTGTGACTAATCATGACCTTTCCTGTTTTGCAAGTTTAAAATGTTATAAATGTAGAAAATAATCAGATCAATATTTCCCAGAACACTTAAATGGTAATAGCAACTGTTGCAATCTCCGCAGTGGTGGAAGAAGTGCATGATTTTGTTACTTAAAGACAGATACTGGAGCAATAAAAATACTCAAGTAAAAGTAAAAGGGTCACAAGAAATCTACTTAGGTAAAAGTATTAAAGTGCCTGAATAAAAATGTAGTGTTTCACACATCCAGGCTTCAAATGTAGTCATTTTGATACAGCTTTTGATACAGTATTTGGTTCAAAAAAAACAACAGAATCGATCAATTTTTCTAAGCTGCTTTTATTTGTATATTTTTGCTTAAAACATGTTAAAAAATAAACTCTCAGCCTTTTCAGTGGGTCACAGACTATCATAAAAACTACTTTTACTTTTCAGTCCAGTTAAACAATGTAATGGAGTTGAAAGTTAAGATACCTACTCTCAAATACAGTGGAGTAAAAGTAAAAAGTATCCACATAAAATGTACCGTAAAGTACAGATGCTTACAATCTGTAGTTTTCAGATTTTAGAATGTGATGATGTCATTCTCCCAGTGGGGGGGCAAGAGCCTGTTTTCCCTATTGATTTTGTACTTTCCCATGAAATATCCACAACGTAAATTCGCAAATGTTAAATCTGGTACTTTCATTTATTGACCAAACCCAAGAACTCACTATATTACAACATGATTTTGCTTTTTAACAATATTCAGCTGCCCCACCATCTGTATTAATGAATATTGGCTTATAGAATGCTGCGATGTCATCTGTTATTACTTACGTACAGTACATTACTACTTTTACTTTGTTACATTCTCTTGTTACAATCTCTGTTCATTCTTCTGGATTGAGTCTGCTAAGTGAGGCTATCCTTGACACTGACTCATGACTTGAGACCCCTCACACAGACTTTTATGGTAAATCTGCCCAGGTACACTCCCCCTTTCAAGCTGTGCCACTCAACATGATGACTGCACTGGCATACTCCTCATGGCATAGACATTACCACAGCGTCATGACAGCATTCCCCCATCCAAACCTGTGACTCCTCCATCTGTTTGGAGGTCTGGCCGAATGGGGCCTGTACGTTGACAAGCATGACATAACTTCAGAAGGAGGTAAGGGGTATCCAGTTGCCCCACACAAGTTTTAATGTGCGTGTGGCTATCCAGACGCTATGCAGTCAAAGCAAACTCGAGATAGTCTTTGAAAACTATTAGCGTAGCTCGCATGTCTCGCACCCAAGTCTATTCACATAAAACATATTTCATTACAGTCCCAGGTTTTTAATAAGGGCTGGGAGAGAGATAAATAGTTTGTAGTTCCTAGAGTAGTAATAAAAATAGGCATCCAGATACAACACCGGTATGAAAATACATATGCGAAGATACTTATTTGAACAATATCAGTTAGTACTTAAAGACGCACTGTGTAACTTTTCGGTTGGGGGTCCAACACTTTCTTGTTTTCCATGGATATGTCATTGCATTGTTTAAAATATTCCTCTACCTTACATTTACTCAATACCTAGAAAAACAGGTATTCTGAGAAGGGCTACTTCTCCACAGATCTGACCTGTAACTTGGGTCTTGTTTGGTATCCATGAAGATAGAAAAGTGTAATGCCATACTGTGAAGCAGAGGTGTGGACTTGCAAGTCATGACTTGGATTCGAGTCAGACTTCAGTTATTATTTTTAGGACTTGAGACGTGACTTGATAAAATGGAGTAAAACGTGGGACTCAACTTGGACTTGAAGGGCACAGACTTGGAACTTGACTCAGACTTGAGGTCTGTGACTTGAGAAGACTTGAGAAGCACTTTTAAATCTGAATTTGTTCTATACTGACTGTAATGATTCACTCTAAGCTGTTGTCAAGACATTTAAAAAGATAAAAATAGCATTTCTACAACTCTTGAAATGACTCTCGACTTGAAATGACTTGAAACTCAAAGCAGACAACTTGGACTTGACTTGGCCTTATGGGCTAGTGATTTGAGACTCAACTTGGACTTGCCTGTATTTCACCTAGGACTTGACTGGGACTTGAGGTCAAGGACTTGAGACTTATTCTAGACTTGCAAAACAACGACTCCCTCCACCTCTGCTGTGAAACATAACATCTCATGGACCCTCCACCAGAAAAGTTACACAATGCACCTTTAATAAATTGCATTAATTAATTAACTGGTCAAACTTTGATCTTGCCTGAATAGTTTTATATAGTTTTGATATGTATCAGAACTAGTATCAATAATAATATTAAAGAAACTACTAAAACTTTGTATAGAAAATGACATTCTATTGTAGGCCTTTCACAATCACACATTTTGAAGCGAGATGTTTACATATAGACAACACACTATAATATTGAAACTAATTTATGCCATTAACACAACAATCCAAGAGTAGATTTAAACCACAAAACCTATTCTAAATGTACAATATTATTAAAAGATTATGAGATGCAATAAATAGTCGAATGATAAACTTCAGTAGTTAGTTTGCATCTGTAATGAATAAAAGAAGTTATTAATTCAACCTTTAAAAGTTATAGTAATTATCGTGACAGGCCTGGTCTAATAAGATATGATAACATAAGATAAGATAACATAATTCTTGATTGTCTCCCATGGGAGAAATTTGTCTTGTGACAGGAGATCACATGCTTTATCAAAAACAGAACAACACAGCACAAAGCAGCACACCATCATAACCATCAAACCATCAAACACCATCATAGAACAAAAATAGATACAAGAACAAGTATGATCAAGAGTGATGCACTAACAGGACCTTTAAGTCACTCTTTACAGGCAAGCCCTTTGCAATCTTGTATTCTATTAATAATTGCACACTCCGAAGCCTATGTGCAGTTTTGACTGCACCTTGATGTCTTTAAAGTGTTTTTTTTTAATAAATATTGTGGTACTGAAATGGTAAGCCTCTTCATTAGTATCAAAAGAGAGTTTGAAACTTTAAATGGTGTCAACACAACACTAGTATTTCCACTAAACCAATTCACTCCATTTTGAAATAATTGAGCTTACAATACTAAATTGGGCATTTAATCACCCTATGACCACAGACCTTCATTTTTTTCCCATTAGCCTGCAAAGAATACGCAAGAAAATGACATCATAAATGGCACTAGCTATCAACTTTACTCAAAAATCAGTCACAGGAATCAATAACGCTGTCTGGATGTCCGATAGATCAGCCTTGAGATTAGTACAGAAGTGCACGACCTTTCGGAACGGGACACTGTCATGATTTGTTTCCCAAATGTTGGTCAAGCAAAAACAAACCTTTAAAAGCGGAGGTGCCATTGAGGTTTTTGGTAAACGTTGGATATGATCATACAATAAAAATAAAATAAATTTCAGCAGACGTGTTGTCAGTGGATAGGAATGTGAACGGGGGAACAGGCTTGAGTATTACATTGGCTTAAGACAGGTGTGCTCCTTCTGACCAGCCAGCACGTTATGACTACCTTTTCTTCAGCTTCTCACAATAGACACTTGAAAACAGCTAGAGGGAAAATCAATCACTCAACATTACAGATGCCAGTTGCACTAAAACCTAGCAGAGGTGTATTCTGGGTATATTATTTGTTCTTTCGAGGCATGTTTCTGTCATTATCATTCCTGGAGTAGCTCATGTTTGAAGTCAGCGGGCCATAGAACAGCACAGAGCTCCGAGTGGGATGGATATGAGCGCATGATGGGGAAAGCAGGCGCTGTGATTGGGGGCTAAAGAGAGAGCGAGGGAGGGAGAGAAAGAAAGAGAGAGAGAGGGAGATAGCGAGACAAGCAGGGGTGAGAGAGAGGAGAGATACAGGGGGAGGAAGAAAGAGGGAGAAGGAGAGAAAGATAGGGGGTAAAAAGGGCAAAATCAAGAGAGGAAGGGAGAGCAGGAGTTAGAGAGAGAGGGAGGGAGAGATATAGAAGGAGATTGAGAAAGTGAGGGAAGGAGAGAGAGGAGGGAGAGAGGAAAGGAGAGAGAAGGGAATGAGGGAGCAATAGATAGAGGAAGGAGAAATAAAGAAGGAGATTGGGAGAGGGAAGGAGAGAGAACGGGAGTTAGAGAGAGGGAGGAAGGAATACAGAAGAAGAGAATAGGGGAGGAATAGAGATAGAGAAGGAAGGAAGGAAGGAAGAAAGAAGGAGGGAGGGGGTACATGTAAAGTTAGTAAAGGGAGAAGGAGAGAAAGAAGGGAAGAGAGGGAGACAGAGGCAGAGATCAAGAGATGGGGGGACTACCGGCATTTACAGAAATAGTTATTATTGTCCCCAAATAAACCAAAACTAAAAATAAACTAATATATAAAGGAGGGAAAGAGGGAGAGAGAGAGAGGGGAAGAAAGGTAGGGATGGAGAGATGGACAGAGAGAGAGAAAGACAGTCAGAGAGAGAGAGAGAGAGAGAGAGAGAGAGAGAGAGAGAGAGAGAGAGAGAGAGAGAGAGAGAGAGAGAGAGAGAGAGAGAGAGAGAGAGAGAGAGAGAGAGAGAGAGAGAGAGAGAGAGAGAGAGAGAGAGAGAGAGAGAGAGAGAGAGAGAGAGAGAGAGAGAGGAATAATGGTAGAGAGAGAGAGAGGCTGGATGGTCAGACCTAAATTTCACCAGAGCCCAGCTCAGAGTGGTTGGTTTTCATCTTCTCGTGCCGTCTGAGCCTGTGCCTGTGGACCAGAGTTTATGCAATGAGGTGTCAACATCGCAGACTGATCTATGACACTTCTCTAAAGTAATGTAATCGGAGCACAGGTGAAGATTGGTGTCAGTTATTTGAGTAATAAGTGATGGTTTTTAGGTTAAAAGGTTATGGTAAGTTACATAACGACCGTATCTCAAAAACACATTGCACCCAGTTGGATATGACCATCTAAAATGCATTCCCATCAGATGCGAGCTATTGCTCAGGCGCTCTATTTAATAATAACACTGACGTCCTAGGCACATCAAATGATTAAATAATTGTACATAAATCTGACTCAAGGAAGGATGAGTCAAGTCCAGACAATACATTTCTCTTCTGGTGCAATAAAATCCATCTTAGCCTTAATAAGTCAAGTTTATTATAGTTTATAATACCACAAAGAGAAAAGTGTCTTGGGAAGATTCACAGACAATAAAAAAATAAAACAATAAAATACTGAAGGAACAGAGCAGAGAGTTGAACAATCAGTGCAGTTTACATAATTCATGTGCAATCTATAAAACTGTTTTAAAATGGACCTTGATTTCGATTTTGAGCAACATGACCTAAATAAACCTTGGCTGTGATTTACCTGCAGCACCTGGTTATAGACTCCGCCTCCTTGTTCTCCTTGTGACCTATGACCCTTTTACTACTCAGGCTGTAACTCTTACCTGCACAGAAACAGGTGTTTCCTTAACAATACTTGTTTCTGTGCAGGCAGCTATTTTTCCATGAAAACACTGAGTGTGTGTCAGTTATGCAGAGCTCAGGCTCCTTTATGTGGAAAACAGAGTGCACTTTTATAAGGACAAGGTGCCATTCCCAAACCTGGAAAAATGCACTATACACTGAGGAACTATTTGACTAATTGAGTCCTTCCCAAGCCAGGAGAAATTTTAAGTTTCTTCACATACTTGTTCACATTGATCTCTAAAATGACATAGAAAGTTCTAAATAATGCTCAGTATTAGAATATTATATCAGGATAAGTTTACGTTTACCATGTGGTCATTGTAGCAGTTCTGATATATAAACTATTGTAAAACTATCCAAACAAAGTCCAGTTTTATCCTACTTATGTAACTACTGTAGTATCAGCAATACTACGTGTTTTAGAAATAATTATATCTGGTTATCAGTTTGTTTTTTTTAATGCATTTTTCCTTATTCTTACAAAAGAGTGAGTCTAAATGTACAGCGTTCACACAACACTTGCCCACATTGTCTGGGCATAATCCAGGTCACTGACTCAGCTCCGGGGGCGGCCGGAGCACAGGAGAGGTATGTGGACCTGGGGACACAGAGTCTGGACAGAGAGACTTCTAACAGGTCTGGAGCTGATGTCACCTCTCAGACAGACAGACAGACAGACAGACAGACAGACAGACAGTGGGCTGCAGTGGAGATGTGGGTGGAGGTGATGAAAGAAAAGAGCATTAGGATGACGAAAGCGGCCATAGATTTGACTGCAGGGGTCAGGGGTCAAAGCGGAGGCTACCTGAGTGCTGTGTTGATTGCAGTTCTCCATTACAGGGAGGACATCTGGGGAAAGTGAATGACGCCATGCAGAAAATGTGTTGATGGTGGAACATTGAGTAATAATCGCTTCAAAAATCTCTTACTGGGGTTCAAATATCAGATAAATTATTTTCACTGGCTGTTTCCAAATGGTCAAATATAAACTCTGTTAATTCATTGTCTAACATGTTTTGACATTGTAGATGCATTGTTCCCACACTCAAGCAGGCTACCAATATACTGACAGATAATCAGAACACGGTAACATGATACTGACATCTTTTTGTGTGTCTGTTAAGTCTTGAATATGAATATTAATTGATTAATTATTACTTATGTCTACTTTGTCATTATTACTTATGTCTATGACACAAATTTTGAACTACTGATCTAAAATTAAACACTAAACACTGACTTCTGGGTTGGAAAATAGTGGTATGGGAGCACATTCCCACCTGTATGCTGTCATAATCAACAAAGGTATTGCCAGATTATACTGTCTGCCACTCCCATGGATTTAATTTACTCCAGATGCTGACAAATCCTACATGTATCATCAATTTTAAAAATAGAAATGCAAAATTAAATAAGTACAGAGCAGTAAGCATGTACCAATGGCAATGAAAACTGGGGTACACATCTCAAATGCAGGAGAATAATGATCACTCAAACATGCACAAACCACTCTAAACACAACTTCGAGAGAGTAAATGAGAAAGGAAATGTTGATTTCACACAACATGTATCCTTTAACTTGTTACTTAAATGTGACCGAGCATGACATTTTAGATACAAACAAACAGAGATGAATTTCTTTGCAGTTCCATTCATTATCAGCTCATTTTTTATTAAGAAGGACACTGAGATGGAGAGATCAGCAAAGACCATGTGGTTTACATCTGACTACTGCAAGCTCATTTAGTGAAAATGTCATAACAGGCAGCACAATGCATCTGCCTGTTTAGTATTCATAATAGCAGACATTTAGTGGCACCAAAGCACTTCATTCAAAAACTCTCACAAAGAACCCTGATCGACTGGTCAAACTCTCGCCAAGATTTTAATTATGCTGTGCTGAAAAGAGAAGATGGGGAACTCAACCAGGGACTTGGGCTGTAAAACACGTGGTTACACAAGAGATCTTTTGAGTTAAAGCTGCAGCAATTAAAATATCAGGAGTGGAGCAGAAAACAGAAATGTGTGCAATTTCTGTCAATACCAAAGAAAAATAAACATTCAGCCTGAATAAGCTTTTATGGTGAGGATGTGCTTTGCTGGAATGTTACACTGTGTGGCTTTAAACTTATCATCTTGAATTTATTATATTATAAGTGCTTGTATGGCTCAAAAATACTTTGAAAATGTGCATTCTTACAGTGAACAGGGTCACCTCTCCACAGATCTTAACTTAGATGCTATATTTTGGGACATTCCAGGCAAAGTCATATCCTATCTCTATGAAAACAAACAGGTGGTGTACCTTTCTCCAGGAACTTAAATGCACATCTCATTGTTTTTAAATACAGCTAAAATGGAAATCTTTAGTATTTCTGCACAACTTGCTTGGTTCTTGGCTTCATTACCATCAGATTTGCTACAGTTTTTTTTTTTTTTAATTTTTTTTTATAAATTTTAACACGCAATATTTCAAAAGTCACCCCACTCAAATCAAGTCCAGTCTCACCAATATGTCCAAGAAAGGAGCCCACATCTGTTCATAGTCCCATTGTTTCCCCCTCAGAGAGTGTAGAATCTTCTTCAGATTAGACTAAAATAATGGTTTGTTATTTCCACTTTTTGACAAGCACACATACACAAACACACACAGCTGACCCATCTTCTAAAACGTTCAATCAACATGAGCCTAAAGCACACCGGGTCTGCACTTCTGTTATGACTCCTCACAGACCCCAGATCTGAGCCAACAGGAAGCAGACAGCAGCCTACACAAATCGAACAGTGGATAAAGGACGCTGTGTGAACATTAGTGTCTGGGATCTGTTGTGATTCTTAAGTAAATTTTGTCCATGCATCTGTCTAGATCCCGGTGCATGTGTGTGTTTATATGTTTGTGTCTACAGCACCTCAGAGACTAAATAAGGCCTATCTAACGCAGTGAAATCAAGCTTCCAGGATCTGCACTCTCTCAGCCAGACTGCTCCTGTCTGGGTTTGTGTCATTCAGTGTCTGTGTCACACACATGGAGAGGCAGTGGCGTTACACAATCTCACAGTAGCAGAGTTCAGGCTCAAACAGGGAATAAAAATGTGTTGTAAAAGTATATTGAGGTTGGTCTAATTGCCTAGTAGCTTATCTATAAAGAGAATAGGAAGTACCAGTTTGTTTGTTTTTTTATTAGGCATCTAATAATTTCTGTGCAACCATTGCTCTTGGCCAGATATGCAGAATTTTGATAGTTTGCACAGAGATAGAGTGAAAGTGAAATTTTGTCTAGCCCATTGACTATTTGGATCAGATACATGGAGATACGTAATAGTTTTGGGAGCTTTTGCCATGCACCCTTTTTAGTTGAATAACTTCTATAGTGGACTAAATAAATAACTTCCAAATAAGGGTTTTGGCATTTCTGTGAGTAATTTTATAGCCATTTCATGTTTGAAAAATATACAGCTCTCTGCTAATCTCCTTGGAGTGCAGTGTTGTCAATATTGATAGCAGAGTCTGTCCTTGCAGAGTTCACATGTTGAGTTATTGCACTGTTGCAGAACACACTACTATACAATGGGACAGATTCCATGACATGTGTACAACAGGGGTACTTAATCACAAAGTATCTTGAGACTGTAGGAATGTGCAGAAGCATTTTTTATGGATAATAACTCCAGCTCACAGCATAAAACAACCAAACAGCAGAGTCAACACAGGCTGGGGTTACATGCATACTCAAAACTGAATATCAACAGAGTCTAATAATATCTATTAATATGTTTCTTCCTGATTACTCATACAGGTTTCACAGTTTGCATGAAGTTTAAATAATCTTAAAGGTCCACAAATGATATAATAATCAGATTTTGGAGTGTATGTAAACAAAACCAGTGACTTACACAAGTACTCCACTGTTCCAACAGGGTTTATGTTTGATAATGTGGTCTACCAGGATAATCAAACTGAATATGAACGCAGGATTGTAAACAAAGATAGGAAATTTGCAAATCTACAGTGGCTATGTTTACAAGCACACATAAATCTGATTAGTATCTGGTTTCTGGACCTTAAATATTATTTAAATCATGCGCAAACTGCTACATCTAATGTGAGGGACCATGATCAGAAAGAAATCTGATAATTTTGCATTGTGTTTTTTTTGTTTTGGTTTTTGGCGGTCATTTAAATAGTTTTACAAATCTGGTAGTAATAAATTTTTTTGTGTATACCCACAGCCAGTATGTCTAAAGTGCAATCAATATTAACCAATTTAAGATATATAGACTTAGTTACTCCATACTATTAAATATGCAATTACCAACTCATGAGCCATGGTCTTTTTTAAACAGGATCTTTTTTGAGTATGGTTAGAGATGACCCCCCAGACTATAAATACAATGTACTGTATTATTGTCAGCTAATCAAACAGGCTTCTTTCCTCCTGTTGTCAGATTTTTGGCACATCCTCCACATCTTTTCACAATTGAGGAGTTTGCCATGTGACTTTTTAACATTGGTCTGGACAATTTCCTGCAGCAGCAAAGTGACTAAAGGTCAAGTGTGCTGGGCCCTGGTGGTGATTCGAAGCATATATAGAGATACAATGGTGCACATACACAAACACACACAAAAAACACACCCAAACCAAACACACACTTAAGAACCCTTTCTAGTAATTCCTCTTCTTCAGGTCACTCAGCCTGTCCTGTCATTAAAAGTGTATGGTTTGGAGCAGACTTCAGACTATATAGGAAAGAATCGTGCCACTTGTTATGTCAAATGTCAGTCATTAAAAGTCTATATAGCAGGAGATTCGTACCTTTTTCCTCTGGTGAGCTACCTTTAGAAAATAAAAATGCCAAAGAGATAAAAATTTTAGCAGTTGCAAAAAACTGAGCCACGACGAGCTTAAGATGGAGAACAGTTAGATGCCTATGAACCCATCATCCATTATTAGTGCACAACATTAGACCTCAAAATTATGATTTACAATGGTGATTACAGTGGATGACTTGGGCTACTTGGAAAAGGGTGGAGAGCTACAGGCTGAAGGCCCCTGCTATATAGTTTATGTCCATAAAATTAATATTTGAAACAATCTGTATCATTATTATTATCAAAAATAATATGAAGGGGATATGTGTGTGGGGAGGGGGCTGGGGGTATTTCAATTGTGAGAAGAAACATCGCAATTGGATGACAAATGGTGACATATCAACCAAACAATAGTAAAATCCTTTGTTGTATGTCAAATAAATCAGAATTCCTCCAGTATGTGGCCAGCTGTATGGAATAAGTGTCATTATCGGCCACATAAAAAAATATATTTAATATTTATTTATTTATTATTTTATCATAATATATATTGAAATGAAAATGATTTTAATTTTGCTACTAATTTTGTCTTTTTTTCCTCAAGATTGATTGATTGTGAAATGAATAATCAAAATCTTAACATCCCTACTTCCTGATTGTGAACACTTTGTAAATCCTTTCGATAATTTCCCATTTTCCGGAAGTACGCTGGAGGCTCCCACTCCCTAGGTCTCCGCGGATGACTTCTTATTGTGGGTTTGGGCCCCAGAGCAATTAGATGAGTTTATGGTAAGCACTAAGGAGCGGAGAAGCTTGTCATTCTGTCAGAGCTGATTTCCCCTTGGCTCTTAACACTGACCTCTCAGGGCTGCCAGGGGCCACACTACAGTATTTATAGAAGATCGAAAGCCTAGGAGCTGGAATATTTGTAAAACCGCACAGCGATACAGTCTTTACTTCCTGTAACTATGGCTGGTTGCTAAGTAATCGACTGTACAACCACGGTCTGGCAGCTGCAGCTATTATGGCTAGAAATCTGAAACATTTACACTGAAAAAGGGTGAATGGTCTCTCAAGCCCTGACACTTTATTTGAAAGCTTAGAGATTTTTAGACAGATTCACAGATCTGGTACTGGTATCGGATATTGGCGGTGATACTGAAAAATTTGCTGGATCAGATATCAGTTCAGCCAATATCTTGTTGGACATACAAATTGATGTAATACGAGTTTACTGGTTGTTACTTGAGAGATAAATAACAGCTGCACAGCACACCTGGATTGGTTTAGTTTTATTACAATTTTGTTTAAAAGACATAAATGCTGTTTTCAGTCACTCATTGGTATCAGTTAATATCAGATGTTGACAGATACATAAAGTTAAATATTATCGAAATTAGCATTGAGACTGAAAAAGCTGGATCAGTGCATCTTTAAACTTTCAACCTATGTTAAAACTCTATATACAATTAAAATATGTGATATGAACATATGAGTAAACAAAAAGTATAGCCTCTAAAGCAGGGGTCTCCAACCTGTAGCTCGGGAGCTACCAATAGTTCTCCACCCCCTTAAAAGTAGCTCGACAAGGGATTTCTGAATTATATGTATTGCACTGAATAACTAAAATTTGATTTTATTAAATGCCTGTTAACAGTGTAAATGTATCATTCTGATGCCTATCTTTGTACACTAATAAATATAATAGTTGTGTAAATGTTTTATAGGCAACTGTACCCCATCTAAGGCTCTTATATTTACTTAGTTTCTCTAAATTTCTTACAATTTTTCTAAATGAGTACCTCTCCGGCATTTTCATTTTGTAAGGGTAGCTCATCAGAGGAAAGGTTGGAGACCCCTGCTCTAAAATAAACATTGAACTTAGGCTTCCTTGTGTTTCTGTAAAGCAAAAGCAAACAGCTTTGCACTGGGACAAATACTACATTTACAAAATACAGCTGCTTGCTCAGCAGTATTGATAAATAATATCTCAATACTTGTTGGCAGTATATGTCAATAATGAACAACATAATGTCAAGCCAGCAGAAGTGCAGAAATCTCATGTCATTTAAATGTTTTATCAGCTCTTTTGGTTGCACATCTTTAAAACCACATTAACACTATCATCACTATTTACCACATTAACACTATCATCACTATTTGGTTTATTGCCCACCTCTAGTTGCTTTTGACAAAAACGACCACAATCCTGCTTCAATTTGTGTATTTTTATGGCAAAAATACAATATTGCTACCATGCTAACTTATGATCATTTAAAGCAGATGGTTTGACTTTATGTGCTATGGTAGAACTTTCTCGAACAGAAAAATGGGTTTTGATGATACTTTTACTACACACCATAAAAACAAGCTGCACCTCTCTGTACAGTCCTGGAGAGTTTCCCAACATGTTCATTTCTTTTTTCCGGCTTCAGTGCCAACAAAATACATCATCAGCTCCACCTTTGAGACCCGCTGTGTGAGCTCTGCAGATTCACCTCCTAACTGCAGTATTTGGGGGAAACTAAATAAACAGTGTTACATAAGCTCTGTTCCATTGTGTAACTACCCCAGGACCATGCTGAGGCGCAAATGTTACAATTTTCAGGGATGTGGACTTCAACACCCCCCACCCCAAAGTACTGAGAATACAACAAGAATGGCCTGTAACATCAAGTGTTGCCTCATTCAGCAGCAGGGATTTGTAAAGCACACAGCAGCCTCACACCAACCTCACAGTGTTAAAAGCTACGAGACGAGTGACAGAGGACTGTCAGTTTTATTTTTACAGTCAGTTACTACAGGCACAAACTACAACTGAATAAGATACCTTAAAGTGTGTTTAATATATACATCTAGTAGTACAGTTACATAAACCACTGTATTCTGTCTCTACTGTCCTAATCTGTTCCAGCAGGAGAATACAAACACTGTATTAGCAACCCAATGTGAGCTCTGTTAACAAAAAGAAGATCTGGAGGAGAGCAAACATCCACCCAGGGCATGAACCAGTTTTATAATACCCACACCTTGAGAATACTTACAGGTCATTGTCCTTGTAAATCAATGAAATTTGTCTAAGTCTAAGTCCTCAGCTGGGTGATGATGATGTTTGTGTGGGAGGCATACTCATGTTCATGTATCCAATAGTTTTATAGATTTGTTATCAATATGAAGAGTCCCCAACAACTACCTTGTATTTTATATACCTTATATCCATCTGCTCTCCCTAGACAGCTCATGTGTTATGCCAAAATGCAACCAAAACGGGCCACTTTAATTCCTCACAATGAAAACATTATAAACGACCAATGGACCTGCTCGTCTCTTTTCTGATCTAATTGTATAAACAAGAACTATTTGGTCCTTTACCAACAATTTACAACCACGCTAAGAATAAGTGGCCTGAAGTCTTAAGAATCAAGAGCCAATCCAAACTAAAATGTGCTCACAAACATAAAGCTAACTTAACGAGGTTAGGTTGTTGTTTTGTTCAAAGATAACACTTAACTGTTGACAGATCAAAATGATGTGTAGTTATCTTTTAAGCCCCTAGCTGGAACAACAACATAAGTAGTAGTAAAACGTAAATGCCAGGCTCCGTGCTGTTCTTTATGACCCTGATGTGAGTCAGTGGGACACTAATGGTATTAAATCTCTACAGGTAGTAAAATCAGACAGTCCACGCATACGTCTGGGCTGTATTCTGAATATGGAATGTGGACCATGTACACCACATCTACAAGTGGTATTTACATCATTGTGAGTAAATTCAAAGGGTAGGTGTGTGATTAGGTACTGCGGCTGTGCGTGACAGGGAGAATGGCGGATGTCGGAGAGGTATGTTTTGAGTGCGATCTTTGGCGTGAGAACAGACTGAGAGCGGACATCACACCACACTGTGACAGCACAGGGCAGACAGAGGCTGGACCTCCACCTGCCCAAACTTAAAGACCTTTACACAGAGGCACGCAGCCACAGCGAGTAGGCCGCACACAAACGTGAATGCATATGAGAACACAAAGTACTTATCATTGGGTGAGCACAGAACTGTTTACAATGACCCACACAGTAGTGCAGTTGTCTCAGTAAAAGAATACCGCAAAGCCTGAAAAAAGCAATACAAACATGAGAGTGTGATATTGCTTATTTTGGCTGACATCATTTTTCAAGTCAAAACATTTCATTCAGATTTGCATTTATCTCTTGCATCAGAGGTGCTGAGTGTTAACATAGTCATATCATCAGTTCACGAAACATAGTGATAAAACATGCCTTAACAGTATTTCTGTGTAGGGATGCACCGATCTGATACTGGTATCGGATACCGGCGCTCATCCTGAAAAAACGGCTTCCAAATCTCAGTTCAGCTGATATCTTGGTTGGACAAATATACACTGATGTAATAAGATTTTTAACTGGTCCTAGTCTACCCATAAAGTTTCATTTTATTTAACATTTACACAAAGTTATTCTGTAGTAAATAACACCTGCATAACATATTTGAATCAGATCTGTCTTATTTTATATTTGTTTTAAGGAAATGCATGATGTTTTCAGTCTCTGCACTGGTATTGACATATACTTAAAGCTAAGGTATTGGAAAAGGGAACTGAAAAATAATTTATAAAAATGTATAATGTGTATAATAAAATATAAAAATGTATAATAAGCACACTAAGAATAGCTTAGAATAGAACAGAATAGCTTTTCTGAACATTATCAGTGCAAAAGCTAGAAAAGATAAGCTGCTATTCTAATTGTACAGTCATGGCTTCCATCAAAACATTTAGTGGTTTGTAACAAAGAAAGTTGTTTGTTGGTCTGTAGGTAAAAAATTAAGTGGTTGGATATTGTACTTTTTAGTTCATTGTTACCTTTGAAAGTCAAAAATAAAGAAAGAGAATCAGAATTATCCCTGTAAATATCAAATGTTCAGTTTAAGTCCAAATCAAGCCACTATATATATAAGTATACCATTATAATACACAGAATCTCGGTCATCGGCGATGCCCTGGATTTGAACTTCAAACGTGAGCGTGACTCACTATGACCAGCGCAATGGAAAAAGTTGATCCGTCCAGAAGATGACACACAGACAGAGCTAACAGTGACATAGCCTCCTGTAGCCCAGCTAGCACAAATGACACAGAGATGTGAGAGACGCAGCAGACAAGCCCCAGCCTCCCCACCACAACATTTTAACACCAAGTCGATACATACTGCGCTCCAACTCACCCTCGTGTGGAAAATACATTCTCTCATCCTCCACCTGCAGAGCAAAACATCTACCCACATCAATGCACAGATGGATAGATTCAAGCGCGAACTGGGGACAACTGCCTTTAATGATGCACTCATATTAAAAGGTATAACTTTTCTGGTGGAGAGTCCATCATCTCCTCATCTCCGTGGCGATGTTGTTGCTTTGTTCAGAATGCTCCACAGTATTAAATTAAATATCTCTTTCTCCTTGGAAAGAAAAAAGTACCACCAAGTCATGTTACATCTGTGAAGAGGCAATCCTGCTCATGTTTTTTAAGCATTAAAAACACCTGTAACAGAATAAATGCAAGATAGACAAGTTTAGTGGTACTGTGGCAAAGCAATAGCATCTCCATGGACAAAAAAAATCAGATGACAGACCCTTCAGTTACGCAATGCACCTTTAAAGATCCTTCAGTGTGCTGTTCTAATGTGTAGTTAAATTACTAACTTTTCCAGTGGAGTCTCACATCCTCCACCTGCAGCGCAAAACATCCACCCACATCAATGCTTACTGTGGGAGACAGATGCAGGGGCTAAGTATAACTGCCATTTAAATTACATATATCAAAGAACTATGTTGTTAACATGCTATATTGTTCAAGTGTACACTTAAATGATTAGTGGCTAATCATTTAAGTATACACGCGCACTAAGTAACTACGTCTGGTAAACAGATGCAGCAGCTAACTGCCATTTAAATTATATTCATTTCAAAGAACTGTGTTGCAATATTGCTCAAAATGTTATGTTGTTCTAATGTGTACTTAAATGATTAGTGGCCATACCAGCTTGTCAAAGCCTGAGCCCGTCAGATCTCAGAAGCCAAGCAAGGCCGAGCCTGGATGGGAGACCGCTGGGAAAATCAGGAGCCATACTGGGATACCAGTCGCACAAACTGTCATTGCATCCTTAGGCAAGGCACTTTACCCACATTGCCTAGTATGAAAGTGGAGTGTGCGTGAGTGGTGGTTGGAGGGACTGATGGCACAGATTGACAGCCTTGCTTCCGTCAGTCTGTCCTAGGGCAACTGTGGCTACAATAGTAGCTTACCATCACCAAGTGTGGAGTGAATGAACAATGCTCTGTGAAGCGTCTTTGAGTGTCCAGAAAAGCGCTATATAAAACTGGTGCATTAGAATAATTATTATTATATAATATAGATGCACTATGTAACTTTCTGGGTGGAGTTCAGGTTCAGATAACCTTATTCACACCCACAGGTAGAATTGGTTAGCAGCTGGTGTGAGCTTCTATACATAAGTCACACAAATCAATACATAAGTCACAGACAGAAAATCAATAGAAATAGAAAAGTGCCCCAGGGTCTCACACCCTCCACCTGCAGAGAAAGCTGAAGCTAAGTAAACTACCTGCCATTAAATAAGATTCATATCAAAGAGTGTTGCTGTTGTAATGTTCCACTGTATGTCAGTATGGCATAAAAGTGATCTATCTTGCACTTATTCAGACTGGGTGCTGAGACCTGCCACCTGCTTGTCAAATAGGACCATAGTACAGACCATAATACAGTGTTAACAGTACTTGAGGTTGAACATTAAATAATTGACATTTCTGTTAGAAACAAAACATTCGCACTAAATGTTTATGTGAAGAAGAAAACTGCCACATCAGAAGGCTGGATGCAGAGCGCTAACAGTCTTGGTAATCACCTTTCGACCTTCACAATACAAACGGTTTTCCTACTGCACAACACACAACTGAAGAGAAAACAAAACAAATGAAGCATCAAACAGAAGTGAGATTGCAATCAGCCATTAACCTAAACCATAAGATGATTTATTTGAAGATTTGTAGCAAGTCTGAACTGAAATGGAAGGAACTCATTCTAATGCTCGGTCAGGGGAACATCCTGTGTCTCAAATATTTCCATGAATCACAGACTGTGGAAAGCAAAAATAAGTCTCTAGAACTTTAAATAACAAAATACATTAATAGGAAATACTAGCTGGATCTTTCCTGACTAGTTTGTACATACTAATTATGAGAAATAGTCATGGTCAAAGTACATGGTAATACATATATTTTTAAAACTATTATTTCATGTAAAAAAGAGATAGAGTTAGATTTTTTTTGTATTATTACAGCTAGATCAGCGGTGGTTCCAGGGAAGTTAGTGTTAGGAAGTGGAGCTCCTTTATATTTTGATTCTACACAAGCTATACATGTCAGTATAGATTAAAGTGATAGGAGAGAGTTTTTGAGAGGTATTTGGCCTAAACAGTTTATAGGTAGAGCTGAAATATGGCTGAATCTTGCTTTAGCTTGTCCTTCCAGGCCTCCATCCAACAATGAGACATAAGACTGACATGATTGAGAGCGTCTTTACAAACAAGACAGATGGGGCTAAAAGGTGAAATGCAGAAGCCTTCTCGAGGTGTGGAATCTAGTGCAAATTTATATGCATACCACCAAAGGTTAGGCCAGTGTGTGTCTGTCAGCTTGTGTTTTTCACGCTTTACTCAAGGACTAGCTATTACATTGTCAGAGATTATAAAGGGGTAGGAGGCCATGCTATTTTAGGGTACAGGCTGAACGGATGTTATGGCATCAGGGCTATGGTCTGTGGTTTAAGCCTTACATGTAAACACAGTGTCCAAGGACCAATTAATGTGTGGAGAGAGAGTGAGCTGGACAGTGGAATTTGTATCCAATACAAGGGGCCTATATAAGTCCACAAAAATATGTACAGTTTCTAAAGTAATGTTTAGATGCCTCCTCGTTAGCTGAGAATCTGCTTTGTGTGTGAGATAACGCGATCAATTACAATTGATCATGTTACCTCACCGCTGATGCTTTCAAATTCCTCTGGGCCTTTTTATTACTACAAAAAGCAGATTAGGTTTGCACTAAGGACCTGCAAATGACCAACTGTGCTACTAAAGTCCAATTTGCATCATACTGTAACTTCTCCCTGAACTGAATAGCTGTTAGTAGTTCTTGAACTTGTACTTTCTGAGTCACTTTGCTAATGTGATGACCAAACAAAGTGCATCTGAATTGTACAGATGAGGATAAATATACATAACCACTCAGCAGCCTTACAATCAATTTTAGCAACTTTTCACCAATGTAAAATATGATCATGTTAAAAATGAGAATGGGTTGGAGTTTGCAGTGCTCTTTAACACATGGCCACAAAGCCTCCAACCTTCAGACCGACCTGTGAACAGCCTGGTTTACATAAGAACTCTGCTGACTAGAATATGTTTCACAACAATTCCATACTGGTAAAGAAAATGTAGTTTGGAAAACAGGAAAGAGGGATTCCTCAAATATTAGTATATTTGCGTTTGAGTATCCAACCTTTTCATTGTTATCAAAATGAAGTGTATTTTTTTTGTATTTCTACTCGACATTCTTATAAATGTTGAATTTAAAAAATGTCAGCTCTGAAGATTACAATGTAAATCCATCTCAAACAGGGGTGGGCAATTAGGCAAAAAAAGTTATATCATGATTTCTTTGGAATCAGATTACAATACTTTATATACTTTTAATACTGTATTTTTCTATTGCCTTTAAGTCGAAATGTCCTCTGCTTCTTCTGAGTGTTCATACTTTTCTGGGAAGGGTTAAATCTAACTGCCACTCACTCACTCAGAGCCTAACAGAAGTTAAACAGTTCAAGAAGTGTATAGGAAAGTGTCCGTCTTAAGGGATATACAATTGTGGATAAAATTGTTGGTACCCCTCTGGTAATGAAAGAAAAATCAAAATTTTTTACTGAAATAACTTGACACTAAGAAATGCAATAATAAATAAAAAAAAATCCTGAAAAATAACCAAAGAAAATCAGTCACTGTTTTTGAATTGTTGTTCAAAAGAATTATTAAAAAAAACAAACTAATGAAACTGGCTTGGACAAAAATGATGGTACCTCTAGAAAAGATTGTAAGTAACTGAACAACAGGGACATGTTAAACTTCGGTGTGTCCTCTAATCTGCATCACAGGTGTCTTCAAACTTGTCCTCAGTCAGTCTTCCTGTTTAAAGGGAGACATATTGTCATTGTGCTGTTTGGAGACATGATGGAGACAACACTGAACATGGACCAGAGAAAGAAGAGAACTGTGTCAGGAGACTAGAAAGAAAATTAGACAAGCAGAATGAAGATATAGGCCATAAGGCCGTCTCCAAGCAGCTTGATGTTCCGGTGATTACAGTTGCACATGTTCTTCAGAAGTTTAAGGTCCACAGAACTGTAGCCAACCTCCCTGGATGCGGCTGCAAAAGGAAAATTTATGACAAATTGAAGAAATGGATCATACAAATGGAACCAAAGAGCCCAGAACAACCTACAAAGAAATTAAATGTGAAATTGAAGGGCAAGGTACATCAGTGTCAGATCACACCATCCATCACTGTTTGAGCCAAAGTGGACTTCATGTGAAAACTTCAACACCACTGTTGATAGTAAAATCATAAAAAAGTGAGACTAGAATTTGTCACAATGCATATTGATAAGCCACAAAGCTTCTGGGAGAATGTTCTTTGGACAGATGAGACAAAACTGAAGCTCTTTGGCAAGGCACATCAGCTCTATGTTCACAGATGCAAAAATGAAACACACCAAGAAAAGAACACTGTCCCTACTGTGAAGCACGGAGGAGGCTTGGTTTTGTTCTGGGACTGTTTTGCTGCATCTGGCACAGGGTGTCTTGAATTTGTGCAAGGTACAACGAAAACTCTAAACTACCATGGTATTTTGGACCGAAATGTGTTGCCTAGTGTCAGAATGCCTGGACTCAGTTGTAGGTCATGGGTCTTCCAACAGGATAATGAATCAAAAAATACAGCTAAAACACCCAAGAATGGCTAAGAACAGAACACTGGACTGTTCTGGAGTGTTCTTCTGTGAGCCCAGATCTCAATTCTTGTGAACATCTTATCTGTGAAAGGAGCTGAAACATGCTGTCTGGAGAAGGCACCCTTCAAACCTGAGACAACTAGAACAGTTTCCTCACAAAAAATGGGTCAAAATACCAGTTGATCAGTGCAGAAGTCTCATTGACAGTGACTGAAATAGTTTGTTTGCAGAGTTTGTATCAAAAGGTTGTGTAACAAAATATAAAGTTAAGGGTACCATCATTTTTGTCCAGGTCAATTTCATTATTTTGTTTTTTCTAATAATTCTGTTGAACCACAGGTTAAAAGCAATGTTTGATTTTTGTTGGACAATTTTCAGTAAATTTTTATTTATTATTGCTTTTATCAGTGTCAAGTTATTTCAGTGATGATTGTTGATTTCTCTTTCATTGCCAGAGGGGTACCAACAATTTTATCCACAACTGTAACTGCCTAACATTTCTAGTGGTGGTCTACCGCCTCCTTATCTCCATGGAAATGTTATTGTTTTGTTCAGAATGTTCAACAGTAATGAAAAAATATCATACCATGGATTATTCTAGGTAAAAGCAAAAATGTCTGCATGGAGACCAGGACCTCCACCAGAAAAGTTGCACAGTGCACCTTTAAATAGAGAAACAATGAATCACAATAGGCCTACGTGACCGAAAGCGCATCAAACATGAATCACAGGCATGAGATCACCATTCCATCTATCAATGGATTGCCGAGCCCTTATTACCAATATCTTTACAAGCACCAGTCAATCACTCCCATCCTTCCCTGCCCCCGCACTGTCTCCAGTGATGGGAAGAATACCATGAAAATATGTTTAATTACAGAATACTGAATATCTGAATTAACATCTATTTTAGAATGTATTCTGTTACATGTATTCTGAACACTTAGAATACTTTTACAACAAGCTGCAATTACATTGAAGTGTAAATACGCAACAGATTATTAAAAAAACATCTTTATATTTGTTTCAGTGTTATGCATTTCCTGTCACTCATTGGGGAAGAAAAATTGCACGTGCACTCACTACAAGAGCACTGATTATGTGCAGATTTAAGCCTAAATTATATGATGAAATATGATAATATATTCCTTTGTTTTTAAAAACGTATACCTGAATAGTATATCTGAATAGCACCAAATGAAAAAGTAACTGTACCAAAATACAGGTACTCAAAGTAAGTATTCAGAATCTGTATTTTCAGTACATTCACTTATTTTCCAACACTGCCTCTCACATACCAGGCCCAGCGTTCACACAGTGGATGGGTGATCTGGATCTGTTCACATGTCTGCGCAGCTGTCTCACACTCTGCTGCTCGGGGTCACCGGGGTTACGCTGGTTCAACCTGGGGCCAAGTCGTGGGCAAGGTCCAAGGTGAAGTGAGCAGGGTGGGGCAGGGTCTGGTCTGTCGCACGAGAGGGTCTAGCACACATGGGAGGCAAAACACTGGCACGTGCTCACAGATGCCTGCAGAAAAGGACCGCTGCTTTCATAAGAAGGCCATTTTCAAAAGCAAGTAGGGTTGGTAAAAAGCAATACCAGATACTAATTAATGCTAAAAGTAGTAGATGCAAATTGAGCAAGTATCAAGTAACTGAAGTAAAACAAAAAAATGACCTTACCTGTGTAGTTTTATAATGGTTTGTATTTATATCCGAACTAGAATAAGATCGCATTGTAATATGTAAAGGTCCCATATTACGCAACACTGACTATTGAGCTTTTAGCCATACTAGAACATTGTTACCTCCTCAAAAACATACCTGGAGTTGTGTTTTGTTTCATTCACATATGTTTTGTGTAACCCTTATTCTGCCTGCTTACAAACCAAAGCTCAAAATCCTCTCTTCCACCTTGTGATGTTATGGAACGGAAGTTTTCAATTTAACAGCTACCTTTACCTTCTGTTTAGTCGATACCGGAAATTCCATGGCTGAAATCATCCAAATGATTCTAGTGAAAGTGTATGCAGTGTCAAAACTAAATAGAACTCTTCCTGTATTACCACATGAGATTACAAGTTAGAACAGAATGTTTTCCATTTGAGAGAAGAACACAGCCTAAGTATGCAGGATTATTGTGTTAAAAACTCCAGGTATGTATTTGATGAAAAAACATTATAACATAGATCAAAAAATAGCATTATTTGGGCAGTTTAAGAAACTATTGTCTATTGTCTACGGGTTAGGGTTAGGGTTAACGTTTTGTTTTTATTGTTATTGTGGTTTCAAAATTGTTATGGCGTATCAAGCTTTTCCTTGGTATCAAAATCTGCTTTGATATTTTAGTATTGTGACAACAGTAACAGCTAGTCTGCCAATTCAGATATTTTATTTAATTTCAAGTGTACAGTGATGGGACAAGTCTATCACTACACTGCCTTCTATTAAATTTGGACACAATCTGTCACAGAATAGTGCTCCTGGTGACAATATGTTTTCAATCTGGGTAATGCAGACGCCAACAGATGACAGGATTTATGACAGCTATTATCACATTACTGGAATTTTGATTTGTTCGCCATACTCAAACTAGGTTAACATAGTGTAAATGGCTCTTTCTGTTGCAGATGTTTTTTTTTGTTTTTGTTTTTTTTTTGCATACATTAACCTTCAGATCAGTGGACTGATTGTGTAGACTGTATAAAGAAATTGACTAAGGGAGTGTGACATTACCCTTAGCACTGGGCTCCAGTTAAATGAAGCTCACGAAACTAGCAGTTCTAAGAGCAGAAGAATTTGGGGCTGAGTTCCATATTAGAAATAGGAATTTCTTCACGGACAAAACAGCAAAATAAAAACTCCAGTATCGTGTAGAGTGGGTTAATACTAATAAATATTTTTAGACCAAAATGACAAGGCTTTCTGTTGGAGTTACAAAGAGAAGGGTGACAATTTTTCAATGTAAAGTTATTTGCAGTCGAAGGAGTCGAAAGTGCCACCACACTCACTTCCTATTTGGAACACGGTGGCTAACGGGTTTGCTATGTCCATTTATATATACAGTCAAAACATAAAGTCATCTATTTACCATCATTTCTCTTCTATCTCCATAAAAAATTGAAAAATATTGGGACCTATGTATGAAATCATCACTGACGATGACTGTTATATATGACGTATATATCACCCATCTAAAATGATCTCAAACGCATCCATTACATGTGGGAAAATGCTATGAAGGCACGAGAACGCAGAGGTGATGGGGCCAGACGATGATTCAGAATCAGACACAAACACAGCGGGATAACTGCGCTGAGAATGTTGCAGACAGTTGAGGAAGACACACTGACCCTCGTATCCCACTCGGTCCAGACCCATCCAGGTGCCTCATTCACACACGGATGTCAAGTCTCCGCGAAGGAAACCAGGTCGGATTCATGTGGGAAGTCATATAATAGGTGGGATAGGAATCAGTGGCTGCAGCTTGTCTAGTCAAAACAAGGCGTCTGTGGAGTGGAGCGAGTTTGGGGCCAGTTACGTGACCGGAAAGGGGCCTGGCGTAGACATATAAACGGCACTCATTCAAGCTAAATATTACGTCTATAAAACATGACCCAAATATTGTGTCTGCTCTAGGGCTACTTTCCATCCGGTCTCCCCCAAGTCCTGACAGATTTTAAGACTTTGAAATTACCATTATTTTCCAGGCAAAAAACGTACAGTAAACGCTTTAGTGGTATGCCATGACGACACACTGAACAATCACTGCAGACAGATTCTTACAACTATAGTTATTTTTTCCACATTTTAAAGTCTTTCCAAATACTTTTACAGTTTCAACTTACAGTTAAGTTAATGTAACTGCATTTTTACCAGAACTCCATAATAGTCTGTTTTATATAAGAAATGACTGAGAATAATTTTGGAACTTGCCAGAACAAGTTTCTTTGGAATATGGAAAGTGTCAACGTAACAAGCAAAAATCCTTACGCAAATCATTTTTCTTGTCTTGCTTGAAGGAGGACTGAAGAAGAAGAATTTGTGTTTTTAATAATTGAGATTTTGAAACATTGCAGTTACATTGCGAAACATTGCATTACAGAAGTTTACTCCTGACATTCTTACTTGCAAATTGATTAAATGATTGGAATGAAAATCCAAAGAGATTAAAATCTTTTAATTAGCCCAGCCCTAGCTTGAAGGGTTAAAATGTTTGACACATTTTTTTTTTATTCATATTGCCTCTACATTTTTTTCATCAGGGGCTACATATCAAAACAGTGATGAAGCAGAGGGCCAAATGTGGGCCATAGACTGGCAGTTAATATAGTCAATAATTTAAATGTATGTGCATTTAAAAGTTAGAAAGTATTTTATATCGGCTTTATCAAGACAGATTTTGATGGTAATATGGGCCAATTCACCTGGAAGCCTGAGAGTAAAAAAAAATTGGTCTGAGCCGCATTTGGCCCCCGGGCCATAGTATGCCTGCTTTATAACCATGGATGGGTTCTGTTTGTCTACTTTACTGTTCTGACACAAGAAAGACACTGCATTTAAACAGCCCAGGCAAGATATACTGAAACAAACAACAAAAATAATTGCATCTTCAAATGGCATAGACTGTCATCA